>NC_077229.1:388475601-388850601 GCF_027887165.1 Monodelphis domestica
GAACTGGAGCTTGAGTGCAGTTCTGCTGATGCCAAATCCAGCATCCTTTTGACTATCATATAGCTCTCTCCATTAGAAGTTTTCAATCTTATTATAATAAATGGAAGAAGAGAGAGGGTGGTGGGGAAAACTAAAAATGAGAGGGAATGGGGAGGGAGAGCAATGGGAGAATAATGTTCCTGGGATTGGAATGGCTTTAATTCTGCACCTCAGTTGAAATGCAAATTTATTCTCCTTTCTTTCTCTTTCTTTTCTCCTCTATTTCCTTAATGAAGAAGTTTGTGTTCTATTTTAATGGTTTCAAATGAGTCAATAAATATTTGTTAAAGTTTATTAATAAATTTTAGTTACTATGTTCCAGGCAGTGTATTAAATGCTGGAGATAGAAAGAAAAGAATAACCATAAAAGACAGTTCTTCTCAGGCAAGTAATTTAACTCCCCCCCACCCAAGTCCACCCCCCCCACTGTCCCCTCCCATTTCCTGAAGGATCTGTCACTGTCTGGCCCAGATAATTTGTTTTAATAAAGAATAAGCTTTAGATTTGTGACCTCAAGGACCATGATTTCACCCATGAGTTTTCTCAGTGCTTTTTGTGACTTCTGGATTGAATTCTGAAGTGGTCAAATTGATGAGAATGTTGGACAAGCTGAAGAGAAAATACATTCTTATTTTCATTTAGTCTAACAGAGCCATTCTGTCTTTTTACTATGCCCCATCATCTATTATTCCACATTGTGGACTTCAGCTTTCTCACTGAAAGGGGGTTAATGACTTAAGTTAATGACTATTGTACTTGGTGGGGTATGAAGAATTCAGGGAAAACTGACATCTCTGGTGAAAGGGCTTGCCAAACCATTTTTTCAGGGCTCCTCATCCACCTTTGGTGTCTATGTTTCATCCAGCTCTCACCAGCATGCACAGCAGTCCTACCCTGGTAAAACCGTGTTGGCAGATGGGTGAAACCCGGTTGTGGTTAACCAATAGAGCTCAAAGCCATTGGTGAGGTAGGGGGCGTCTACCCCAAGCATGTGAAGACTTTAACCCTTGCAGAATGGGGGGATGAAAATAATTTGTTCCAATGACCTTAGGAAGCAGGAGCTAAGGGCCCTCAGAATTGCCAGACATCAAAGACAACAACTGCTTCCCAAGCCATTACTATTGCCAGTCATCCTTTCTCTTGCCACTGGATTTGGAGGATCTGAAAGAGGGAAGAATTCTGATGACTTTGTGCAATGCCAACTCACATTTAAAACCTAATTCACTTGGCAAGTCAAGACATCCCCCCATGATGTCATTGATCATCTTCAAAACAAAGACTATCTGGTAGCCTTATTGTGGGGATGGAATGAGCAAATATGAAAGCACTTTGTAACCTAGTAAGTACTATATTACTATCTATATATACATATTAATATTATTTTCATATAAAAAGGTCAAAACTATCTCAGGCACCTTAGTGAGAATGTAGATTGAGTTTTGGATTCAGGAAAACTTGAGTTCAAATCCAGCCTCAGATGCTCACTACTAGGTTGATAATCCTGGCTAAGTGGTGGAACCTGTACTAGAGATGAAAACTTGTTGAATTGTAGTGGGGTAAATTTAGAGATGTTGCACCAGGAAGTAAGCAAAAAAAAGAGGCTAAATCTTGAGCCCTTCCCCTCCCCTACTTCCTGTTCTTTCTTCCCAACTGTCTTGATGGAGATTTTTCTCAAAGATGGTAAGTTGTAATTTTCCCACTAATAACTAATCCTACAAACTAGTTCTTTTAATTAAATGATCTTTTATTCTTTTGGGGAGAAGGGGATAAGATGAGGCTGGGAAAAGAGGGAAATCAACGTCTTCCTAATTCTAAATTATCCTATTGATTGAAGGCTTTTGAAATAAAGTCTCTTCAGTAGAAATAAATAAAATATTTTCTCAGAGGAAAGAAATTGGCAATAACTCTTCCAGGGTCTCTTCAGGGCAAGACCAAATCTCTCTTCAGCTCACAGTATAAGTAGAAGGCAATGGCCAGAAAGGAGATGAAGGGGTCTGTCCTCCACCTTCAGGCAGAAGCAGAAAAGTGAATTTCCAGACAGCTGGAGTCCCAAATGCCTCTCTCCCCAAACTTCCATTGGAACTGTCTCTCTCTCCTCCCCCGATGATTTGTGTGTTCCAAATGTTCTGAGCTCTCCTTGCTTTGCAGATCCAATTTTGTCTTTGCCCAAATATCTTCATTTACAAACCTTTATCTACCTTATTTTCCTCAACTATAAATGGATAGAATAATATCTTCCTTCTAATATAGTCATGATCATCAAATGAGATATTTATAAAAAATTTAGCATAGTACCTGGCATGTAGTACATGCCAAATAAATGCTTATTTCTTTCCTTCTAAAATCCCAGGAATGTATGTTTCTTTATATAATTGTATTATCAAAATTATAATTATCACTGAAAATGAAATTATCATTCTGCTCCCTTCTCTGTATCCACATTTGACAGCAAAATACAAACTTTTCAAAAGATAATTTGCAAAATTGAAAATCTTAAACATGTTTAAATGCTGTTTGAATGACAATTTTGGTGGCAAATAATCAAATATTCAAGCTGACTAAAACAGGAGTGAACTTCTGTGTACTTAAACAGCAGATGGAAAGGCTGACAGGAACTCTTTACTGTGATCCAATCTTGAGGTTCAAATATGAGTTAGTGCATGAAATTAGGTTTTGCTTCTGTGGAAATAGCCTAGTTTTGAGACATTTGGGCTGTGTTGTATCAATTGGTTCATTTTATTTTAGCCCCTTTTGAGAAAATGGGCTCTCCTTATATCTAGAGGCAGAAAGGATACAGTTGCTCTTCTCAGGCATTATCAGTTCATACCAGCATCAACAATTCCTATGATCAGAAAACAGCTGCCTTTCCTCCAAATTTGGAAGTTTTCCCATAAAAAACAACAACATAAGAATAAAAGAAACATGGTGTAGTAGAAAGAGTAGTGGCTCGGAAGGAAGAGGACCTGGGTTCAAAACCCATCTCTGACAGTTACCATCTGTATTATCTTTTAGGCAAGTCATTTAACTTCCTTGGGTCCTGATTTCCTCATCTGTGAAATGAGGAGATTAAGCTCAATGGTTTTACTGGAGTTACCAGTTCTAGATCTATGATTCTGTGGGTTCTCTAGGATTTTTTATAAAGCTCATCTTTAGTCTTTAGATTTTTGATCCTAAAAACTCATTCTCACATAGGATCTGTTTTCTCTACCCTAAATCTGCTCCACCTTACCCTAAAATCAGAATGCTTTGCTACTTGCCAGAGACTGAAACATTCTTGAAACCTCTGCCTTTTTCAGATTCTTGTTTATGTTTCCTGCTCAGTCTGCAAGACAGAGTCAACAGAAGTAATTATAAAGTCACAGGACTGAAAGATCCTTCTAATGCTTCCCTGTCTTCAGCTAGCAGATTGTGGGGTATAGATTAGGACCTAAGAAATAACAGCTCTCTTAATTCTCTCCTCAATTTGATGCTTCTCTTCATCTTATTCACAAAATTGCAGGGCTGAAAGGAATCATAGGATGAATCCATCCCCTTCCCTCACCTCAAGTTTATGAATTTAAATTTAACTAACATTCTGAAAGAACAATTCGTCAATACTTGGATGAGTCTGTGATATTATTAAATTCGGTACTCCATCCAACAATGCAGATCATAAAATATCCTTACGTCCAACTCCTTTTTGGCTTTTTTTCATTCCCTCTTGTAAGTTCTCCTCAAGGAGCTCATGCACCATTCTGGGGACTACTGCACCTCAGTTTTCTTCTGTATAAAATAAAAGGGTTAGTCTCAAAGGCTAATAAATCTCTTCTAGCCCTACATTTTGATACTCTATGAGCCTCTTGTTCTTTGATACTGAGTGGACACCAATAGAACATGAGTGCTGTCTACATTTCCCTTTAACTACATAACTAGTTAAACTCTGTTTCTAGCTGTATGATGTATCGCTGATGATATTCTTTATGTTGTTTCCCTTATGAAATATTTTATTAGTAATACATTATATTGTATTCATGGTCCTAATCATCTTTCCACTATCCTTTGGGTGGCTCATAATTCTAATTCTTTGGACTGTGTGGCTTTCCAATTACTTAACCATCCATTATCCCCAGAAGAATATTCTTATTAAAAAAAAAGATAGGTCTTTGTTTCAGGGAGAAGCCTGGAGCCATTAAAAACACTGAAAATTTCTTAAAGGCAGTCTAATTCATTTTCCTTCTCTCCCAAAGCTGTCTCTCTAAGATATATACACTGATAGAACAATTCTATAGGTGTAAAAATAGACTTGAATCCAGGACTTCAATCCCCAGAAATCCTTGCTCCACTTCCCCAGAATGCCCTCTAATCTCACTGAATTCTCACCTGGGCCAAGAGCGAGATGGGGTAGTTAAACCTGGTTATGAATAGGCTTGGCCCTCTTTTTACTTCCGCTTCAGAGCACACGTGGCTCTCCACCTAGCAGGCAAGATGTGAGTGGTCGTGAATAGGCTCTCTGGGCCTAGACACGTGTTTTTCTTGTGTTTTCTTTATATTTTAATCTTTAATAAACCTCATAAAAATATAATACTCCTTGCAGAGAGAAACTAATTTCTACCTGCCTCAGTTTCCCAAAAATTTTAATCTTTACATAGGTTCTTTATTTAATTGTTTATCACAGTCTAGAAGATAGTAATTCTTCAGCCACTTGGTGGTGTTTCATTTAGCTGAACTCTTTTGAATTATTATAGATTTTACTACCTATAGTACATTCCCTCCTTCATTTTTACTCCGTGCTGGATAACCTCCATGATTGTGGCAAGCACCTTTGGCAAGCTCAAGAGTCCCTGTTTTATGATCCATTTGATTTTAATAGTGCCATCAAATACAATTATTCTGGAATACATAATCTATAAGATCTTTTAACTCTAGATCTATAATATCATGATCTTGTTACAACTTTCAAAGAATCCTTGATCTTGAAATTCATGAGAAACATTTTGTAGTAGATGCGCCTTTTAGAAAGCCCTTCTCTACTAATGTGGTCTGAAAGTGGCATATAGTTTGTGAAAGCCTATTTGTTGCCTCCTCATATTTTTTTTATAAAGAATAGCTTTGAGGTATATGTAGATAATTTTTGTAGACTGTAGAAATGGAAAAGTAGGTGTGTCGGTTGGTGGTTCATGCTATTTTCTTGGTAGATTTTGAGGGGAAATTATAAAGTCAGTGTTTCTTAGATCCTTCCCCACAAGCATTTGGCTTTTTATTCTCCTTTAGACATTTTGAGAAGCAGTTCCTCAATGACCTCAAAATTGTTTTGTTTCCAGCATGACTTTCCTTTGTGTGGACTTGGTTAGTTCTCCAGTTCATTCCATCTTTAGTTTCTTCAGCATTATTTCTCATTTCTCTTGTAGCTCAATGAAGGCTTTGATATTAGCATCCAACTGTGATGTCTTCACTATAATTGATAGAAGGATTTTGTTATTGAAATCTTCATTGATTTTTCCTTTTCCTCTCTTTTCTGTTTTTTTTTCTCTGCCCAGTTTCATCTTTAAACATCCTCAGAATGAAATTGGGTCTCTTGACAATCTTCCTATAAATTTGTTTTCCCTTCTACTGAGTTTCTCATTCTATGAAGTGATACTTACATATTAAAGGATCTTGCCTGGGAATTGTTCTCTCTACAAAATTGTTTAACTGCTACATGTTGTTAATGCAGTACACTTTTTGGATACTCTATATAATGTAAACCTCTCAGGGAAGGAGGAGAAAACCTTATTTGGGTTTTCCTTATTTGCTAAACAATCTAAAAAATTTCCTTTAATTCTAAAAAAAAAGATGTCTATTGTTGATATATTCCACCATATTGCATTATAAGATTTTATGATGACTCTATATTCTAAAATATTGTTGTCCAAAGTTTGGTGAATTCTTTTGATCTAGCTAGTGTGGAAGAGGCATGCATGCAAAGGACAGAAGCTGGAGATGGGTCAACTGTCAGTCAAATGAAGATTCTGTTTGGAATGTTACCAGGAAAAGCAGTTTGGAGTCAAGCCAAAAGTGACTGATTTTCTGGGATTTGACTGAGGTCTTTTGGCTGATGGTAGTGACTTTGAAGGAAGAAGGTGGGTTTATCTCTGGGACTTGGGATAATCAAGCTGGAGGTGGCCTGACTGATTTGAAGGCAGAAGAAGGACAATAGTCCATATATCTCTCTCTGACTAGCTCTGTTTCATGGTAGTGACTGAATTGCCATTTCTCTCAATATCCTCCAACCTAAGGCTTCCTGTAGATAATAGGGAATACCAACCCTCTTACCTCCATCCTCCATCTTGTTCTGTTTTCCCCAATAAACCCTTACTTGAGATAAAGAAAAGAGTATTTCCTCTGACACATTATAGCTCACTCTGAGTGACTTAGAAGGAGGCTGAAGAAGAAGGGGGAAGGGAGAACTGAAGGGAAGAAGAGGGAAGGAAGGGAGGTATAAAAGGGAGGATAGTAGGCAAAAGAAGATAATTACCTGATCCATTAGTTATCATTTATCCATCTAATATACCCCCTCCAATATCATCTATTATACTAGGATGATTAACTTATATTGGTTAAACTTCTTGGAGACAAGTCAACAAGAACTTATTAAGTATTTACTATGTGCTAGGCATTCTACTAAATGCTAGAAATACAAATACAAGGACAAAGAAAGATAGTACCTCCCCTCAGGGAGCTTACATTTTAATAAAGGATAAAAATACAAAAAGTGGTGTGTGTGTGTGTGTGTGTGTGTGTGTGTGTGTGTGTGTGTGTGTGTGAGAGTATCCACACAACTATATGATGGAGAAAGAAATCTAGAGACTCAGGAGTGGCTCCCAGAGAGAAAGAGAGGATTGAACATCACTATCTGAATGTTTCCTTAAAATGGAGATTCCCAAAGGAATGGATCAAACGGAAGGCGGTAACAGGGATAGAGTGATCTTCCGGGGTAACACGGACAGAGTGATCTTCCAGAAGGCTACTGTGGCATGATGGAGTCAGAATCCAAGAGAATCAGAATTGATACTCAGAGCAGTAAGATTAAGAAATAATAATAAGGTTGATAAATATCTGTGTCATTTAAGTGAGAACCTTCTGAATAGAGAGTGGACATCTACTTCCAGAAACTCTGTTTAAGGAAGGTGGCCAGGTCAAACTTGTCTTAATTTCTCACCCAGTTGCATTCCTCTGGTCTTCTCCATTATACCCCAGTGCCAAAATACCCTCTCCATCTTCATGTCACTTTCAGCTTCTTTTGTGTGTTGTCTTTCTCCATTAGATTGTGAGCTCCTTGAGGGCAGGAACTGTATTTTGCCTTTCCTTGCATCCTCAGTACTTAGCATAGTATCTGGAACACTGTACCCACTTAATAAATATTGATTGATATAGAAGATGGGTGAAAGTTGCCTAGGTTATGCAGGCATGTGTGGATCACAAGTTATATTATTAGGTAGAATACCTACCTACCCCAGTGAAAAAATCAATCCATTGGTGTATTAGAGTATAAATTTTGTAAGAGCATGCTACATACTTTCTTTTGTTTAACTTTATTATATCATTTATGAAAACTGACCAACTTTGCTTAACAAAAGGTATTGGCCCAGAGATATGCTTTTCATTCTTTTTAATGACCTTACACATGATTTATCAAGGGTAAAAGTTTTTATAAAGTTTTATAATGTTTTATGAAACATTAAAAAATAAATTATATATCACCCATGACACAGAGAGAACTACAGGAACATTTAATAAATGTTCTCCTGAATTCTCAGTTTAGAAAATTTCCCCTGTAGAAGAACCTTCTATATAAGGTGCTGGTTGTGGGATAATGTGCATCCAAATCCAAAATACTCACAGCAGCTCAGAATAAGACAAATATTTCTAATTCTGTCAGAAATAATATGCATTGAATTGTCTCTAATCAGGGTGCAACATAAAATAGACATTTCCTAAATTAGTTGCAACCATTAGTGGTAAAAAGAACTTTATATTTGTGCATTCTATCCCTTTGGTATTTATCTTGACAACTAGTGGACTTATTTGACTGTCAAGAAATAATATCCCCTCAATTTGGAATTATGTCCACGGGGCATTAAAAAGATGGTTTGCCCTTTGATACAGCCATAGCACTGCTGGGTTTATACCCCAAAGAGATAATAAGGAAAAATACATGTACAGGAACATTCATAGCTACACTCTTTGTGGTGGCAAAAAAAATTGGAAAATGAGGGGATGCCCTTCAATTGGGGAATGCCTGAACAAACTGTGGTATATGCTGGTGATGGAATACTATTGTGCTGAAAGGAATAATAAAGTGGAGGAATTCCATGGGAACTGGAATGACCTCCAGGAATTGATGCAGAGTAAAAGGACAGAACCAGGAGAACATTGTACACAGAGACTGATACACTGTGGTATAATCGAATGTAATGGACTTCTCTACTAGCAGCAATGCAATGACCCAGGACAATTCTGAGGGACTTATGAGAAAGAACACTATTCACATTCAGAGTAAGATCCATGGGAATAGAAACACAGAAGAAAAATGACTGCTTGATCACATGGATTGATGGGGATATGATTGGGGATATAGACTCTAAATGATCACCTTTGTGCAAACATCAACAACATGGAAATCAAATTTGATCAAGGACACATGTAAAACTCAGTGGAAATGCATGTTGGCTATCGGAGGGGGTGGAAAAGGGAAGGGAAGGAGCATGATTCTTGTAACCAGGGGAAAATGTTCTAAATTGACTAATTAAATAAAAATTAAAAAAAATCAGACAAAAGAAACAATGCCTTCTAATATGAAAAGGCAAAATGATAAATTTCTCTTCTTGTTTTGTGAGATGGGAATCATCCCATCTGTGGCCCTAATCGACATTTCATTGAATGGTGTTGCCCTTTTCTTGAAAATGGATATTCTATAAAGTAAAATTAATAAAATATTTCTTTTTTTCTCTTAAGTGTTATTGTGAAAAACAAAAGTGATTTATTTAATTTAACATCTCTAGTCTAGAAGATGCAGTCAACTCATTTTCCTACAACTTATAAATATCCCTAATGTTAGTATGCTAAAGTTAAAAGGAAAAAAATAGCCATTCTCTCTGAAAATGTAGGTTTAATCATATAAAATCTTAATCCTAAAGATGAGTTTTAGTAAATTAATTATAATAGAAATAGAGCAGTACTAATTGCCATCCAGATAGATTACAGACCTGAGTTTATGCCTCATTTAAGCCATTAATTTTTTTCTATTTAAGTATTTTAAAATAGGAAAGCCCTGATTTTCAAAACAGGGTAAGACCATCTTTTATAGAGGGAAGATGGGCTTAAATTTAGAAGACCTGGCTTCTAATTCTGGTGCTGCCATTTGCCATCTGTATGAATTTCGATTAAATTACTTTATTTCTGTGGTGTTGCCTCAGTACCCTAATGTGTAAAATGAGGGAAATGGATAATGCCTTCTAGCTATGAATCCTATGATGTTATATAATGAAGGAAAATTGGTGCTTTTTTTAATCTTGGATTTAGCCTTCATCTTCCTCTGGTTAGAAAACTAAAGTCATATATGGCAAAGGTCTAATTTCAGTAACGCACACTGGTTTGCTTGCTTGGTCTTCAATTCATGATGTGCCCCCAAGTGGGATTATGTGGTTGGATTAGAATAACTTCTACATTTTATGAGCTGATGAACCAATTTGAGAATCCTCAAGCCTTATATTGTAAAGAATTTGTTTGTCCTTCTCTACCTCAGTGGCATCGTTTGTCTTCCAAAGAAGCACCTAATGAGCTTCATCAAACCCCCTATGCCTTAAATCCTAGAATTATTTTTCCTTACCAACTCCATCTTGATTCATTAATATCCACATTGTCCATGTCAAGCTTTGAGCAACTATGACTGTGGTTTTTGGGGTTCTCCTCTAGACCTACTGTGGGACAAAGATCACAGAGCTTTCCTTCACTCCCTTTAGTGCCTCTCTCATCACAGTAACCATGAAATGCTAAAGGAGAATATACAATGAAAAGCATAACAGATGAAGAAGCAAATAGTTCCTATTTTAGAAGGCTTATACTTAATCTGACCTTAACATGAGCTATTAAATTTCCGAGCACTGCCTTTAGCTTTTTCTTGCTTAACTTTTTGTTTCTTGGTCTGGTTCTTGGTATTAGCTAAGTCTTTGACCCCTTGCTGGAACTGGCCAGGATAATCCCTTCTAGCCCTCAGAACTGGATGCTTCAGCTTTCGGTATGATGGAAGAGTCTGAAATCAAAGAGAGAAGCGTCTACCTGTGTTCTTGGCCTTTTGTCTGTGAACTTTAAAAAATGTGTTTAGTAACTATTTCAATATAGTTGGCTTCCTTTGTAATTTCTTTACATTTAAAAACATCATTCCAAGAAGAGGTCCATAAACTTCACCCAATTGATGAAGGGCTCCATCATATAAAAATTGTTTAAGAACCTGGACTTAGAGCCTCCCAGCTCACCTATCTTTGGTTACCCTCTACCTCAACCCAAATGCCATGTTTGGGAAAATTTAAAGGTTTCCCCTGAAGGCCCAGGGGCCCTACTATATGACTCTTTCTCAGACTTAATTGCTGTCTAGTTCTGAAATTCTTATAGCACCCTAGGATTGGAAAGTTCAGCTGAAGTACATAACAGAGGATGAATAAAAGACAATGGAACTTTCCTCAAATAGGCATTTAATTCATTTTTCACCTAAGAGTCACAGATAAATGATTCTGGATGCCTCCCTTAAGGGGGTAAGTTTTTGATTTTTCTATTAATTCATTCACTTATTTATCTAATTTTATCTTTTACTACAAATCATGATAGACTTCATAATACTATGATCATTTTCAAATGAGAATTTATGAAAATGTAACAAAATTGATATATTTTCTCTCCATAATAATTTGAATAGAAATACTTTTCAAGGCAAGGAGCCATCTTTTTTTTTCTGTCTTGTGGATTAATTTTATACATAGAAAATAGGATATTTTTCTCAGAGTACAAGTTAACATGACCCAATTTTGTGGTCAACTTAACTTTATTTTGTCTTCTGTTAGGAGTATACAATAAGATGGTTGTTATTTTTGCATCCTAGTAACAAGAAGTCGCCTTGAATGGAGGAGGTGTATTTCAGGAATCTACTAGTTCAGGAATTTGTACTAGTTTAAAAAATTTCACCAGGAGAAAGCAGCTGTTCGATTCATTCCTTAAAAGAATGGTGTAAATATAATGAAATGGATAATTAACTCCCCTTTAAAAGTATTTGCCATTGTAAGTGACCATTAGTACCATTTATACTGTCTGATAATCTGAATTGACACAAAAGTTCATCCTGACCCTGGTGAGCAGAAGTACTTTGATTATAAGAGTAGGTCCAACAATCCTGGTGTTAATAGAAATATTCTATGAATTAGAGATACCAGGTGATGACAGATTCTTCTTTCTAGTCAGAAATTCTCAGGATACATTAGACAAGTAGACAAAAATGTGCTCTCACTTAATTATGAAACAACTTTGCTTGAGAGGGGCAGAAGGATTTTTAAGGAGAATAGATTTTGGGGAAAGTGTCTACCCTAGTACAAACACAAATCTATAAAATGGCATATCTCTGTTAAGAATATGATTGAATGAAAGTCTTGGGTGCATCTTCCCTATATTCTTCTCTCTGGTCAAGTTTCTTATTTGTTTCTATAGCAGAGTCCTAAGCTTCCTATGAGGATTAGAGGCAAAATAATTACCTAACTTTTGCATTTTAATTTCCATCTAAGATTTAATGATCATTAATAGATTTTCTTTTCTCCCTCCATACTTCTCTACCTCTCACCCTCTCTCCCTCCACCCCCATAAAATTTTTTTAAAGAGAAAGGACAATTGTGAACCTGGAAGGTCAAGTCTTATTAATAGCAGAAGATTCTCTCCTCAATCTAGGCTAATGATTCATTGTTCTCCTTATAACTTTTTTCTTTACTTTTCTTCTTCCGAACTTTACAAACCTCAAATAAAATTAGAGTATTCACATTATAATCAGAATTTTATATCAAATTGCAAATATGCTATGTATAGCTTTCTTCCTTTTAAAATATATATTTCACTTGTAGTTTTCAAACATGTCCTACTTATATGTGCTTATTTTTAGCCTCCCTCCCTCCCTCTGCTTCTGAACTTTAAAAAGAAAAAGATATTACAATAGCTTCCCTTCCCTTCCCTTCCCTTCCCTTCCCTTCCCTTCCCTTCCCTTCCCTTCCCTTCCCTTCCCTTCCCTTCCCTTCCCTTCCCTCCCCTCCCCTCCCCTCCCCTCCCCTCCCCTCCCCTCCCCTCCCCTCCCTCCTTTCCTTCCTTCCTTCCTTCCTTCCTTCCTTCCTTCCTTCCTTCCTTCCTTCCTTCCTTCCTTCCTTCCTTCCTTCCTTCCTTCCTTCCTTCCTTCCTTCCTTCCTTCCTTCCTTCCTTCCTTCCTTCCTTCCTTCCTTCCTTCCTTCCTTCCTTCTTTCTTTTTTCTCTCTCTCTCTTTCTTTCACCACACCTCTTCTACCTCTCTTCCAAGATCTAATGTTTCCTTCAGGAAGGAACAGTATTGTGTGTGCGTGTGTGTGTGCGTGCTAGCTTGAATGTGTGCCTGGCATCATTATTCTCCCTACTCTAAATAATTAATTGTAAATAGGTAGTTCCTGTATAATTATAATTAATGTAGAGTTGCAACTGAAGGAAAATCTTGACACTAGATGCTACAGAGTGTACATATTTTATATAATTCATTAAATAATTTCCTCAAACAGAATACCCCTTATGTTCACAACAGGTCACTTCTACTGCCATTATGCCAGATATTTTTTTTCAATAGTGGATTCAGAACCTATTTTCTCTGGTACCATTTTTCTGTAACATAATCATGAGAATATCAGAAGCCAATTATGTTATAATAATGATAATTATTATAGTTAGCATTTATATAGTGCTTTAAGGTTTATAGAGCACTCTACCAGTGATATCTCATTTGATACTTACAACACTGCCATCTTAATCCTGTAGAAATTCCAATCTTAATTATTCATAACAATTATTCCCATCTTAATCATGAAGAAAGTAAGGATATTTGAGTTTAAGTGACTTGCCAGTATACACAACTAGTAAGTGTCTTGAGGGCAGGATTTAAACATATATCTAATTCCATGTTGAGCTCTCTGTATACTTTGTCAGTGTCTTGCTGTCTCGAGCCCTGTTAGGCACAAAGTTTGGGAGTTGGAGTAGGAGGGAGGGTTTTCTGTGCTAATGGTAGGGAGTAGTAGTCTCTTGGTAACGGAGGATGATGGTTGTCTTTGTGCGCTTTCATCTGTGATGTAGATGAGTATGCACAAAGCCACTTGTTATGAAGATTTAAGTGGAAAAGTCAATGCACAGAGACAGTCCCACTCTCTCGGCATTGGAAGCCTGGGTCCAATGGCACGAAAAGTCATTACACCTGGAGACTTCCTCAGCTGCATTAGATGGCCCTGTTGTCCTTTGTGCTCCAACACACCCTAAGCCCTCCACAGTGCTTTGCTGCATCGCCCTCTCAGGCGGTGAACCTTCTTGTTGGTTTCTTCTGTCTGTTCCGTCAAAGCAGTCTTCACATGCTGGGTGAGCAAAGCCCTGGTTCACCAGGGGTCGATGACCCGATGGCTACCCTCACAAGGTTTAGCTGGCCTGTCGAAGCCGTTACCCGTGGTGGCCGCTGCTGCATGCTAGCAGCTGCTGGGAGCCACAAGTGAGAGCTGGGTGTCAGGTGGGGGTCAGAGGCTGGAGAGTTGCCTAATGCTAATGGTAGTAAACTCCTAAATGCACTTTAGTACATTTGGCTGTAATTATTTAGAACCAAAAATGTCATATACCAAATATACTTTACCATAAGTCAAAGAATCTTAGAGTATGGACTTCAAATAGAGGTGCACTCTTTGGTTAAAGAGTCTAGATTAAAACTGAGTCTAATTTATCACATTCCAACATGTTTCATTTGAAGGCTGATTTGGCACTCTTAGGCACCATTACTTGAGGAAATGGATCTTCTTTGGCTGGGGTCCACATATGATCACTGAGTTTAGGTAAGAATGACTTTGTAGTCCCTTGCCCCTTGAGATGATAACTTGATCCCCTGGATTCTAGGACCAAAAACTCCTGAACTCCTTTTCCCTTAGTTTTTGTTAAATACTTTTACAAAAAGCCCTTCTACTTCTTTTTCTCCAACACTAGTTCCTGCTGACTGTGCTCATAGGGAGATAATATACTGTTCAGTTGAAACAGACATTTATCAAATACCTTTTATGTGAAAGGTTCTGAGTTACATTCTAGGGAACCTGTTATGGTTCTCTCTCTTAATGGTACTCTTCAACTATGCCTGTTAATACCCATAAATTCCTTATCCTGTGTGACTTTTGACTACATAAATCTGTAAAATTTCTATGATAAGTGTTGGAGATTCAGAGATGTTAAAATGAAATTCTAATCCTCAAGGAACATGGTCTACTATTCCTCCAAGTTCTGTCTTTGGCCAACGTCAACCCAGAACCTTCCTATGTTGGAAATGAGGTTGAAACTTCTCTGGCTGCAGCCAGACATTTCCTACAGAAGGAAGAATAAGAAGTATCACATTGGTCACGCCAGCCCAGAGATGGTTGCCAGGGATACAGAGCTTTCAGTTGAGGTGTTAGAGGCAGAAGGTGAAGTCCAGATGGATACCACATTTATTGCCAGGAATCAGAACAGAACTGAACAAGTGAGCCAAGAGATGTGGCTTAGGGGTCAGTTTTACAGGCTTCAATACTCAGAAAGCCCCATGACTGAGTTTCACAAATGGTTCATACAATTTGCTGCATTGTTTCCTGTGAATATATGTGTTTATTTATATACCCAGTTATGTGAAGCCAACTGTACTTCCAAACCACCCCAAAGTTAGCTGTAACTAGAAAGCTATCTCCACTTCTGGCATTGTTACTCTTTAGGATATATAGTGGAATGAATGAATGAATGAATGAAGCCATCGAGTTTTTAAAAAATTGTTACTTACTAAGTTCCAAAAAAACTTCATTTATTAGGTACTTACTTTGTACCAAAGATCGTCTCTACCCTTAAGGATTTTATATCTGATATGGGAAGACAACATATGAAAGAGTGGTGGTCAAATAGGGATGGTGAGTGGGGTAGAACAGAAGTAGCTTGATACTTCCAAGCAAACAATGGTGGCACTTTTTTGATCCTACTTCTAGAAATGGAGAGTGTGACAGAGGAAGAGCCCATGGAGGTCTGGGGACAAGGCAGATGTTGAGGCTTTTGACAAGATGACAGGAAGCAAAAAGAGAGGTGAAGCCAGAAAAGGAACTCTGAGGTCTAGTGACCCTTTGGGTATAGTCTTGGTGATATATATCTTGTCTTAGGATCTCCATGGTTAAATTCAGAGTCTCATCATCAACTTGATTGCCATATGATGAATTTTTTGGCTACATCAACTTATCAAAACATGGATAAGATCATAAAGAGGTCTGTCACTGTTAGTTGTGGGAGTATCCATGCTGATGCAATGAGCCCCTGACGTGATTATGATCATAGTATTCTTTGGTTTCTCTGTATTATATTATCGTAGTAGTCACAGAGAGCACATTTTCTCATTTCTGCCTTGGCTGAAAGTAAACATAAGAAATGACAAATGAACACAATCCAAGTTGTCCAACAGTTTGGGAATCAAAATGGAAATGAGAAGAATGGGACTGTATTTCTTGCTTTGCTACTGGATAAATATCTAAATCTGGGCACCTCACTTGATGGATAACTAGAGATGTCTCTGTGTTTATCCTAGAGTAGAGATACTTCTACTGTACAATTTTGAAGGTGATGAAAAACCTCTATGTCCAAAACAGTGGCTGGTCACAATGCCTAAAATTGTCTATATTAGCAGCATTTCCTTTGGCTACAAAATCCTCCTTTTCAAATACAAGTATTTTGCCTAGAAGGAATGACAATAAATGATTGATCTCACTCAGATATTAACTCTAATCTGCTTGTCAATTCACCTAGAAATATAATTAATTAATTAATTAGTTTTTCCTAACCTTGGCTATCAGACCTTGTTAATGCCTTTTTTCCCTATGTAAAATGAAGACAACCATGTGTTGACCTATTTCCATATCTAATTCTTTTTAAAAAAAATCTCACAGGACATCAAGAAGATTGAATCTGAAGTATTTAATTTAAACTCTCCTGAGGAAGGTTATTGTACCAATACAAAGGAACAATAATGAAACATTTGATTATGTTGATGATAGTAAATAATAATTGCTATAATTGTAATGAAAGAAGTCCATGTCCTCTTGGCACCTTGAGAAAAAAGACTTTCTTCTGTAAAGGCAAACTAATATTCTTTTGATATTAAGATCTTGGCCTTAATTGTTCTTTTAGCACAACTAATGCTTCAACTACACCGTTTTATTAAAAGTACTGTCCTTCACCTTCATCTGTCAGCCTTCTAAATTAACTCATTGTCTAGATGGAGTGGTTTTTTTTTTAACTGTGAAGGTACTGTATGCAAGAGTTGTAAATCATATCTCATAGATAATGAAGCTGTTAGAGATCTTGAGCTGGGTACCTTTGTAATATAAAATAAAGTACGTAATCCCCTCAACTACACAATCTTCCTATAATATCCTCAGGGAATTCACAGGTATTAAATTAGTCACAAAGGGGTTCTGATATTGTTCTCTAAATGCAGTAGAAAGATATTGAATATTAAAAGAAAAAATTAATAATACAACCCAGTACCACCAAGACTATTAAGATTCCAAGTTTGTTCCTAACAAGTTTCACACTCATTCAGAATTTCTAGGCCAAAGGACATGGTGCTATGTGTGCATTATGTCTTATTCTTCAAAGCAAAAAGAGAGTTTTCAAAACCAGTCTCAGTTCATGCTAGAACATGGTGTCTGCAGGTGTAGAGCATATCTATGAGGATTTGAACTCATTTCACCTGCTGTTTAGGGCAGATGTTAGATAAGTTATTCTACTTGGATGTAGCTGGGTTTTTAAAATGCAGCTCTGTACATTTACATGCATTGAGTTAGGCAGTAGAGATCTTTCCTGAATACAAGGAAATTGTGCAGACTGTGAAGTTAGTAGGTCTTTTTCAGCCTTGTGGATTATAAAGTTCCAAGGCTGATTTAGGAAAAATCATTTGTTCTCTAAGGAGGGAGGGAAGATGCTGATCATAAGAGTAAAATAATTTCCAAATACTTAAGTTTTATATTCTTTTAACAATATTCATTTATTAAAATAATTAAAAATCTCCTATGGTGTCATGATCTTATTGGTAAGAATGGTGATGCTTGTACTGAGAAGGGAATTTTCTGTTATTTAAAACTATTTTTCTTTTAAAAAATAAAACCCCTTAATTTTTGTTTAAAGAAGTAACGCTGGGGTAGAATAAGAGCAACTTAATCTACTAAATTAACTATTTACATTTAAATTAACTTCATTTTAATGCTAAAAATATGATTTCCCCTTTTCAGTGATTCTCTCTGAGTCTCAATCAGGATTTTTTTTTCACTTTATTCTTATTTACTTTTTTTCACATGATTATAGTCAGTGTGGACACAATTTGTCTGATTTTTCTTTTGAAATTTTTGAATTAATTCATAAAATCATTTTAGATTTCTTTGTATTTTTCACACACATCATTTACTTTATAACAGGGAAGGGAAGGAAAACAAATAAACATTAAATAGCTCTTCTAATGTTCCAGGCTCTATGCTAAGTGATTTATAAATATTGTCTCTTTTGATCCTCACAACAACCCTTCAAGATATATGCAGTGATTATCATCATTTTACAGTTGAGGAAACTGAGATAAATAGGTTAAGTAACTTGCTCAGTTAATGTGTCTGAGGCCAGATTTGAACTGAGTTCTTCCTGTCTGTAGGTTTATTGTTTCATCCATGGTGTTGCTTATCATTTCATCCTATTATATTAATGTATCACAATTCATTTAACCATTCTTCTATTTTTTTGTTATTTAGGTTGCTTCCAGTGTTGATGGTTTATTTGTTTTGTAGTTACATATACGACTGCTGGGATTATCTGCAGCCTCAGGAGGGAGGAGAGGAGGACAAATTACCATCTCTTGCTACCACCTCCTACTGGTCTGATGGAGACCAGGGGGATCATTACAGGCTCCCAATGCTACGGTGAAAAGAGAGGGTGCCAGTTCGGCCATTCCATTTCCTGCTTACTCTCCATTCTCCTGTGGGAAGAGGAGAAGCATCATATCAACTTCTTGCTGTTGAAGTGAGGGAAAATGGTATGGTTGCAGCAGTGTTCCAGTCTTGTCTCCTGCCTTTGGAGAGAGAGTCACCACTTCTGTTCCAAGTCCTTGCTCCCCTGTTCATCCCTTTCCATGTCAGTGATTCTGAATTAATAAATCACCACTCAAACCCCATTCTTCATCTCTCACTGCCTAATTTCTTAGTCACAATCTCATGAACCCATCCCTCTCTCCATGTTCCACCCCAAAGCTACCCACCTTTTCCGTTATGCTCTCTTTAATGTCTGCTCCATCCACAACAGACCTGATTTCATCTTAAATTTTTTCTTTTCTTGCTCTTTCTGTCTTCTGGAACTCACTAAGACCTGGCTCCTCTGATGACACAGGCTCCCTGATCTTCTTTTCTAGAATGGATGGCACTTTCATTAAATTCTCCCATTACTGGGTGAGCTGGGGGTGAGAATATTCCTTGTTCCCCATTCTCTTGTAGGTTCTCTCCCTACAACCATCACTCAGAAATGCCTCTTCTTGATATTCAAGCAACCCACATCTGTCACCCAATAAAATCCTGATTTCTGATGTCTGCAGACCTCTAGAACATGACCCTTCCAATGAGTTCAGTACCTGGCTCATAATCTCCAATTCCTGCCTCATACAAGGGGACTTCAACATATATTTTGATATTCTCTCAAAGACCCCACATCCTATTTCTTCAACCTCCTCATATTCCATGAGCCACTCCTCCATCTCCCTTCAGCCTGTTTTCAATTCATTTTACTGACCAGTACTGACCTTCTTGCTGTTCTTTGAACAAGAAACTCCTTCTCCTGACTCTGGGCATTTTTACTTACTACCCCTCTTGCATGGAATTCTCTTTCTCTTCAGTTTTACTTTCTGGCTGACCTTCAAGTACCAGATAAAATCCCACCTACTATAGGAAACCTTTTCTTCTCGCTTTTAAGTCTAGTACCTGTCCTCTGATTACTTCCTGTAAGTCCTATATATAGCTTCTTTTGCACATAGTTGTTTATCTGTTATCTTCCCCATTAGATTGTGAACTTCTCAAGGACAGGAATTATCTTTTGCCTTTCATTGTATCCCTACTACTTCAGCACAATGCTTGACGTAAGTAGGTGCTTAATAAATGTGTGCTGACTGACTATGAAAATATTTGACCAATATTTTTGTTTTGGTTTTTAAATATGATTTTAGATTCTAGTCCAAACGATGGTATTATTATGGTAATGGGCATTATTAGTTTGTAATTTTGAGTGTGTACTGCCATATTACTCTGTGAAATAATTCTATAAATTTGCAATTCTATCAGCAATGAATTTGTTTCTTGACAACCCTGCCAGCATTGAATTTCATTTGGAAGATATTTTTCTATTGTAAATCCATACTGGAGGCATATTCTAATAAACCACTCCCCTGGGGGAAAAGATTTGAACAATAAAATTGTTCCCTGAGAATACAGAGAAGTTGATGATGTAGGCAATACAGCTAGAGAAAGGTGTGAAATATTTACTGGCACCAGGAGGTGTCTGTCTATTTGGTTCTGTCAATTATGAAACAACTATATGAGTCTGAACAGGAATTTGGTAGGAGACTCCACAGTGGTCATGGGTTTTGACCATAAAAAAAAAAATCTGATTAGGGCTCTTCCTGGAAGCAGCTTTGTGAGGCTAGATTTAGGCAAAGGGATCAAAGCAACTTAGATCTTATGTTCTAGGCTACATGGCTTTAATAATTTAGTTAGCTAATCAATAAAAAATTTTAAATCATGCAGGTCTTATGCTAGATGTGTAAATAGAAAGACAAATGTGAAAAGTCTCTCTTATGGTCCGGCTGAGGAAGACATGCACCTGTATAGGTCTATACAAAATATATGCAAAATTGGTATAAAATAGTGATTTAGTGAGAAAGCTGCCAGAAGTTGTGGGGATCCAGAGAAGCTTTGTGTGAAAGGTAGTTTTTGAACTAAAACCTGAATGGAATAAGTGGCCATTGTGAGAGATGGAAATGAAGAGAAATGTATTCAAGGCATACGGGCAAAGGCAAGGAGGAATGAAATGTCCAAATAATGGACCTCAAAGAAAAGGTAGAGAAGTCAATTTCACTTAAAGGGAAAATTGAGCCATTCTACTCATCTGATGAATTTGCTGCAGGAAAATAAATCATGACAGAGAAGATAGGATGAAAAGCTGTGAGAGAACTTTCAGAACCTAAAACCATTGAAATCTTTAGCAAAGGAAAGGAGGTGACTTAAGGGGAAGGGGTAAGATAAATATATCTCCCCCTCCAACTTTTCAAATATGATAATAATCACATATTTATTCCATTAATCAAGAAATGGGCCATTTCATCACACTTCTAAATAATTCTTGGGGTTCTGGGACATTAGCTTGTTGTGCTATGCATGAACTGAAGACAGTTTTCAGAGAATCTCATAAATTCACAATTGCTAGTTCTCTGAGAGGAGCGCTCTCTAGTTGCAGACAGTGTTCTGGGTTACTTTTTATTAATTACCAGTACATAACTCTTTTCCTCATGATATTTTTTTCTGATATTCTAATATTTTATTTTCCCAATTACATGCAATAATAATTTTAACATCTGTGTTCCAAAATTATAAAATCTAAATTGTTTCCCTCTCCTCTGGGATGAGAAATAATTTTGATCTGGGTTATTCATGTGTCATCATGAAAAACGTATCTCCATGTTGGTCATGATATAAGAGGATACTCATATAAAATCGAAACCCTCTTAAAACACATAAATAAACTAAAATGAAAAAAAATAGTATGTTTTAATCTGAATTCAGAATCCATCAGTTCTTTCTCAGGAGGTGGATGGTATTGTTTTACATAAGTCCTTCTAGATTGCCTTAGATCATTGTATTGCTGAGAATAACTAAGTCTTTCATAGTTGATCATTACATAATATCGCAGTTATTGTGTACAGTGTTCTGGTTCTGCTCACTTCAATCTGCCTTAGTTCATGTAGGTCTTTCCAGGTTTTTCTGAAATTATACTGCTCATTTCTTATAGCAGAATAGTATTCCATCATAATTATATGCCACAAGTTGTTCAGCCATTTCTCAGCTGTCTTCAATTTCCAGTTCTTTGCAATCACAAAAAGAGCTGTTAGAAATATTTTTGTACAGACAGTTCCTTTCCTCTTTTTTTTTTAGTCCATAGCTCTTTAAAGTTTGTAAAGTTCTTTACGTGCATTATTTTATTTTGCCTTACAATAGACAACCTTGTGAGACAGGTAACTCCTATTTTAGTGAAGAAACTGAAGTTCAAAGAGAGTAAAAGACTTGCCCATGATTATACCGTTAAGGTCAGACTCAATTTGAACCCAGGTCTTTCTGACACTCAATCTAGCACAGTATGTATTACATTGCCTTTTGAGTATGTGCTGAGAGGTACTTTACAAGGTCCTATGGGGGAACAGTAGAGATGTAAAATTAGAATATATTCCTGCCCTTGAGGGAGGGGAAATGATGTGTAGTGAAAATATGATTGGAATGAATGAAAAGATTTGGGTTCCCTCAGCTCTGCCTTTTGTACTGACAAGTCAGCCAAACAAAGTCTCTGAGCCTTAGTTTCCTCATCTCTAAACTGGAGAAGATAACAATAGAATGAATAATGTTAATCCATTCCAAAAGTCGTTGTGAGGTTCAAAAGAAACAACATGTAAAAAGTCCAGTAATTGTAACCTGACATGTAATTACGTTATTACCATAATTTTAAAATTTCTTAATGATTTCTTTTTCAGTCACTTTAATTTATAAATATAGTCTTCCCTCTACAATCAGACAGCCATTCCTTATCATAAAAATTAAAAAAAAGAAAAAGAGCAACAAGACTAATCAAACCATAAACCATATCTGACATGAAACACAATGTTCTATACCCATAGTCTACCACCTCTGCAAAGAAGGGAGCGAGGTGGATTCCCATACCTCTTTTTCAAGGCCAAGTTAAGTCATTACAATTGCCCAGCTGTACACTTTCCATTTGGAAAAATTATTATATTATCCTTATTATTATAATAGTTCTCTAAGTGTTAACATTGACTTGACCCAGATTAAAATGTAACTGGGAACTATTAAAATTAAAAAGGAATGCAATACATCATAGCCAATGTTAATTCATGGTTTTCGAAGTCACCATGTTTCTAGCAGGGATGTTTCTATTTGAATTTGACCACTTTATTGGACCCAGAACACAAAGAAGGAGGAAATAAAGTGAGAGGAAACTATGACTCTGTCCCAATACTTGTAATTTTTTTTACACAAAGCTTATTAAAACTATTTAAAAAGCCATGCTTTGGAGAATGAAATGCTATTCTTTTATGCTAAGATGAGAAAGAGAATTAAATTTGAATCTGTTTCTCCAAACTTCAGTTCCATTTTGCTTTCTCTCAACCTTGTGATCAAACATTGAAGCTGTCTACAGAAAAATCAATAGGAAAGTGGAAAAGCAGAATTATGTAAGAACCACATGAATGAAACATTAAGTGCCACAAATAGGGAGTGAGGTCTGAAATCCCAAACCCATTGTTGTACTGCTTTCTGAACTCTATTTCTGTGCATGGTGTGGAATCGATAAGAAAAAGCACACATCTAGAATAACTTGGAAAAGGTAGTTTCATTGACCCAAAGTAAGATTTAAAGCCCTCTTATCACTTAAGACATAATCTTGGAGAATTTCCTACATCAAGTGAGAAACTGAACAAACTCAGTGCCCCTGTTTTCTATACCCGACCCTTACCCCCAGGATGAGCACCCCTTTTTAATTCCATGGAATTCCATAGATCTTCATGTGGTTAGTAACCATACTTTTAGTACATTGATTAAGAAAATTCACAATTACAAAAAACAGCCATGAATTTGGTAAAAACTTTTGGATGATTTTTATCTTACTAATGACAATGTTATATACTTTTGAAAACAATATCTATCTATCTATCTATCTATCTATCTATCTATATCTATATCTATATATATCTCGTATGTATGGACAGCTAGAGTTACAGTGAATAGAATGCAGGACCTGGAGTTAAGAGGACCTAAATTCAAATTGAATCTAAACACCTATTAGCTCTGTGACCCTAGCCAAGCTTCCCTCAGCCTCAGTTTCCTTACCTGTAAAATGAGGATGATAATAGTAACTAGCTCCCAAAGTCATTGTGAGGATCAAATGTGATGAAATACGTAAGCCACTTTGCAAACCTGAAAGTGCTAGACATGATAGCTATTATTATTTATGCAATATATATTATTTATTCAACTGATGGAAGGTATGCTTGTATATTGATTGTACTGAATCATTTAATAAGATGGTCATGCATCCCATCATGACTTCCCAATTTCTCACAGTGAACAGGTTGAGGACCATTGTTATACACAATCATAAGTAATATTTATTATTTTCATTCTAGCATCTCTGAGTATCAAGTCAGCATTGGTACTAGAAAATCCACTTTTTTGGAATAATTGAAGGAAAACAGACTACCTTTGTGAACATTCTAAATTATAAAATATTTGCAAAGAAATATGCATCTATCATTTTCAACTGTGTGGCAGAGGATGGCCAGATATGATTTAATTAATGTGATGAGACTTTCTGTTCTGGAAATGTTCTCCACTGAGGCAGATCTGCACCTAGTCCCAGTAGCAGGAAGCTGAGAAGTTGTCATGTGCCTTTGGTCACATAGGTAGCATATACCAGAGGCAGTATTTGAACCCTGGGCATTTTGGTGGCAAGTCCAGCCTTCTAGTCATTGGTCCAAAATGCCTTTCTTTAATATAATACACATAGAGTCTAATACTGAGACAACAATGTACTGGTAAGAGGAGATTTTGCAACCAGAAATAGATTGCATACTTGAAGGAATTTGTCTATTAAAGGGGGAATGTGGTGGCATTTGAAGACTTTTTTTTTCCCCTGAGTAGTAAACATTTCCTATAATCTTAAAAAAAATAACTATTGTTGAGCAATGCCCCTCTCTCGTTTTTCAGATATTGCAATGATGAATTTTAGCCAAGGCCTTTTCCAAATTATCAAGATCCTGCTCAAATGCCTAATGACTAATTAAACCTTAACAACCATTAGTGTCATAGTATTCTATGATCAGATTCCTAATAAGATATAATTTTTTTGGACATGGACAATGTGAGAATTTGTTTTTCTTGACTGTATGTATTTGTTACAAGGGATTTCTTTCAAACTGAGTGTGTGTGTGTGTGTGTGTGTGTGTGTGTGTGTGTGTGTAAAAGTAAGAGAGAAAGTAAATCCTTGTTGATGGAAAAAAGAATATAACCTGTAGTATCATTACTTTAATTAAATTAAATCTCTGCTTTGAAAATAAGAAATAAAAGTAAAATTCTAATTAGTTGCTAAGGAAGTTCCTCTTCTTTTTTTTTTCCTTTTGAAACCTGTACCTTCATCTTAGAATCAATATTAACTATCAGTTCCAAGGCAAAAAAGGGGTAAAGGCTAGACAATTGAATTTAAGTGACTTGCTCAGGGTCACCTAGCTAGTAAGAATCTGAGGCAATATTTGAACTCAGGGCTGGAAGTTTCCAGACCTAACTTTCTATCCAATGAGTCACTTAGCTGCCCCATCCCTCCTCTTTCAGACTACATAATTTTTTAACCTTCTGGCTTCTAACCACAATGTTAAGGGCCCAGAAAGATCCATGCAAAGCCCAAAGTCTTGGCTATATGGCACTCAAACTCAGGTCAGCACTTCTTTCAGATGTCCCAGTTCTGGCCTCACACCTGAAGATTCCAGTTAAATCCTAAAGGAAACTGGCTTCTAGAGAGATGGGACAAATTCTTTTCTTATATGCACTAGCTTTTTATGTCCTCATCCTAGAGCCTAGAAGAAATAACCTAAAGAAAGCTAAAGTTTGGCTCATGTCTATGTCTCTTCATAAAAACAGCACCCAGGTAATTATTGTATAACATAGAGCTAACATAAAAGAATTATTTAACTATTCCACACCAAAAAAGTTTAAAACATAAAAGATTTATAACATGCATTGAAAAAGACATAAAATATGGCATAGTAATCTATAACTGCTGTTATACTTTCCTTGAAATTTTATATTTAAAACATTAACCACTTGGTGAGATTGTTGAATATGTTCACCTTCCTTTCAGTTCTGCATTTTCTGGGGAAGAGTAATATTTTAATTTTTAAACACATAATAATATAATACATATGACTTTTTACAAATATGCAATTTTATTTATTTATCAGTTCTGCTTTTTTTGAATAACTCCCTTGAGGTCCATGCATTTCTTTTTTCTTCTTTTTTTAAAAAACCCTTATCTTTCATCTTAGAACCAACACTGTGCTTTGGTTCCAAGGCAGAAGAGTGGTAAGAGTTAGGTACTGGAGGTTAAGTGACTTTCCCAGGGTTACTCATGCCTTTTTTCTGACAAGCCAGTCCACAGCTTGGGTTCATCCTCCTGTGGGAGGTAGTTTTGTTTTCTGATAAACATGGTTGTAAGTTCACTGACTGAACAAGAACCCCTTAATTCATTAGCTTGCCCTCCAAGCTAGAAAGATCTTTCTCCAGATCCTGGTTACCTATTCTCAGAAAAAAGAAACTCAAAGCAGAAGAGGCAGTCCTTGATTCTGACCAAGGTTCATCTAGATGACACATGTTCTAGATCCAAGGAGCTGCTATAGTTACTAGAAGAAGGGTGAAGAGAAGAATTTCCTCCCCATTTACTTCATCAGAAAGAGAAATTTTCATATTTGAGAGAGAGCAAGAGAGGAAGTTATTTCTCACATTCAAGTCTTTTTTTGAGTGAGCTGTTTTCCTATGTCAGTGGCCAATTATCTGCTCCAGGAAGCCCTGATCACTGACATGGAGCCAAAGGATCAATAAAAGCTTTGTCTTCATCCTTTAGAGGGAGTCCTTTGGTTCTGAGCCACATAAGTCATTGAGAATGGTTAAGAGCTCCTAGGTCAGTTTGGCTAATGCCTTATTGGGGTGTTGTCTAGTCATAGCAGATTAAAGTAGAAAACAAATTTTACTCTTATTAGATATCATTCAATGTTATGACTTCACCCTGAGGCTGGGGTATCCTGAACTTGAATGAGTAAAAATCCATCACAAGCTATTATCTTCAACCTGACCCAGATCATGTTTCCTATCCTCTCCAGTCATCCAGTCCTGGTGAGGACATCAGTCCTTCTGCTCCCTCTCTCAGGATTATATTTCCATATATGCTTTGTTATTACATGTCTGCCCCTCCACACAATTGCCTTCTACCTCTTATTCTTATTCCATGAGCAAAGATCAATACAATGACTGGCACTTTTGCCCTATGATTCCAATCAGAATCCCTGAGATTGCCTAGACTAGAACATCTTTAGGTACTGTTTCACGTTTTCATTCTCATCCCTAGTACATGCCTGGTATATACTAGGCAAATAATAAATTGGTTAAATACAAACATATTTGTATGATAAATTTTATTTTTTGTTGTTTGATGTGCATACTCTTCAATTCACAGGAAGCAATATCTGGGGAATTTCTCAACAAAATAGGTTTTCTGCTTTCATTCACCTAGAAAATGCTAGCAATTGGCCTCCTATCACAAAGGGAGTTATGACTGGGTCTGATGGAGTGGAGTGTGGGGATGGAAAAGTGGGGGAGCAGATTTTCCAGTTTTGCCTCTGATCTCGTATGCCCTACTGGATGAGCTTACAGGATCTCTTTGATGATGTTCTTGTTTTATTCAGTAGAACAAACCAATAATCAAATTTAAAAGTAAACAATAGCTTAGCACAGTGCCAAGACATAGTAGTAAATGCTTAATAAAAACTAGTTGAATTTTAAATAACAGTGGAAATTGAATATTCTTTAAGCAGTCACCCTGAAATTTCCATTTCTTTCCCTGCTAAAGGATAACCTCAGGTGTCCTCCTGACCATAAAGTACCCATGGATTCCATTTAAGCCCTGTTTCCAAGTTCTCTTCTTACCTGTCACTCTTCCCCCTTGTTCCTATGGTTTGATGAATCATAACTACTCTCTCCCTCCCTGTTCCTTCCCCAAGTGTCTAAAGTCTATTTAAGCTTCTAGAAAAATGTAGGTCAGGCCATTCTTTTCCTATTTCTCTATTTGTTTTTATTTTTCATGTACATAGAATTAAAAAGGTTTGGATAAAAATGCTTATTGAAATTCTGATTAATGGTGAAAATCTCAGTGTTATTAGATATACTACTCTATTTCTCCCTACCCCTAATCACCACCTCCCAGAGTTCTGAATATAAAAAGCATGCTGTTTTATTGTCTAATTTAAATATGAACAGTCTTCTGTATTATTTTTTTTGGAGAAAATCAATCATAGGATTGATTTTTAAATCATTATGAATTGAACCTTTATAATTTATACTTCACTTTGATTAGAAATCTCAACTGACTGCAGTTGCTAGGGTAACAACTTTTTTTGGTATCAAAATATTTATCTCTTTTAAAATTAAAAAAATTGAGTTCCAGATTCTTTCCCTACCTCCAATACCTCCTCCCCAAAGACAGCAAGTAATATATTATTGCTTATAAATATGAAATCATACAAAACATACTTCCATATTAATCATATCACAAAAAGGCAAAAAGTGAGAAAAGTATACTTTAGTTTGCAATTAGAGTGCATTGGTTCCTTTTCTGGGGGTGGGTAGCATTTTTCATCATAAGTCCTCTCTTGAGTCTTGTTTGAATGTTAAATTTTCTATTCAGCTCTGGTCTTTTTAATAGGAATGTTTGAAAATCCTCAATGTCATGAAATATTCATTTCCCCCTTGATGGATTATATTTTATTTTATAGAAGACATGACTCAGTCAGCCCCCCACCCCAGTATCACAGACCTGTGCTGCCACCTACTAAGATGTCTTAGCAAGAAAAATTCCTCACTCCAATTTTTTTGTTGACTCTGTCACTCTAAAATTTGATTTGGGCCATTATTTTTAAGTTGTTTTCAGGGGAATGCTGAGAGATTTTTAGATGGGTTCCTCCTGCATTAGATGTTAACAGAAAAAAAAAATCCTGGCCTATAAGATTGAAACATGAGCTTCATAATATAATCATAACAATAATAATTATATTTAAACATATATATGTGTCATATGTATGTGTATATATTTGTATAACCTTATTAACCCCATCAACAAATATATTGTTCTTTATACAGGATGGAGATTAATTTGTTTTCTCTAATCCATGATGTGGAACAAGTTACCTCTCATAAATTTATTCAGAAATAAACTAAGATGTATATGAGGAGTATTTGTGTTTTTCATTTCATATACACTGAATAAATGGCATGCATATCACATTTTCAGATGACATATAGCTGGGAAGGATAGCTAAGATATTGGATAATAGGAGTAGGGGACAAAAAGGATCTTGACAGATTAGAATATTGGGGCAGAACTAAAATAAAATAAAATATAAATGCGGATAAATGTAAAGCCCCACGATGTTACTTTGTTTAAGTTTTGGTATAGACCTGTGATTTCACTGGAAGTGGATTTTTCCACTATGGAAACATTTTGCTAGTGGGAATAAGAAAATTTTATGTAACTTTTCCTTTTAAAAAGTTGTCTAGAATACTGAATGATTAATTGGGTTATTTGCAATATTTTATATTCAAATTCCCTAAAATCCACTGTGAAAATCCAGGATGGGGGAGTTCTGTGTGAAGAAGATCTGGAGATTTTGGTGTCCTGAAAGCTAAATAGTATTCAAGACTATGACTTGACTGACAAAAAATAAATTTAATATTAATCTACATTTAATCAAAGCCTACTATCCAGAATGAAGAAGGGACAGTCCCATTGTTCTTTTGCCTGGTCAGAACATATTTGGGTGATCTTTTTCAGTTTTAGGCCAATTTTGGGAAGGATGTTGTAAAAGTGGGCTGCTTAAATGAAAAGGTGACCAAGATTTTAAGAAATAAATAGTACTCAGTACTCCAAAGAGCAGTAGAAATAACTGGGAGTGTTTCACTAAAAGGAGAGATGTAGGATTCAAAAAGAAGATCTTTCATTGACTACTTTAAAGTCTGTAATATGGAAGAGACTTGAAAAAGTAGAACTAAGAACAATTCGTGGAGGCTTCAGAGAGGCAGATTCAGGCTCAATATATTGGGGGAATAATACCTTGTTTAACAAATAACATTTAGAGATCTCCCAACATGGAATGAGACATCTTGGGAGGCAGTGGATTTTCCTCATTGGAGATCAGAAGTAAAGGTTAGATGAAAACTGGGGAGATTAGGGAAGGGATTTCTATATAGACATGGATCATATTGGATAACCTCTTAGGTCCCTTTCAATTCTGTGTTTTAGGGAATAGATGCTTACATTTTTCATATTGTGAGTATAGTAGATAAAACATAAAACTTTCAATATTGGGGCTAGAGAGCATCTAATTTCAAACTTGGCAAAAAGATATTCTAGGTGTATACCAATATATAATTCATACATGTCATGAAATGATGCATAAGCCTTCACTCTCTGATATATGTGTTCTCTAAAATGAATTATGTCTTTAGCATTACCTCTCTGTGTAATTCAGGTAGGAGAAACTGATGGTTTCCATTTATTGCTGTCACACTGGGTGAATTGTGTAATGGTGGGGACAAGTGACTTTTTAGATTGTGACATTTAACAAGTGAGAGATCTGTTTGTCTTTCATGCTACAAAATCATTTTATTTTAGGATATTTTTGTTTGTTGTTTTGTTTTTACTTTATCCAACTTTCCTATCTCAATTCTATTAAAAATCTAACAATGATAATAATCCACACTTACCTGGTTTTAAGGTATGAAAAATGCTTTACAGATACTATTACATTTGATCCTAACAATAACCATGTTTAGAAGGTATTATCATTATTTCCCCTGTTCTGTAGTTAAGGAAACTGAGGCTCAGAGACAGTTTACATGACTTGCCCAGGGTCACATAGTTTGTAAAGCAGAGTTGGAATTTGAGGCCAGATCTCCCTGCTACTGAGGTCAGTGTTCTATGCACTGATGAATGCTATGTCAAAAAAACAAAACCAGATCAAGTTTATATGGTGCCAATCTTCAGTTTGCAAAGTGCTTTACATTTGATCCTCATAGCAGCACTTTGAGGTAAGTGCTGTTATTATCTCCATTTTCCAGATAAGGAAACTACATAGACCATATTCCCAAGATGTGAGGTTTTCATGATGTTAGAAAATTAAGTACCCGAACCATGAACTGAAAATGTGTTATTTTAGGAAAATTCCTTTTGAAACCTTGTATGCTATACATGGAAAGCAGATGACCTCTTTACTTATTTTATTAAGAGAACAGCTAAATCTTGTTTCCAATTTCTAATTCAGGACATAAAGGAATCATTTATTGGGTACCTCAGGTTTCTCGTCAATCATTAAGAAGCATCTATCAAGTGCCTAACTGTACCAGGCACAGGGCTAAGTGTGAGGGACACAAAACAAAAACAAGAATCATTCCTGCCCTCAAGAAGTTGATTATACACAAAATATGTATGAGATAAACACAATGTCATTTTTATGGGCAGGGAAATAACAATCGAGAGTGTCAGAAAAGACTTTATGAAGATGGTGATATTTGAACTAAATTTGAAAGGAAACAAGGGATTCTAAGAGACAGGCTGAAGAGGAAGTAACATTCAAGGCATGAAGGCTCGCTGATGCAGAGGCACTGAAACAGATGGCAGTATCCTATGCAAGCAATAGAAAGTAAGCTGGTATGGCTGGTCTGAAGAGGGCAGGAAAGAGTGATATAATTTATAGGTTAAAATGTATCAGAGATGGAATTTGAACCCAGGTCTTATGGCCATACATAATTTATGTTATTTTCATTCTAGCATGCTGCCCCTGCTGGTGATAGTTTATGTGAGTAGAGAGAAGGGGATGAGAATAGAAAGTAAATATTATGGAAATAATTAGCTCTGTTTTGTATATGGTGAGATAGTGAGTGCATAAAGGGCAGACCCCAATGGTAGCATGTCACCCATTTACCCAGGGAATGCTGATTTCTATTGATTGTCTAGGCTGGTTTCTCCTTCTTGGAGAACTAAAGTAACTACAGTTACTCTGGTGGTACAGTGCCAGCTCCAGGATTTGAACCTATGTCTTCTCAATCTAAAATCCAGCATTCTTTGCACTATGGTTGTCAATATCTGTAACTGGCAGGAGCCTAAAGTGCTATTTCTTATATGAGGGGAAAAATCATTTTACCAGTAATCCTAACTTTCATGTCAAGGAATGGAAATTTAAAGGGAGAATTTTTGGCATTAGTCTTGCAATGAGCATAGGGATGTTAAGCAGAATCCACAAAGCCATACTATGTTTGGTTATTTATGAGACCCTGCTTCTATCCAAACCTTTTGTGGTTTCAGTACTTGTTTAAAGAGATGTAACTCCTGATTGGCTGAGAGGATGCTAAGCCTGATGCTTTGTGAGTAGAGAAGTACTTAATTCATATTTTCAGACATGAACTTCAAGAGAAAAACCTTAAGTTGAGAGAAAAGTCATATGGGGATTTTTGAATATTGGACTGGAGGCTCAGAGCCAGATGCCTGATAGTTATATTACCTTTTGACACGTCTCTCCTGGGGGTTCTTTCTCTCAAAATATGTATCTAACGAATTGAAAAAAGTCCCTTATCATAGCATCCAGGCTCAACATTTTCTCATCCAATCAGGAATCACTTCTTATGCAGGTAGCCATGGCAGCCCAGGGCTATTCTCCAGGAAAACTGCCCCAGGATTCCATGAAAGCAGAGTTATTTTACTTCAACTCTGGGTAAATATGACCTTGAAGTATTTTCCCTATAGAATGAATGTTCTTCCTGCTTTATATTTGGATAGATAATTTTCTGTCATATTCTCTTTCTCTAAGATACTGCATCAAGCCACATTAAGAGGAAATGTGTGTGTAATAGAAATAATCTTGAAATAGCATTCAGGAGAATCAGGTATTAGTCCTGGTCTTGCCACTAATGGGATGTATGACTGTTCCATATTAGTTCACTTCCTTGGCCTCAGTTTCCTAATCTGTAAAATGTGAAGTTGGAAGTGATAATTTTTCTGGTTCCTTCTAGCTCTATCATACTATAATTTTAGAAAATACTAGAAACCATGGCAGAGACAAAAAGCTTTTTAGACCTCAAATGAGACTTATTGCTAAAATACCAAGAGAAGCCCAAATGACTCCTTAATTGTTTAAACTCAGAGCCGACACTATATTTAAACACAGTTTGAGACAATCATTATCTTTCACAACTCCCAAGAAATTGGAGCTGTCAACTTCCTGTTGCCTTTGCCTGAATGACTGACATTTACAACCCTTAAACACAGGGAAGGAAGAACATGTATTTGGTACCTACTTCACAGGGTATTACAAAGCACCATAGAAATGCAAATGAGTAGCATTATCATTTTTCATCATTATGACTTTATTTTTTATTCCAGGCAAACCTCTTACTTTTATTTTTTCCTGATTTTCTCAGAATTATAACATCAGATTGAAATTTGAAATATCCAACATAGCTTCCATGTAGAGGTAAATTTTTTAAAGTACTATTTAGATAGATTTTTGTACATGTCAATAAAATTTACTGAACCTTTTTTAAGACACATCTTAAGATAAAAAAAGTTACATAAGATCATAGTTGCTCATATATAGGTTTAGATGTTTTATAGACTATTTAGTATGTGCTTAAAAGTGCTTCTGAGTATATAGTGAACAGTACTTGAGGTGCTTGGTATCAAGTTTGGATGATTTCACTTCATCTTGAAGATCTCCTATGAGAAAGAACTTACTACTTGAAGCATCCCACTAAATTCTGAATGAATATTTTTATTAAGTACTTTTCCCTTCTACTTGGAAAGTTTTTTCCTAAAGTTTAAATAGAAATATGACTTCAAATATCTTCTACTAATTGTTCCTAGTTCTGTCTTCTGGGTGAAGCAGAAAATATTGAAATAAAATCCTTTCTCCAAATGGAGGTAGATTGATTGTGAAAGGCCTAGATGGATGGGAGATGAGAAACACCCACCTAGGGACTTTCCCAGGGCCAGCAAAGCACAAAACCCTTGGGCTTTTGAAACCAAGTTTATTTGGATAATTGGGGTAAAGGGAAAGGGTAGGAAGGGTCCTAAACTACAGATCTAAACCCAGACCCACCTTCTACACACCTTGTGAGAGGTACTCTTCGTTGCTTCTTTAGGCTGTGCCTATCTATCCACTCCCTGCTCTTACCTAAAACCCCAAATGCTATCTGACTATCTGCTAACCTAATTACCCAGATTGCATTTAAGAAGGCTAAGAAGACAGGACTCACAGGTAGCCTGAATCTCCTCTCAAGTCTGGGGTTGGCTTACTAGGTAACCCAGAGTCCCAGGTGACAAACTCTTGGAATTACTTTAGCCAAGTTGGTTTTTGACTGGTAGCTCTCAGAGAGGTGAATCTCAGTAGTTCAGGGAAAAGACAGGTCTCCTCCAAGGCAGATCTCCCACCCAAGAATATCCAAATCTTTCCACAAGATCAGGATTTCCAGGGCAATGCCAGAGCAAAGATCTTCTTCCCAGCTCAGTGGAAAGCCAGAATCAGGAGTGGCAGTTAAAACCAGTCAAATCCCAAGATCCTCCTCTCCTTCCAGAACCTTTCCCTTCAGGGGTTATATAAAAATTCTCCTCCATCCTTCTTAAAGACAATCTATGAAATTTTCTCTATCCCTTATTTACATTCCTACAATATCCAATCTTTTTCTGAAAATCAATTCAATGGATATTTGAAGACTGTACTAATTTTCCATTTATATTATTTAAATCAAGCTAAACACCTTATTTCTTCGATTGAACTATGTGTGGTAAAGCCTGAAACCTTCACAGCTCCCTCTTCATCATACTCTAGGCATTCTTATATGAAGATTTGTCAATGTGACAAATAATGCTATGCTGAGCACTTTTACCTTTTCTCTCTGGAAATTAAATGGCACATTATCTATCTATCTATCTATCTATCTATCTATCTATCTATCTATCTATCTATCTATCTATCTGTATATATATATATGTGTATATATATATATACACACACATACATACACACACATAAATATCTTTGTCTATCAATCAGCAATTTTTAAATTAATCAAGAACTTAAAAGTTCCCTTACCAGTCACTAAGTAGGAGAGGTCAAAAGTCACTTGCTAAAGTGGATGACAACTCCAGAGGCCACTGACCACCCCTTAGGTAATACTAGGCAAATTGAAAGACTGCAATTGGTTTCCATAAAGTGAGGGAAGGGACAGAAATGACATGGAAAAAGGACTATAAAAAGTCCTGAACTTCCTGTCCAGGGGATCTTTGGCTTGGATCTTCAGCTTGGACCTGGGGCTTGGATGTTGGGCTTGGATCTTCTCCTTTGGACTGCTTCTTTGAATGAGAACCTTCTCCTTGGGACTTTGCCTTTGCCTTGTGAAACTCTGTGTCAGTGAGCTAGTTGAGTAGCTGGCCTTCCTTTCCAGGCTTCTGGAGAGATTGGTTCTGGAGAGGCCTTCCTTTCTGGAGAAGGCTGCATTGGTATAACCCTTGCTGAAGACGCTATCGGACTTCTGGCTGAGGATTACCAGAAAATCCACATAGGGATAAGGGATATGGTGAAACCTTGCCAAGGCTGAGTCCTACATGGGAGCAGTGCTTAGTTAGATAATTCCCTACCTTCTTCTTACATTTTCCCCACTTTCACTCTTTCCGCCTCTTTGTAAATAAAGCTACTAAAAGTCATTTTGACTTAAGTTATAATATCTTTAAATTTGCATTTTGCTTAAGACCTAAAATTTAAATTCTTACACTCTTGTCAATAAGTCTGCTAATGTATGGCATTCAAAATGCCACATATTACTTGAGATACTAAAGTATTGGAGGAATTGAAAATTATGTGGTCTTATCCTGGCAAAAGATAGCTAAGACTATCATTTATGTTGCTCAGAATACTCAAATGGAGCCACAGCTTCCCTAATGGTAGAACTCTCTGAATTACATGTCACATGGAACATTAAGCAAAGTTATTCCCATTGTTGTGTCTCTTTAAAAGTCTTGTCTAAATGTATTTATAAAAACTTTATAATATCTCCATTTGACATAAGTATCTTTGCTTGGTTTTGATCAGGCCCCCCTTGTGGTACATCCTGCCCCATTCATCCCCAACTTTTCTGCTTCCTTTTGTGTGTCATTGTTCTCCATTAGATTGCAAGCTTCTTGATAAGCACCGTGTTTTTCTTTTTCTTATTTGTATTCCTGGCATTCAACACAGTGTCTAGCACATAGTAGTTATTTAATTAATATTTATTAAATTAATTGAATAGAAATAATAAATGTGAAGATGGGGATCACTTTTAAAATTATCCACATGAAAGCTTGTTTGTTCCCTTCTCATGTTTTCATCAGTGATATCATAGGCCATATTCCCCAAGTTTTAATTTTATTGGTATGACCTAACAAGTTGAAGCATGGCTCCTCTGTAATTTAGCTGAATGAATGAATGATGAAAATTTCATTAGGTGCTGATTATGTGCAAAGCACTATGCTGAGTATTCAGTAATGGAAATAGAAAGCAAAATAATCCCTGTTCTCAAGGAGCTCAAATTCTATTTGGTGAGATAATCTCTCTCTCTCTCTCTCTCTCTCTCTCTCTCTCTCTCTCTCTCTCTCTCTCTCTCTCTCTCTCTCTCTCTCTCTCTCTCTCTCTCTCCCTCCCTCCCTCTCTTTCTCTGGTTTCAGTGGCAAGACAGATGTAAAGGCCTAGTGGTCTTTAGACTAAGCAGAGGCAAAGCAGATACCAACACATCTTTTTGAAGGTCTTTTTTCTTTCTTTCTTTCTTTCTTTCTTTCTTTCTTTCTTTCTTTCTTTCTTTCTTTCTTTCTTTCTTTCTTTCTTTCTTTCTTTCTTTCTTTCTTTCTTTCTTTCTTTCTTTCTTTCTTTCTTTCTTTCTTTCTTTCTTTCTTTCTTTCTTTCTTTCTTTCTTTCTTTCTTTCTTTCTTTCTTTCTTTCTTTCTCTTTACCTTCTGTCTTGGAATCAATATTCTATATCGGTTCAAAGGCAGAAAAGTGGTAAGGACTAGGCAATGGGGTTCAAGTGACTTGCTCAGGGTCACACAGCTGAGAAGTGTCTGAGGCCAGATTTAAACCCAGGACCTCCTGTCTATAGGCCTGACTCTGAAACCACTTAGCCACCCAGCTGCTCCCTAAATGTTATTTCTATTCATAATAACACATCAGTTTCTGATTTCAGTTTCTGATTTTGAACCATTTGAAAATGCAGAGATTTGATAATGCTTTCTGGGTCTTTAGTATCTGTGTCTACTATGGAAATGGGAGTTACAAGAACCTGCAGAAGAGTTTTTATGATCAAAAAATTTATCATTCCAAACCATTCTCCTTAAGATTTTTTTTTTTTACCAATGGAAAGAGAATTGGTCCTGGAATCAAAAGACATAGGTTCAAATCCAAGCTCTATCTGTGGAACTTTAAATAACTAATGCTATCTCTCTGGGCTATGGTTTAGTCATCTATAAAATGAGAATGGTACAGGAGATTATTTCTAGGTTCTCTTTTGGGTCTCATATATTACAGAAATATAGGTATATCTTTCAGTAGTTGCTGATGTTTTCTCTGTAACCAAATCATTTCCATACTTTTGGAATTTTTCCTTTTTTTTGAAAGATCTTGAAAAGTGATCCCTGAGTGCTGTTAAAATTGCAACAGCTGGGGGTAGCTGGGTGGCTCAATGAACTGAGAACCAGGCCTAGAGACAGGAGGTCCTGGGTTCAAATATGGCCTTAGACATTTCCTAGTTATGTGACCCTGGGTAAGGCACTTAACCCCATTGCCTAGTCCTTACTGCTCTTCTGCCTTAAAACCAACACACAGTATCGATTCTAAAATGGAAGGTGGAAGGTAAATAAATAATGTTATTAAATAAATAAAATAAAATTGTGTCAGCCCCTTCCTAAGGAGCACAGATTTCCTTTCTATATATCTTTCCAACTTCATCTTCTTAAGTGCTATTTTTTCTCGCTCATAAAGTACATTTTGTACTCAGGTGATGGAGTCCAAATATGGGGATTCCATTATTGTCAGTGATGAAAACAGATGATTATAAAAATATTGGCAAATCTGTTCTATTTTGAATCAGTTTGTATTGGACATTTACTTCTACTAATGCAGTCCCAAGATGGCAGGAGTTCTTTTGCCAAACTGCTGACTCATAGTGAGCTTGTAGGTGAGTGTTTTTCTTTGAAAAAATTAGACATTTTACTGATGCCTCTGATCTTTACCTTATAATCTTTTCAGATGCTCTCAATAGATTAAAATTTCCCTTGTGTCAAAGAAGAAGAAAAATAACCAAGTGAAGATATATGTGTGTGTGTGTGTGTGTGTGTGTGTGTGTGTGTGTGTGTGTATACATATATATATATAATAGCCTAGCAATCTTTTTTCTCTGGTCTGAAAAAGGTAATATATTTCATTAAGTCTTCTCTGGGACCTCCATTGTTTGTTTGGCATCACTCAGAATCAAGTTTTTGAATGATCTTTTCGTTTCCATTGTTGTAGTCATTGTGTATATATTTTTCACTTGGTTCTGCTTATTCTTTACAATATTAGTTAATAGAAATCTTCCCATGCTTCTTTGAATTCTTCAAATTATCCTTTTTTGTGCAATAATATTTGATTGTGTTCATGTCTACATTTTCTCCCAGTCTTCCTTAACCAATGGGAACTCACTTTATTGACAATTATTTACCATCAGAAAGGGTTTTGTTATGAATATTTTAATATGTATTGGACTTTTGTTTTGGTTTTTAACTTACTTGGGAGTATATGACCTGTAGTGAGTTTGCTAGATCAAAGGAAATTAGCAGTTTAGTGACTTTTCTTGTATAATTCCAAATTGAAATTCACAATAGTCACCCCTTCCTAATTGCTTATTTTCCTACAGCTCCTAAAAAGTCTTTTGCACAAATTGCTTTCTACACCTGTCTTTGTCATTGGATTCTTTTAATTTTTTTAACCTAAGCTTTAGAGATTACGTTTTTTATGTCATATTTTATCTTCCTTTCTTTGATCAATCAATTGCAGGCAGAACAACTATCCTGAACTAAAATTTATTAATGCCTTGCTTTTAAATCTTTAAAATTTTCTTGGTGAGTCACATTTCTAAATTCATGAATCATGAGATGCAATTAAAAAAGCCCACTAAACCAATTTGCAAACTTGCAGAACTAATTCACAGCATGACTTGTATTTTATTGATTTAGTAATTTCCCCTGTGCCGCAATTAGTCCTCTAGGCCCTAAATGTGGTAGCATATAGTAGTTTGGATTTTAATTCCCAGAAATATCTATCTACTATATCTTTGCTATTGTATGTGAAAATTTTGCTGCTAATAGCATTATTTGCCAGGCTAGCCCCCTCCCTCCTAGGAACCACAAGAAACCATGCTTAAGATATTGTTTCACAATCGATGGATCACAAGGCATAATTCATATCTTCTTGTCTGTCTTCTAGAAGAGGTGCAGATTATAGTGTGAGCTTTAGGGATTACAGGGAAGCTCCTCTCAGAAGTCACTTGCTTTCAATTAGCTTTAGTTGTGATTTTGAACTTGTTTGGCGCACTTGAGTGGTAGGGATTGCAGGTCCAGAGGTTCCTTGTTTGATAGAAGAGATTTCAAGTGTGTTCTTTTGGTAGGTGATGATGAGGTGAGAGTTTGGGATTTAGTGTAGTTCAATTAAGCAATTATTTATTAAGTATCATTCATGTGCCAGGCACTGTACAAAGTACTAAGGATACAAACAATGAACAGTCCAGAAAAGTTTACATTTTATTGAAGGGAAACATGGTTACAAGTAAGTAAATATGAAATATTCACATATAGATATGCACTGCATATTTATCTATGTGTATATTTTATATGTTTATTTATGTGGAGTTTCCCTTCAGCACAGTAGGTATGCATGTGAGAGACAGAGAGAGAGAAAGAAAATGAGAGAGAATGAGAGAGAAAAAGAGAGAATGAAAGAGAGTAAGAAAGAGACAGAATGAGAGGGAGAGAGAGAGAGAGAGAGAGGATGAGAGAGAGAGGATGAGAGAGAGCATGAGAGCATGCAAATTTTCTATAGGGGCCCTTGTCCCCATTGACTAGGAGTACCTGGGCAATTTAGGAAAAGTCTGTTCTAAGAGGTGAAACTTAATCTGAGCCTTGAAGGGGATTGGAGATCTTAAGAGGCAGAGTTGAGAAAGGAGTTTTCCAGGCCTGGCAGATGGCTGGCAATGATATGAAGGCAAGAGAAAGGTTGCATTGTAGAGGGGAAATAAATTATCTGTGTTTGTCTGGAGCATAGAGTGAGTCAGGGGATATGTGAGGTGGAGAGGGGTAAGGGAATTGGAGGGAAATTATTGAGTGAAAAATGTTGAAGAGTTCAATTACTGTTTAGTTCTCTCCAGTTAAAATATTCACAGTATATTAGCAAGTGAGACTTGTTTGCCAGCTAGCATACACTTAGGTGTTTTTTTCATTATGACAAGTGATTTTATATGCATGGCCTGGAGAAAGACTTTTCTCTAGCTGATTATTCATTTCAGCAAATTCAATGGCTCCTCATTACCTACTGAGCGAGGTCTAGCCTTCTTAGCCTGGCATTCAAAGGCCTTTTACCATTTGGCTCCAACCTTTTCTATCCTCATTTCCTATTATTCCCCTTTAGGTACCTTTCAACCAGCAAAATGGACTACTGGCTGTTTTCTAAACATAGTTTTTACTTGCCTGTTTCCCACTGTTCCCTGTGCTTACAATGTGCTCACCCTACTCCCACCCTTTCTCTTCCTATTGAAACTCTATCCATCCTTCAATTCCCACCTCACATGGAATTTATTAATCTCTTTCCATGCGCCAAGAACTGTGCTAGGTTCTGGAAATACAAAAACAAAAATGAAACAGGCCCTGCTCTCCAGGATCATAGGGGGATACTAATAGCACCCACTTACTTTCTAGGGTTATTATGAGGATGCAGTAAAAAACAAAATAAAAACTTTGCAAACTTTAGAGTATTATATATGGGTTTGTTTACATTCTTGTTGTATTGGGTCAAGAATATGTATTCATATAAATACAGAATAAATACAAGGTGATAAGGGGATATTAGCATTTGAGGGAATCAGGAAAGGTCATATATAGAATGTAACATTTGAGCTGGGATTTGAAAGGAACTAGGGATTCTGAGAGACAGAAAAGAGGAAGGATTATATTCTACACATAGTCAGTGAGTTAATAAACTTTATTAATTTTAGTTAATTTATTAATGTATATTGACTGATTCATACCAACAACAAGCTGAAACAAAGACCCAGAGATCAGAGATGAGATGACATGTGTGAATCTCCTAAGTGCAACAGAGATCCCCAAACCCCATCAACAATGGCCTCATTAGGCTTTGTAGGGAGAGAATGGAAGGGAAAGGATAGGAAGGCAGAAGAGGAAAAGAAGGCAAGGAAAGAATAATTCTCACCTAAATATTCTTTGATTCTATGATTTCAAAAGGCACCTGATCCACTTCTGTATAGCTAACATCCACAAAGAAACCGTAACAAGACCTCAAGAATGAATTCTTTTAAAAAAAATTTTATTTAGACTATTTTTCCATGGTTACATGATTTATGATTCCTTCCCAATCCCTGCTTTCTCCTCTCCCCCACCCAAAGCCGACAAGCAGTTCGACTGGGTTATACATGTCAAAACCTATTTCCATGTTATTCAAATTTGTAGTAAAGCGATCCTTTAACATTAAAATCCTAATAACATCCCTATTGCACTCTGTGGTCGATCATATATTTTTCTAATGCATTTCTGGTTTCACAGTTCTTTCTCTGGATGTGGATAGCGTTGTTTCTTCTAAATTCCTCTGTATTGTCTTGGGTCATTTTATTGCTACTAATAGAAAAGTCTATTACATTCTATTGTGCCACAGAGTATCAGTATCTGTGTACAATATTCTCCTGGTTCTGCACCTTTTGCTCTGCATCAATTCCTAGAGGTCTTTCCAGTTCACATAGAATTCCTTCATTTCTTTATTACGTTCAGCATAATAGTATTCCAAATATTCTATCACCAAAATATACTGCAATTAATTCAGTCATTCCCCAAACAATGGATGCTCCCTCGTTTTCCAATTATTTACCACCAAAAAGAGCACATCTATGAATATTTTTGTACAAGTCTTTTTTCCTCATTATCTCTTTGGGGTACAAACCCAGGAGTGGTATGGCTGGGTCAAAGGATAGGCAATCATTTAAAGCCCGTTGTGCATAGTTCCAAATTGCCCTCCAAAATAGTTGGACCAATTCACAACTCCACCAACAGTATATTAGTGTCCCAATTTTGCCACAACCCTTCCAAGATTGATCACTTTCCTTTGCATATTGTCCAGTCTGCTAGGTGTAAGGTGATACCTCAGAGTTGTTTTAGTTTGCATTTCTCTAAATCCTGGAAGGATTTAGAACACTTTTTCATGTGCTTATTGATAGTTTTGATTTCATCCTGTGAAAACTGCTCATTCATGTCCCTTTACCATTTGTTGATTGGGAAATGGCTTGGTTTTTTGTAGATTTGACTTAGTTCCTTACATATTTTGGAAGTTAAAACTGTCAGAGAGTTTTGGGTTAAAAATGTTCTCCCAGTTTTTTGCTTTCCTTTTTTTTTTGAAAATTGTATTTAATTAGTCAATTTAGAACATTATTCCTTAGTTACAAGAATCATATTCTTTCCCTCCCCTTCCCCACCCCTTCCTGTAGCTGACATGCAATTCCACTGGGTTTTACATGTGTCCTTGATCAGAACCTATTTCCATGTTGTTGATGTTTGCCTCTTTTCTTATTCTGTCAAATAGTTTGTATAGTATTGGGATTAGCTGTTCTTTGAATGTTTGATAGAATTCACTTGTGAATTTATCAGGCCCTGGGGATTTTTCTTAGGGAATTCTTTGATGGCTTGTTCAATTTCTTTTTCTGATATGGGGTTATTTAGGAATTCTATTTCTTCTTCTGTTAATCTAGACAGTTGATATTTTTGTAAATATTCATCCATATCACCTAGATTGGCATGTTTATTGCCATATAATTGGATAAAATATTTTTTAATCATTGCCTTAATTTCCTCTTCATTGGAGGTGAGTTCTCACTTTTCATCTATGATACTGTTAATTTTATTTTCTTCTTTCCTTTTTTTATTAGATTGACTAGTATTTTGCCTATTTTGTTTGTTTTTTTAAAATACCAGCTTCTAGTCTTATTTATTAGTTCAATAGTTCTTTGACTTTTGATTTTATTAATTTCTCCCTTAATTTTTAGGATCTCTAATTTGGTTTTCTTCTGGGGATTTTTAATTTGTTCGCTTTCAAGTTTTTGGATTTGCATTTCCAAATCACTGACCTCTGCCCTTCCTAATTTGTTAATATATGAACTCAAGCATATACATTTTCCCCTGAATACTGCTTTGTATCCCATAAGGTTTGAAAGGATGTCTCGCCATTGTCATTTTCCTCTATGAAATTGTTAATTTTTTCTATGATTTGTTCTGTAACTAACTGATTTTGGAGGATCATATTGTTTAATTTCCAATTAATTTTTGATTTGGCTCTCCATGTACCCTTACTGATCATTTTTTATTGCCTTATGATCTGAAAAGGTTGAATTTATTATTTCTGCTTTTTTGCATTTGTATGCCATGTTTTTATGACCTAGTATATGGTCAATCTTTTTGAATGTACCATGTGATGCGGAGAAGAAGATGTATTCCTTTTTGTCCCTATTTATTTTTTCCATACATCTATTAACCCTATTTTTTTCTAAAATTTCATTCACATCTCTTACCTCTTTCTTATTTATTTTTTGATTTGATTTATCTAGATTTGATAGTGGTAAGTTCAGGTCTCCCACTAGTATAGTTTTACTATCTATTTCCTCCTTCAACTCCACTAGTTTCTCCTTTAGAGATCTGGATATTATACCATTTGGTGCATACATGTTGAGTACTGATATTTCCTCATTGTCTATACTGCCTTTTATCAGGATACAGTTACCTTTCCTATCCCTTTTAATCAGATCTAATTTTACTTTCCCTTTCTCAGATATCATCATTGCAACTCCTGCCTTCTTCCTCTCAGTTGAGGCCCAATAGATTTTGCTCCAACCTTTAATTCTAACCTTGTCAGTGTCTACCCTCCTCATGTGTGTTTCTTGTAGAAAACATATGGTAGGATTTTAATTTCTAATCCACTCTGCTATTTGTTTTCATTTTATGGGTGAGTTCATCCCATTCACATTCAAAATCATGATTGCCACTTGTGTATTCTCCAGCATTTTTATATTCTCTCCTAGTTTTGTCCTTTCTTCTTTTTCTATGTCCTTTTAAACCAGTGGTTTACTTTTAATCAGTCTCCCTAGTCCTCAACCTTAATATGTTTCCCTTTCTGCCCCCCTACCTTTTTGTTCCCTTCTTTTTTATTTTTAGGATCTTTTAAGTTTCCTCCCCCCTCTCTTTATCACTCTTTTTGTACTCCCTGCCCCCCCCCATTAATTTTTCATTCTTACTTTCCCTGTAGGGTAAGATAGAATTTGATACCCCCAATGGATCTAGATGCTCTTCCCCTCAGAATTGATTTCATTGAGAATAAGGTTTAAGAATTGCCTATTAGCACTCTCTTCCTTTTCTTCTTATGATAATATTCTTCCCCTCCCCTTCCCATGTGCCTCTTTGTGTGGTATAGTTTATCCTTTTTATCTTATTTCTTCAAGTTTCTCTTGGTGCCATCTTTGATCCCCCTTCCCTTTTTCTTTTTTTGCATATCATCTTATACCAGTTATTATCCCAATCTCTTCCTGTGAATGATTCATCTTATTATATAATGATGAATACAATTTTTGAGAGTTACCAATAGCATTTTCACCATATATTAATATATATGTATATATATATGTATGTGTGTGTATATATACATATATACATATATATAATTTGATCTAATTGTAGTCCTAAAAGAAGAGATTTTGAACAAAATAATTTTTTCTCCTTTTCCCTCTTCTTATTTACCTTTTCATGTTTCTCTTGATTTCTGTATTTGGATATCAAACTTTCCACTTATTTGTGGTCTTTTTTTTACAAATATTTGGAAATATTCTATTTTGTTGAATGTCCATACTTTCCCCTGGAACTATATAGTCACTTTTGATGGTGATCCTTGGTTGAACACCCAATTCTCTTGCCTTTCTGAATATCATATTCAAGGCCTTGAGGTCCTTTAGTGTGGAAGCTGCCAGATCTTGTGTAATCCTGATTGGTGCTCCTTGATATCTGAATTATCTCTTTTTGGCTTCTTGTAAAATTTTATCCTTAGCTTGGAAGCTCTTTAATTTGGCAATTATATTCCTGGGAGTTATCTTTTGAGGAGTTAGTGTACAGGGTGTTCTATGATCTCTTTCAATGTCTATTTCCCCCCCCCCCCCCCTTGTTCAAGAACATCAAGACAGTTTTCTTGGATAATTTCTTGTAGTATGATGTCAAAATTTCTGTTTATTTCTGGCTTTTCAGGTAGACCAATAATTCTCAAATTGTCTCTTTGTGATCAGTTTTCCTGATCCGTCATCTTGTCATTGAGATATTTTATGTTTTCTTCTATTTTGTCAGTCTTTTGACTTTGCTTTATTAATTTTTGTTGTTTTGCAAGATCATTGGTTTTCAATTGCCCAATTCTGGTCATTAAGTCCTATCTTTCTGTTATAATATTCTGATTTTCTGCTATAATCTTTTGATTTTCCTTTTTCTTTTGGTCTATTCTGCTTTTTGTGGCTTCCAGCCATTTCTCCAATTGGGAATTCTTGTCCTTTAAAAAGTGATTTTCTTTTTGAACTATTTCCCAATTTTCTTGCCAGAAGGCTTTCATCTTTTTGGTAAGCTCCAATTTAAATTCTTTAAGAGCTTACGATCAATTTCCATTTTTTGGGAAGGTTTTGGTGCATTTATTTTTATTTCCTTTTCTTCTATTTCCTCTGTAGTCTAGATTTTTCCTCTATAAAAATTATCCAGTGTAAACCCCTTCTTGTTTTTCTTGGTGTTGGGGAGTTGTTCCTGGTCACTGTTTGTCATCACTATGGTGGTTTTTCCTTCCCTTTCCAGTCAGAAACCTGAGTGAGGAGGGCAGACTCTCTGTGTATGGAGCTAAGGAGCAAGGATTTTGCCTGAGCCCAGTTTTTGAGTCTTTGTAGCTTCTGCTGTTTACTCCCCTTTCTGTTCTATCTCCCCATGGGCACCCATGGTCTGGTCCCTTCAGCCTGCTGGGGTTTCAGGTTTAGCTGCTCTCAGGGATAGGTGTTTGGTGGTCTTAATCAGTTGCCAAGGACCTAGAGGTGCCCCCTCTTTTGCTCTAGAGGTGCCTCTTGCTCACTCACTGATTCAATTAGTGCGTGCTGGCTCTAACTCTCTCTCCGTTGCTTGGGTAGGGGAGGGTGGAACAGTTTGCGTTTTGGTGGAAGCTTTTTCACCCCCCCTCCCATGGTGTGGAAATGCTCAAATCCCACGTACCTTCAATGCTACGCCCTACTGTAGAGTCCCTTCATTCATAAGAGGTAGGTGTTGAGGAGAGGAAGAGTCCTGGGTCTCTGTTGCTTTCCTTCTAATTTTGGTTACATTGGTTTTGTTTGCATAAAACTTTTTAAATTTGATATAATCAAAGTCAATTCATTTTACATTTTGCAATGTTCTCTATCTCTTGCTTGGTCTTAAATTCCTTTTTTTCCCACAGATCTTACAGATATACTAATCTATGTTCACCTAATTTATTTATGATTTCACTCTTTATATTTAAGTCATTTACTCATTTTGAATTTATCTTGGTATAGAGTGTAAGATGTTGATCTAAATCTAATTTTCCCCATACTATTTTCCAATTTTCCCAGCAGTTTTTGTCAAATGGTCAGTTCTTGTCCTAAAAGCTGGGGTCTCTGTGTTTATCGAATAATAGGTTACTAAGGTCATTTCTAAGAATTAATTTTTAATTATTTTCCTTCTTCCCTAATCCTTCAACAATATCTAATATTTCCATTTTCATTCATTAGACCCCAAAGGGACTATTTAGATATATAGATTTATACCTACATAATTTACACATATTTATATATATATGGATATATATGATGTACATATATAAATAACCTAACTGTATAATTTCACAGATGAAGAAAGTGAATTAACTTCCTTGAGCTTACTTAAGTTATCTTGACCAAGCTACAGGCTTTCAGAAGGTGATTCCAAAGCTATTGCTACTGTATGAAATTGCTGCTCATTTGGTAAAAATAAAACTTGCTAGAATAGAAAAGAGCTCAAGTAGACTTTGCCTTACCTAATTTAAGACTGAGCAGCCTTCTCATTTATTAAAATATTTTCTTTAATATTAATTTAAAAAATCAACAAGCATTTATTTTCTTTCCTCTCATTCATCTCTCTACCCCAGAAAACAAAAGGCAAAATGCAATCTTTATAATGTGATTCGCTGAGTGTTACTTGTATTTAGGAGAGATTGATGTACTCACTCCATTATTATATACCTACCATATATGGTATGATATGATTTATGATGTAGAAACCATATATCTTCCATTGATAGCTCAGATTTGATATTGCTTCTCTCCTTAATATATAAAGGTGGTGTCATGGTATACTACTACACACACACACACACACACACACACACACACACACACACACACACATATATATATATATATGAGTAAAGATTCAACAATGACAGAACTGTAGGACTGGCAATGATTTTTGGAATGAAGGAAAACAAAATAGTACATCTAGAGACAGATCTTGAAAAATTAAGGTGTAGTACTGTAGATCCCTACTTCATTCCTAATACATTTTCTCTTGATTGGTGTTATCCTTCATGATATTAAAAAATTCATTTCAGTTCTTCCTTGTCTGTTGGACACTATCTGAAGATGATATATCAGTAAAATTTTTGGAATCATGGATCTTAAGGTCATCTAGTCTAACTTCTTTATTTCATAAGTGAGTGAGCTAAAAAAGCCTAGAGACATTTATCTAAGGTCATATAGTTAGTTTATTAATTTGTTCAGTTGGTTCACAACCAGGTCAAAGAATCAAAGAATCAGAATCACAGAATTCAGAAGCAGAAGTTAGGGGCCTTGTTTTAGGTGTGGAGAGGAAGATACAACATTTAGATCAGACATTGTAATCTCCACTTTCATGGAGCTTCCTGGAATGGGATGATAGACTTCTATAGATAAGAATAACATAATGGATAGTCTTTAGGTTCATTTAAAGCTTTAAAGGTTTAGTTTCTGTGATCTTATGGTACACACATTAGAGAGAGGCCAAGTATAATTCTATGTGATGAATGCCTTTTGGGTCATTGTGTTACCAATAAGGTGGTCCAGGGAAGGATTTATGGAGAAGAGGACATTTGGATGCAGCATTAGAGGATAGATAGAAATTCAACATAAATTGAATTTGAGAAGTAAACAGAGTAAAAGTATGAATAGTTGAGAAAAAGTCAAGAGGAAGGGAAGCTGCTGAGGATGTGTTCTTGGAGCTGAAAGTAGTCCTTGGTTTTATTTATGTGCAGAATTTGTGGTGGGATAGTATTAAGGAAAGTAAGAAAGGTGGTTTGATTCTACCTTGTAGAGGGGCATTCTTTAATGCCAGTTAAAGGAATCTGAATCTTACTCAGGATCAATCCCCTTTGTCCTTCTCTCTCTCTTTCCATTGTCATCACTGTTTGTTGTTGTTCAGTTTTTTTCAGTTGTGTCTGACTCTTCATGATCCTCCCATTTGGGGTTTTCATAGCAAAGATTCCAGAGTGGTTTGCCATTTTGTTCTCTAGCTCATTTTACAGATGAAGAAACTGAGGCAAATAGGGTTAAGTGTCTTGCCCATGGTCACACAGATATTAAATGTCTGAGGCCTTATTTGAACTCAGAAAGAGTATCTTCCAGGCTCCACACCTGTCCACTATACTTCCTAGTTGCCCAACGGCTATACAAGCTTTTATTATCATACACTATTATAGTATTCTCCTAAGAGTTCTTCCTGTTCCTACTCTCTCCTCCTCCTCCCATTTATACCATAACCAATCTATAGTTAGTAACTATGACATCCAGTGTAAATAGGATTAATTCACCCATGGAAAGAAAATGGATAGCAGAAAGGATAAAAAAGCAGGACATGACAATGTGTTGTTTACAAGAAACATACTGTAAATGAGAGACATACATAGAGTGAAGGTGAAGGGTGAAAGCAGAATAAACTATGCCTCACCTGATGCAGAGAAGGTAGAGGTAATAGTTATGATCTCTGACAGAACTGGAGTTAAAATGGATGTAATCAGAAGGTATGAACAGGATAACTATATTATATTGGGAAAGGGTATTATGGATAATAAAGCATTATCTATATGCTACCTTTATGTACCAAGAGTCACAGGATCCAAAATTTTAAAGGAAAAACTAAATGAGATACAGACAGAAATAGATAACAAAATAATAATAGTGGTGGACTTTAATTTTCCCGTCATAGAACTAGATAAAAAAATGAATACAAAAGAAGTTAAGGGAATGAATAGGACCTTCGATAAAGTATATAAGAAAGCAATCTAGAGAGCTCCCCAGCCCCCATACCTTGCATGAGGCTAGCAGTAGATCTATGTCTATGAATACACATAATCCAAACATAGTTTCGGGTAGGACAATGGTTTAGAGTATAAATATTCTGTAAAAGTCTTACTTTAACATTCATCATACTATGGAGATAATCCTACATTTCTGAGGAGGTATGGCTTTAGAAGAAATGTTCCACTGGGTATGACCAAGCTGGTAAGACTTGGTTTTGAAAAGAGAATGGTCCTGGCAATAGATTGTGTCTGCTGCCTGTAAGTTGATCAAATTAAATGATGATAGAGACATGGAGAAACAGGCCTACCATTACATTGCTAGAACAGCTGTGGAAATAAGATGTAAATATACATTAAGTGATGTAAAGCTATTCATTCTCATTGATCTAGGGATACCATTACTAAAATTAGGCCCTAAAAGCATTGTTGAGAGGGTAAAAAGCTGTGTCTATATAAAAATATTCATGATATTCATGGAAACTCTTTGTAATAACAAAAACAACTGGAAATAATACAAATACAATGATTGGGAGAAATGGCTGAATGGATTGTGATATATGAATGTAATATATCTTAATATGTTATTAAAATGGCAAATATCAGAACTATGTAGAAAATAAGGGAAAGGGGAAGAAAAGAGAATATGAATAATATATGTTATGATTATATTAAAAATAACAGCCACAAAATCAACAGAAAACAGAAAAGCATTAAAGTAAAGCAAATCCAAAGGAAAAGCAGGGGATGCTTATATTAGTACATATTTAATTTATATATTTTAAAACAAATTGTAAACAATGTGGAGTTTGTGGTTTTGCACATAATTGTTTTTATATACTTGTTTAGTTAAATGGTTTTTTTTTGTTGTTGTTGTTGGTAGTTGTGGTTACTAAGTATATATATAAAAAAGAAACTGATTTGTTGAATCCTGATGGGGATGTTCTGTAGAAAGTTGCAGATGTGGATCTGGAGCTTAGAAGAGAAGCTTGAGCTAAAGATATAGATTAGAGATTCAAATGCCTAGAATATGAAAACAATGATTCAAATGTGTAGAAAGAAAAGACAAAAGATAGAAAGAAAAGATAAAAGGACCAACCTTAGATTCTTGGAGAATACCCAACATTTTGGAATTTAGAAGAGAATGAGAAGGCAATGAAGGTGACAGAGATTGTGTAGTTAGAATGATAAGAGAAAAAGCAAAGAGAATGGGAGATCTCTAAAGACCTGGGAGTAAAAATTTTCCAGGGGAAGGACAGGGGCACAATGAATAATGCCAAATAATGTAGTTAAGAAGGAAAAGAACTGAAACATGTCATTATTTGGTGATTAGGAAGTTATTAGTGATCTTTGAAACAAAAATTTCAGTAAAAAGGTAGATTAGGTTTTTTTTTTCTTTAAAGATGCCTTTTTTTAAGAAGGAAAGTATCTGATAAAGCTTAGGAATTTTGTGTACAGTATAAGGAGTTCCCAGAAGATGCTCCCAATATTCTTAGTAAATTAAGAATAATAACACATTTGCCATTAGTTTGGAGCTTGGGGCTGAAGTTGAGGTCTTGCGGGGAGAGAAAAAGGTGTGTAATGTCATGCAGAATGAGAAATATCAAAAGAAGTGACAAGAAAAGAGTGGAAGAATTGTCAAGTAGCAGTAAATGTCCAGATGAGAAAACAAGAACACTGGTATCTCTGAAGACAATGGAAGAAAGGAAAAGAGGTATGAGAGGAGGCATTGCTATCTGGGAGATCGTGTGCTAAATGCACAAAAGTTCAGAAACTTGGAAACAACAGTTTCACTTGCTACTAGGGATTAAAGTGTGATGTAGCCCTGTGTGACTGAAGTGAATTTGGAGGAGGTAGCTGATGAGGGTAAGAAATTGGGTGATCAAGAGATTAGGTCATCAAGAAAGATATTGAAATCCCTTGAGATAATCAAAAGGCAAATTTTAAGCAAGATGAGGGAGAAAAGGAAAAGTCTAGAATTTGGATATGGTTAAGTGGGGGAGTCCAGGTGAAGGACCACAGGGAAGGTGATCAGGTAATTTAAGAACTGAGCATGTGAGTGGAAGTGCCAAATAATGGAAAAAATAGTAGTTTTATATAAAAAGATATTGGGGTATCTCCATTCTCTTTTCTGCCTAATGAAAAAAATGTAGGAATTCTTGCTTAGTAGAACTAAGGCTGCATGCCAATCATAGTGCAAGATATAACTTTGAAATTATCTGCTATTTCTAAGGCAGAGACAGACTATTCCTTACTATATGGACCTGTCTTATATTTTTGAGGTTCTGGAGTTTGCGTGAGATGACCCTTTATGAATCGATTTTGTCACCCTAAAGTCCCTTATGAAGTAACTGCAAAGATCTAACTTACTATTCTCCTTTCCATCGTTCCTGGTCTAACAACAGCAACACAAACCTCAACAATAAACAAACAAATAGAATATGGTGGTACTAAAAGATGACAAATAACTCTGTAGTCTTCTTTAGTAGTTTTTAAGGCCATTCTTTAAGAATGTTTCAAAAGCATGGTAGTTGGCCATTGATACTATAGTTTTAATCTCAGCAGATGTTTGCAAAGCTATTTTTAGCTTTCAGAACTCATAAGAAAGCTACATTTGGCTCTGTAGAGAGCAGAAGGGAGTTAAGTATATTGGACTCACTTCTAGTAGACGTGCTCCCTATTTCTGTTTCATTTGTATGTAACTTCCAAATCTCTGGAATTATTTTTAGTTTCAGAACTTTTGGAATGAATTTTGGTGCTATCTTTTGGGCATTTTCTGAGTATTGGATGTAGGTATATATTGAATGAACAAAACAAAAAACAATTATTATCAAATCATTTGTTCCCATATGTTTGCTCATTGAATAGCATCATCTTTCATCTTTATTTGGAGAGCTGATGTCTCATCTTCATTTTTAGGACCCATACACATTTATTGTGGGCCTACTGTTTTTTTAAAACCTTACCTTCTATCTGAGAATTAATACTATGTATTGTTTCCAAGGCAGAAGGACAGTAAAGATTAAGCAATTGGAGTTAAATGACTTGCCCAAGGACACATAGCTAGAAAATGTTGAGGCCAGATTTGAATCCAACATCTCCCATCTCTAGACCTGGCTCTCTATCCACTGAGATATCTATCTACACCATTTGTGGGCCTAATTTTACAAGATTAAGCAAAAGATTCAGAAGAGAGTAAGACATAACTTCCAAGAGAGTTTATAATTTAATATGAGCTAATAGGACAAAAAAAAAACAACTAGCATACTTTCTAGAATTTGGTAAGATCAAGGGAAAATATGATAAAAAATACCACCAGAGTTCCTGAGCATGGTGAGATCAGTTCAGACTGGAAAAATCAGTTCAATCTCAAAATCTTTATTGTAACTTAAGATCTCATTAATATTAAAGGCTTTATTTTGCAGGAGTTACTCAGTCAATGAACATTTTTAAGTGCCTACTAGGTGCCAGTCAGTCAATATTTATTAAGCACCTACTATGTGCTAGATTCTGTGCTAAGCACTGGGCACACAAATATGAAAAAGATATAGTTCCTGCCCTCGAAGAAAGACAACATATAAAAGAAAGTAGAAAAGTGGGGTGGGAAGGGGTCCAGTCCAAAGAGTGTAATGCTGGTAGAAAATGAAGAGATAGTTGCTATGGAAGTCTAACTTAAATGGAGGCTTTGAAAATAGTTCTTTGCTTGGTAAAGAGCAGAGCTTTAAAAATGATTGCTATGTTTTCCTAAAGAAATAGATTATTATAAAAACCATGTTTTTCCATTATAATTTTACATGTTTTATGATTACATATTTTAAAACTACATATTTATAACATCCTACCATAGGTATATTAGAAATAACAAACCATTTCAAACTCAATTTGAAAATTGTATACACAATTAAAAAGGCTTCAGATTGACCAAGGGAGAGTATTGTGAGGTTTTGCTAGAATTAAAGACCCTATACATTTTTAATTGTTTCATTGTGTTTATTTATTTCCTGACATTATGTTGTTGGAGAAACTAATTGTTACTTCCTCCTGGGGAGAACATAAAGAGGACAAATTTCAATAGGCCCTCTTATTTGTCTCAGGAAAACTTTTAGAAAGTCATATTGACATGAATGTATCTAATCTAGATCTCCAATTTCATTTGTAGTGTGTTCTGAGCTCTATTCATTAGGCTAAATCCCAAAGTCTTTATGTAAGAAAAACTCCCACTGAGAGAAAATTAATTGATAACTAGTAGCATATTTATGTTCCTGAATTACTTCAGAAGGTGCAGCTATTTGGCTTTAATTTCCAAGACATTTAGTAATGAATCACCAATTGTAGCAAATGGGTTTACATCAATCTTGAAACCCTGCTCTATTTATCTCTTAGCCATGAATCAAAATAGCTACAATAAAGCAAATCAACATCAGTTCATCCAAAACCTGGTAGCAGCTATTAGAATAAAAAATCAGCTACTTGGTGCTATGAAGAAGTATTAAAATAGTTGTTGTAATTGCTTTACATCAATAGTAAGATTAAAAAAAAAAAGAAGAGTGGCATACCATTGTTTTCTGAGGATCTACCCAGTGACTTGGCAGTGTGGAAATTTACTGATCTGGGAAGATTGCCCAGCCCTTGCTTTGGCCAAGTCACACTTTTGTCTACTCAAACTTTTCTGGTCTTGGTCTACATGGGGTTGGAAGTTTTCTTCATCCTGCCCTTCACTAGAAGCAATCTTACCCTCAGTTCTTCTCCCATATAGTTTTCTTTGTACTTTTCCTACTGAATATTATAGTTACTGCTTATCACACCTATCCACATACAAGACAATAGAGTTCTTTGAGGTCACAGGCCTCTTCTTCTTGGTATCCTTCCAAGTCCTATGTATATAAGGCAGGCAGTGTTTTTTCAAATTAAAATAAACAGAATTGAGGACCAAATCTAGTCAGGGGATCTTTCCAGCTTTTGAGAGCCCTCACTGGTGGGGCTTTCAATTTTAAATCTATGCACCTTCAATGGCTATAACGGGGTGGGCATAATGCATTGGCATGTTTGAATGGGAAGGGAAAGAAGAAAGAATAAGTGAATAAAAAACATTTATTAAGAGTATGCTACATACTAAGGACCATGCTACATTTTAGGGATAGAAATATGAAAGACAAGACACTTCCTGCCCTCAAGGAATTTATAATTTAATGGTGGGAAGACAACACATATGGGTGCTAACTGAAGAGCATTTTGGTTTGGAAACTTAAAGGGATAGTGAGTGAAGCCCTGGGAGAAGTAGAACAACATACTATTTCCAGTATTTATGGCAGACATGATTTGATTATTGTTTAGCAGGGGACTGGGAGAGGAGTGAAATCAGAGGATAGAGGGTACTGGGTAAGGAGACTGTTGAGGCATAAAGTGAAACATAGCTAAATGCAGTGGCATACAGGGCTTGAATTCCAGAATGTAAAGTCTTCCAGGATATTGTCTTTTCTATGTTTAAGAAAATGGCTGAAGAGTAAGGAAAGATACTCTTTCTCAAATTGGGGAGAACTGCCTCTTGATACACTATGGCCATTTTAAACTTATTCTGTAAATCATTCTTACCAAGTGGAGCTAAAAGATAACCCAGCCTCCTTTCCCCTTTTTACTCTTCAAAGTCAGTACCAGAATAGGAAAAGATGAATTAGGGAAGGTTGATATCTGGTCCTATGGATCATCCCAAAGTATTACTAACTTTAAAGTCCTACTTTTAGGAGTAGACAGTTGCACAAAGCAAAAAAAAATAAGGAAGGTTAGTCAGTTGATAAATATTTATTTAATACCTACCATGTGTCAGACACTATGCCAAGTGTTGGGCATAGAAAGAAAGATAAAAGACAGTTCCTTTTTTCAAGGAGTTCACAATCTAATGGGAAGATCATATACAAAACAACAACATAATCAACAGAAGGAAGGTATTAAAATTAAGATAGGGAAAAAGTTCCTGTGGAATTTTAGCTGGGACAAGGAAGTCAGGAAGAGGAAATGAGGAGGAAAGAGCATTTGGAAAATCCTAACTTTCCCTCTTAGGTCAGGTCTGATTGGTCCAGAGTTGGGGTTGGATTCTCTGGCTTCTGAAATTCATCTCAAAGATTTTCTGTGATCCTTGTCACATATAAAACCAGAGTTTTCATGAACCTGATTTTGATCCATAGTTTGACCTGAGAGATGTTCTTCTGTATAGTGTATTTGTGTTCATTATGTAGTTATTTATAAGATTATAGATACTTAGAGTTTGATTGGAATTTAAAGGGGCAAGTAGGAGTAGATCAGATAGATTTTCCTTGAGAAATCTATTTCTTTGTCTCAATCCTTGAGAATGTTTTAGGTGCAGGAATAAATTTTGAAGAAAATTAATGACATACTTTTTAGTAGATATTTCAGATTCAAAAATCAATTTGCTAATCTTACTAATCCATACCAGAATTCTACTATTACAGTCTTGAAAGATTCCAAGATATAGCACAGATTTTGAATCTTTTGGCCTCTAGTGTCTTTCCTCCTCTCACCTGTTTATGGAATCCTTTATGGAATTACATACATAAGCTGTTATGAAATAGCAGTATTGGTTCTATGTGCTTTCCTAGTGGTTACTACATTTAAGCACTACAGGAAACTTAGTAACTGATACCTGCACAATTATCCATATTTAAAGGAATAAAACACCTCCAAAATCTGGCATTCCACTCAAGTACAGTAAGGGAAACTTTCAACTTCTGAAATTAGGAGAGAGCATTTGGATCCAAAGGAATGAGAGAGTAAAAATGAATACAAGATGGTATGACTATGATTCCTTTATATTAACAACATATTAAAGGGACATTGAGATGATTTTGTGTGAATCTTTATAAACTGAACTCAGATCAAGCTTTGTCTTTATCATCAGTTCATTTGTACCACTTTTCAAGAAGATGCCAAATTTGGCTTCTATAACTTGTGAAAATATGCCAGACATTTTTGAGCTCGTAATCATTCTTCCTACCTGTCTCCTCCCTTTTCTCCCGTCCTTCTTTTCCTTCTTTCCAGAGTTTACTCCTACTTTCTTTCTTCTTTTCTTCTTCCCTCATTATCTTCCTTTGTTCTCTCTCTCACTCCCCTTTGCCATCCTTTTTCTTCCTCGCAATCTTTTTTATAATCTAGCAAGGATATTTTTGTTATTAATTTTTTGGTTATCTCTATTTGCTAAGCCCCATTGTAACAATACAAATTAAGGGCTATAGATTAAAGGAGGAGGAATTAAACATTTTCTAGCTGAGTGGATCATAGAGACTATATTGGAGGAGATGTCATTTGAGCTGGATCATGAAGGAAGAGTAGGATATTGATAGGAAAACATGTGGTATATGTGTAGGAGTGGGGAGCATTACACAGAGAGAGAAGAACATGTAAAGGTGTGGGAGAGAGAGAAGAATAGCACAATGTCTGCTCAAGTTTCTAAGATTAGCTAGAACATAGAGTTGTGCTATAAAAGTGACTGGATGCTAGAGTCTAGAAAATCTTTAGTATTTTCTAAGTTCTTTTCTCTTTTTTCTGTAAGCAATGGGGAGACATTGAAGGTTTTAAAAACAGGGAGTTGACAGCATGACCTTTGAACCACTAATATATGTTTCAAATGATCTAATATATTTAAGTGACCTTTTAAACCTTAAAATGCTATATAAATGCTAGTGATAATGATGATGCTATTGGAGATGCTAAGAATAAAAAGAGATGGAGATACTACAGTAGTCATGAATACCAGAGGAAAGTTTATTAAGACAAAAAGAAAATTCTTCAGACTTGTCTAAAATCTATAATGATATCCCACCAAGCCTCAGTCTGACCATTTTGATCTCCTTTGAAGGAACCAGTTCACCCAATAATCTCTGTTATGCTCAGACCCTACAAAAATTTGGCTATACTTTGCAACAAAATGGAACTGGGATTTTAGAAAGGTAGCTAGCTTTTTGTCAACCACTCCTTATCACTTTATGTTCAAGCTGACAAAAAGAGATTCATCTAGTTAATAAGATGGATCAGTGAAAGATTTACCATTGGCCTTGGAATAGTTTTAACATGGAGAAGAGTAAACAGGACTGGAGCACAAGGCTGGGTACTGCTGAACATCTCGATCGAGTAACTTCTGACCATGACTTCTTGACTGACATGTTTCATTTACAAGGTGACCCTAAGCACAAAACCTTTTAATTAGCCTGCAGTTCCAGACTGCTTCCTTATAGATGACTGTCAGTCTTTTTGCCTTCTGCTGCTCTTCGTTACCATGGAAACACTTTCACAACAATAGATTTACATTGCAGCAGGGGAAAATAGAGAGGCAGGAAAACACTGTATTTAGGCTTGGAAGGAGACTGTAAATATTCATGATAAAACCAGGAGATTAAAAACTAAACTGTCAATGAGTTTTATTATTCTTGGTCAACATCAAACAGTGTGTGTGTGTATGTGTGTGTGTGAGAGAGAGAGAGAGAGAGAGAGAGAGAAAGAGAGAAAGAGAGAGAGAGAAAAAAAGGGGGAGAGAGAGGGAGAGAGAGAGAGAGAGAGAGAGAGAGAGAGAGAGAGAGAGAGAGAGAGAGAGAGAGAGAGAGAGAAAGAGAGAGAGAGAGAGAAATAAAAGAGAGGAGAACCAAAAATTCTACCAAAATGTAGCAATAGAAACTAATTATCATTCTATCTATACAGAAAGAGCATCTAACTATGGTATATATTAAATACCCAATCAATACATCATTTTAATGGAAGGTGAAAAATATCTTATCCCTATGTTTATTACTATGCATTGTATACCCAGGCAAATACATTTCTTTAATAACTTTGGGCCACAAGAAAACAAGATTAAAAATCTTATTCACCAAAGGCATAATCACTCTTCTTAATAGTTGCATTCCCTAGACTTGTTAAAGCATTACATCTTCCTGTGAGGAGAGGTTACCAGAGTATAGGGGTTGGTAAACTGAAAGTTAGGAGGTCAATTTAAGACATGAGAATAACTGAGGAAAGGCTGGTATTATAAGATATAGTGATTGATATTTATGCCTTTCCACTGAAAACCAAAAGGAAGGAAATCATATCAAAAGTGCAATAGGAGAATTTTAAGTGTGACAGAGAATTTACTGTGATCATAAAACACTGAAGTGGTCACACACACACACACACACACACACACACACAGGATTGTCTCTTTTAAGATCTAATTGAGTGAAGGGATAGGTAACTGACAGCCTATCAATAAATTGAAGAGGCTATTAGCTGTTGGCCATGATCTACCACTCACTGAATCATCTCTTTTTCTTACTCTCACTTGCTCACTCTTCTCTTTTCTTTCACATATTACTTCTATTTTTTCTCTCTTCAGTTCCTTCTAATTAATTATTACTCTCCATTTTTTTCTCTTCCCTCTCAACCAGCTGGTCCCTGATGGTCATAGCAGTCAAGATCATCCAATTTAATAAATATGTATCAAGTGGCCACTGAAGCTGAAGAAAAGGGCAGCATAACAAAATGGTTAGAGGGCCAGCCTTGGAATTCATAAGGGAAAGACTCAAGTCTTGCCATTGGCATCTCTTGGCTATGTGTCTGTGGGCAAATTGCTGAACTGGTTTGGTGCCCTAAGCAAATCTCTAGGACCATAATCAATAAATTAATCAATGAACCAGCAAATATTTATTTAGTGTCTACTGCTGTTAGGCAATGTACTAGGTACTGGGGATATAAAGATAAAAATAGTCTCTACCCTTAAGGAGCTGACATTTTATTAGGAGAGATAGCATATATACATATAAGTATATATACCCTAACAGCCTGGAAGATCAGGAGAGGCTTTACATAAGAGGTAGCATTTGACTTCGAACTTGAAGGAAAAGTGATTCTAAGAAGTGAAGGTGAGGAATATATATATGTATACTATATATTCCTCTTCATTTCTGAGGAATAGCAAGAAAATTTTTTTTGTAGGATCATAGAATGTGTGCAGAGAAGTAATAGAAAGAAACTGAAAAGGGCCTTTGGACCTAGATTGTAAAAAACTTTAAATCAATCAATCACTTAATAATCAAGCTCTTAAAAGGTTACTATGTACCAGGTATACAGTCAAAACAGTCTCTGACCCCAAGGAGCTTACATTCTACTTGGAATATACCATGTCCATATGCAGGCTCAAAGAAAAATAGAAAATGGGGAAGGAGGGACACTAATAATTAGGAATATCAAAAATCAGGTTTTAGACCGATCGATAATCCAAATTGTGAAGGAGAGTTCCAAGCCAAGAAATTTCTTTTACTAATAAAATTACTACTCCATAACCTTCAAAATGGCTGGAGTTGATGCTGACCCCTTGGCCTCCCTTCCATTTTTGTTCAAGATACTGACCTAGATATATTTTCTGTTAAACCTTTGATTGCCTTGTATGGAACAAGATCAAATGGCATCCCCAGATCCTCAGATCGTAACAGGGAAAATTAGATTGACAGAAGCAAATAGTAATGGGAACCTCAAAGTACTAGGGGCACATACTTTGTCAGTACTCACATGAGTCCTTCATTACATGTTAAATAACCATAGTAATTACTTTACCTGCAGTTTATTTGATTATTTAATTCTGCCTGTTGAGGAATTAATTACTATTTAATCAGAGTTCCCATTTAAGGACAAGAATTATTATGGAAGCACTGTACTTTTAATGACATGGTACTATTCACACTCTCTACGTTGTGATATATTCTAACAGCTGGATGCAGCATTCTGATAAGCACTTTGGATCTTCTAAACCCAGACTTATGGAGAATGGCATCCGCAGGGTATCAGCAGGGAACCATACTTAATGTGGATCTCTGAACCACAGAAGGAAATTACCCAACCCAGGAGGTATCTATGAACTGGAGACCACAGTGATATTCTGGAACATCCAAAAGGCAGAGTGACTATCAACAAATGAAGTCCACAAAAACCATACATTTGAGATCTGGGAAGAACCATTTTCACATTTTCATGTGAAAAATGATGAAAATAGAGCTCAGAGGAGGAAAGTGACTAATCTAAAGTCATACTGCTACTTAATAGTAGAGACAGGACTAGAATATAGAAATGATTATCAGTGGTAGTGTGACAAATGAAGTGAATAATGAGAATTTATATTTCAGTTTTAAGTTGGATAAATGCCTAAACTACTTAGATGGAAGGATTGTTAAACAAGTGAAAAAATTCTTTATTTTTTTAGCTTTTTTAAAAATTAAATTAAAATTTTTTTGGTTACAATAATCACTTTATTTCCCTCCCTCCCCTCCACCCACCCTTCCTGCAGCTGACGAGTAATTTCATTGGGTATTACTTGTGTCCTTGATCAGAACCTATTTCCATGTTGTTGTTTGCACTAGGATGTTCATTTAGAGTTTACATCCCCAACTATATCCCTTCAACCCATGTATTCAAGCAGTTGTTTTTCTTTGGTGTTTTTATTCCCACAGTTTTTCCTCTGAATGTGGATAGTAGTTTTTCTCGTAGATTCCTCCAACTTGTTCAGGATCACTGCATTGCCACTAATGGAGAAGTCCATTACATTCGATTGTACCACAGTGTATCAGTCTCTGTGTACAATGTTTTCCTGGTTCTGCTCCTCTCACTCTGCATCAATTCCTGGAGGTTGGTCCAGTTCCCATGGAATTCCTCCAGTTTATTATTCCTTTGAGCACAATAATATTCCATCACCAACATATACCACAATTTGTTCAGCCATTCCCCAATTGAAGGGCATCCTCTCATTTTCCAATTTCTTGCCACCACAAAGAGCACAGCTATGAGTATTTTTGTACATGTCTTTTTCCTTATTATTTCTTTGGGGGCAAAAACCCAGCAGTGTATAGCATAGAGTCTTTTAGCGTCCTTTGAGCATAGTTCCAAATTACCCTCCAAAATAGTTGGATCAATTCACAACTCCATCAACAATGAATTAATGTCCCAACTTTGCCACACCCCCTCCAGCATTCATTTCTTTCCTTTGCTGTCATGTTAGCCAATCTGCTAGGTGTGAGGTGATACCGCAGACTTGTTTTGATTTGGATTTCTTTGATTAAAAGAGATTTAGAACACTTTTTTATGTGCTTATTAATAGTTTTGATTTCTTTAACTGAAAAGTGCCCTATTCATGCATGTCCTTTGCCCATTTGTCAATTAGAGAATGGCTTGATTTTTTTGAACAATTGGTTTAGCTTATTATAAATTTGAGTAATTAGACCTTTGTCAGAGGTTTTTGTAATGAAGATTGTTTACCAATTTGTTGCTTCCCTTCTAATTTAGAATGCATTAGTTTTGTTTCTACAAAAACTTTTAATTTGATGTTATCAAAATTATTGATTTTATATTTTGTGATTTTTTCTAGATCTTGCTTGTTTTTAAAGTCTTTCCTTTCCCAAAGATCTGACAAGTATACTATTCTGTGTTCACCTAATTTGCTTATAGTTTCCTTCTTTAAATTCAGATCATTCACCCATTCTGAGTTTATCTTGGTGTAGGGTATGAGATGTTGATCCAAACCTAATCTCTCCCATACTGTCTTCCAATATTCCCAGGAGTTTTTTTTTTATCAAATAGTGGGTTTTGGTCCCCAAAACTGGGATCTTTGGCCTTATCATAGATTGTCTTGCTGAGGTCACTTACCCCAAGTCTATTCCACTGATCCTCCTTTCTGTCTCTTAGTCAGTACCAAATTGTTTTGATGACCACTGCTTTAGAGTATAGTTTGAGATCTGAGACTGCAAGTCCTCCTTTCTTTGCATTTTTTTTCATCATTTCCCTGGATATCCTTGATCTTTGGTCCTTCCAAATGAACTTTGTTTTGGCTTTTTCTAATTCAGTAAAAAAGTTTTTTGGTAGTTCAATGGGTATGGTACTAAATAAGTAAATTAATTTGAGCAGGATTGTAATTTTTATTATGTTAGTTTGTCCTACCCATGAGCAATCAATGTTTTTCAATAGTTCAGATCTAGTTTTAATTGTGTGGACAGTGTTTTGTAGTTGTGTTCATATAGTTCCTGTTTTTGTCTCGGCAGATAGATTCCTAAGAATTTTTTGTCTAGGGTGATTTTAAATGGAATTTCTCTTTCTAATTCTTGCTGCTAAAGTGGGTCGGAGATATATAGAAATCCTGATGACTTATGTGGGTTTATTTTGTATCCTGCAACTTTGCTAAAGTTGTTGATTATTTTGACTAGCATTTTGGTTGATTCTCTAGGATTCTTTCAGTAGACCATCATATCATCCGCAAAGAGTGATAGGTTGGTCTCCTCATTGCCAGTTTTAATACCTTTAATTTCTTTTTCTTCTCTAATTGCTACTGCTAGTGTTTCTAATACAATGTTAAATAATAGAGGTGATAATGGGCATCCTTGTTTCACTCCTGATCTTATTGGAAAGGCTTCTAGTTTGTCCCCATTGCAGATGATATTTACTGATGGTTTTAGATATATACTGTTTATTATTTCTAAGAAAGGCCCTTCTATTCCTATACTTTCTAGTGTTTTCAATAGGAATGGGTGTTGTATTTTATCAAAGGCTTTTTCAGCATCTATAGAGATAATGATGTGATTTTTGTCAATTTGCTTGTTAATATGGTCAATTACGTGGATGCTTTTCCTAATATTGAACCATCCTTGCATTACTGGTATGAGTCCTAACTGGTCATAGTGAATAACCCTTCTGATCACTTGCTGGAGTTTTTTTGCTAGTATCCTATTTAAGATTTTGGCATCTATATTCTTTCTCTGTTTTTGACCTGCCTGGTTTGGGGATCAGTACCATATTTGTGTCATAAAATGAGTTTAGTTGAACTCTTTCTTTGCTTATTCTGTCAAATAGTTTGTATAATATTGGGATTAGTTGTTCTTTGAATGTTTGATAGAATTCATTTGTGAATCCATCTGGGGATTTTTTCTTAGAGAGTTCTTTGATGGCTTGTTCAATTTCTTTTTCTGATATGGGGTTGTTTAGGTATTCTATTTCTTCTTCTGTTAGTCTAGGCAATTTATATTTTTGAAAGTATTCATCCATATCATATAGATTGCCATATTTGTTGCCATATAATTGGGCATAGTAGTTTTTAATGACTGCCTTAATTTCTTCTTCATTAGAGGTGAGGTCTCCCTTTTCATTTTGGATACTGTCAATTTGGTTTTCTTCCTTCCTTTTTTAAAATTAGATTGATCAGTCCTTTGTCTATTTTATTTGATTTTTCAAAATACTAGCTTCTAATCTTATTTATCAAATCAATAGTTCTTTGACTTTCAATTTTATTAATTTCTCCTTTGATTTTTAGGATCTCTAATTTAGTCTTCATCTTGAGGATTTTTAATTTGTTCACTTTCTAGTTTTTTAATTTACATGCCCAATTCATTGCCCTCTGCCCTCCATAATTTGTTAATATATGAACTCAAGAATATAAATTCCCCCCTAAGTACTGCTTTGGCTGCATCCCATAGGTTTTGAAAGGATGTCTCACCATTGTCATTTTCTTCAATGAAAGCATTAATTGTTTCTATGAGTTGTTCTTTTACTAACTGGTTTTGGAGAATCATTTAATTTCCAATTAATTTTTTATTTACCTCTCCATGTACCCATACTAATTATTATTTTCATTGCATTGTGATCTGAGAAGGTTGCATTTATTATTTCTGCTCTTTTGCACTTGTTTGCAATGTTTTTTATGCCCTAATACATGGTCAATTTTTGTAAATGTACCATGTGCTGCTGAAAAGAAGGTGTATTCCTTTTTGTCCCTATTTATTTTTCTCCACATATCAACTAACTCTAATTTTTCTAAGATTTCATTCACTTGTCTTACCTCTTTCTTATTTATTTTTTGGTTTGATTTATGTAGTTCAGATAGAGGAAGGTTCAGGTCTCCCACTCCCTTATTTTTTTTTTTTTAAATATATTTCATCCTTGAGTTCCACTAGTTTCTCCTTTAGAAATTTTGATGCCATGCCATTTGGTGCATACATGCTGAGTACTGATATTTCCTCATTGTCTATACTGCCTTTTATCAGGATGTAATTACCTTCCCTATCTCTTTTGACTAGATCTATTTTTACTTTGGCTTTGTCAGATATTATGATTGTGATTCCTGCCTTCTTTTTATCAGTTGATGCCCAATAGATTTGGCTCCATCCTCTTACTTTCACCCTATGCGTATCTACCTTCTTCATATGTGTTTTTTGTAGACAGCATATGGTAGGGTTTTGTATTCTAATCCACTCTGCTATTCGCTTGTGTTTTATGGGTGAGTTCATTCCATTCACATTCAGAGTAATGATTACCAGCTATGTATTTCCCAGCATTTTTATTTCTACTCATAGTCCTGCCTTTTCTTCTTTCACTATTTCCTTCTACATCAATGTTTGTTTTTAATTGGTCCCCCTAGTTCCCACCCTTATTTTACTTCCCTTTCTACTCCCCTCCATTCTTATTCCCCCCTTATTTTCTTTGCAGTCTTTTTAAAAGTACCCCCCAACCTCTCCCTCCCTTGTACTGCTTCCCTCCCCACCAGTCCATTTTTTACCCTTTTACTCCCCTATATGGCACGAATGTATTCTCTGCCCCAATGGTTTGGATTGTTCTTCCCTCCCTGGGTCAATTTCAATGCATGTAAGAATTGAGTATTCCCTATCTCCCTCCTCTTTACCCTTCCAGTGTATTGATGTTCTTCCTCCTTGTGAGATTTAAAATGGTTGAGGTCTTAAACTGTAGTGATTAAAATAGTGGAAGATATAAATTGTGATAGATATAAGAGAGGGTGAGTAAACTTGACCGCAGAAATTTGTTTCACTACAGTGTCTTGGGTTTTAAAATTAAATATAAGGTGGTCACCAGGGAAATATTCCCAATTATTCAAATACCCAAGTCAATTGGGTTTTATAGAGATTTTAATTAACAATACAATGAGTAATCAAAGAAAAGAGAGAGAGAGAGTAAGAAAAGAATAAGTATGAAGGGCCTCAAGCCAATATGGCCTAGACCTGAGTCTTAAAAGAGAAATCAGTCAGTTTTTTAACACTCACCACAAGGTCTGACTAAACAAGGATACTAGTGACACCAGGCCAGCATCCTTCCTCAAAGAGTCTTCTAGCCAGAGATTGTTTCAAAGGGCCTCTCTCAAGAGCCTCCAGAGCTCCTACCCCAGAGGGACAGAGCCCCTCAGAGGAGCTCCTCAAGGAGCTCTCTTCCAGAATGAGAGTCAGAAATCCAGATCCCTTGCTCTTCTCTGAGCTCTTATTTTTAAGGGCAAAATCTCCTTTGTCACTTCCCCTAAATCCTTACATTTACCAATCACTGTAGATGTTTCTAAAGGACCGCCCATTTTGAATTCACAGCTGAGTAGTTTTAATCTCTTTAGTAAGTCAGAAAAAAATGTTGCTGTGTCGACAAATTTCATTAAGAAAAAACCTCTGAATAAGTTATCACCATTTTAGGTTTAACTAGTTTACAAGTTGCCCCACCTATATGGGTACCTAGCATCCCATTGTATCAATTCTAAAAACAGGCCTGGCTCAAAGAACTCCTTGCCCCACCATAAGCATGGATCCAAGTACTTTCTTTGTTTAGCAATGAGTTTTTTGTCCTAAAGCAGTCTTAAGTAGGGTGGAGTAGGGATATTCAAGTAGAATTCTCACTATCTGCTAAGGAATTTTTTTAAGTAGAAGATTCCCCAATGGGGAAATTTCCAACATTCATAAGTCTGAGAAATTTTAAAGTTTACACCCTCCCACCATGAGCTTCTTTGTGACATATAAATTTACCCCCATTTGTTTCTTTTCCCATTTCTTTTGGTATTAATCTCTTTTTTTAGCTCTAGTTGTATACATTTATGTATATGTATTTATGCATACACATATCTATATACCTATTTATGTCTTGTTATTTCATCCTATTCATTGTCACTGTTCCCTCTATGTGTAATTCTTCTAGCTGCCCAGATGATAACAACAGTTTTTAAGAGTTATCAATGACCTCTTTTCTTATAGGGATACATATCATTTTAACTTATTGAGTCTCTTAAAAAAAGTTGGGATTTTTTGTTGTTGTTTTATTTTTCTTCTTAATTACCCTTTGATGATTCTCTTGAGTTCTGTGTTTGGGCATCAAATTCTCTGTTCAGGTCTGGTCTTTTCTTTATAAATTTGTGGAATTCTTCTATTTTGTTGAATGACCATACTTCCCCCTGTAAGAATATAGTCAGTTTTGCTGGGTAGTTGATTCTTGGTTGTAGACCTAGTTCCCTTGCTTTCCAGAATATCATATTCCATGTCTTTTGGTCCTTCAGTGTAGATGCACCCAGATCCTGTGTTATCCTCACTGTGGTTCCATGATATCTGAATGATTCCCTCTTGGCAGCTTGTAGTACTTTTTCTTTGGTCTGACAGTCCTTGTATTTGGCTATAACATTTCTGGGTGTTGTCAGCTGTGAATTAAGTATAGCAGGTGACCTGTGTATTCTTTCAATCTCCACTTTTCCCTCTTGTTCTAGAATATTGGGGCAGTTTTCTTGAATAATTTCCTGTAGTATTATATCCAGGATTTTTCTTTTGTCATGGTCTTCTGGTAGACCAATGATTCTTAAACTGTCTCTCCTTGAACGGTTTTCTAAATCTTCTGTTCTGTGAATGAGATGCTTCATATTTTCTTTTGGTTTTGTTTTATAGTGTCCTGTTGCCTTGTGAGATCACTTAATTCTAGTTGTATTCTGGTTCTTAAAGACTGGATTTCATCCCTAGCTTATTGGTCATCCCTCTCCTTCTGGTCTGATTTTCTTTGGAGGTCATCTTTCATCCTCTTTATCTCATCTTTTATCTCCTTTTTCTCATCTTTCATCTTCTTCACCTCATCTTTCATCCTCTTTGCCTTATTTTCAAGCTGGTTGATTTTGGCTTTCAAGACACTATTTTCTGTTCCCAGATGACTTATCTTAGTTTTTAAGTTCTTTTCCCAATTGTCCTCAGCCTCTCTTAAGTGTGTTTTGAATTGCATTTTGAGTTCTTCCAAAGCCTGTATCCAATTAGCTGGGATTTCTGATACATCGTTTGATAATCCCTCCTCCTTTGTTCCGTTTGCTATTTGTTCGTTGTCTGTATAGAAGCTGTATATTGTAATTTCTTTCTTCTTTTTTTGTTTGCTCATATTTACCCCTTCTTTACTCCCTGTATTTGTCTGTGTTCTTGCTCCTCTCATTTTTTTGGTTTTGGGGTTTTCTGTCAGTCTCCCCTCTTGGAGCTTTGACAGAAGATCTCTCTGTGAAGTCTGTGGGGGAGGGGTGTTGGAGCTTGGGCTTCCCTAATCTCTGAAGACTTTTGATGGGATTAAGTTCTGCTTGGTTGGACTAGATGTGCTCTGAGGCCAAAACCTCCTGGAAGCCTGGAGCAATATGGAGGGTCTCCGCCTCTGTGTCCAGGCTGCCCATTCTATGCTCCCTCTCCAGCTCCTTCCCTACCATCTCTGTTTGACACTCTGAGTCTGGCACAGCCCTGCCCTCAAGGTACATCCTCCAGACCAGTGCCTTTGCCTGCTCAGAGGTTACCCCTGCCTCTGGAGGCTTAGTGCTCTAGGTGGGGAGGGAGGGGTCCTGGGACCTTCATTTTGCCTTCCCCTTGAACACAAGTGTTCTTGAATTCTGGATTTTGGGGGCATATTTTTTGGATTGAGTCTAGCAGGAGGGTTACTTGTTCCATCTTGTTGTTAGGTTTAATTTTGAGTCCCCTAGGAGCATTTAGTTTGTAATTAGTAAGGAAGGGTATTCAGAGGTCTGAACTTTTGCTGCTTCTATGCCACCATCTTGACTCTGCCTCCAAAATCCAAATGAAAAAATTCTATGACACACAATTAAATTTTTTATTTGTTTAAATACTTTATTATTTACATGTTAATGTCTTTTCTTAAAATAAATTCATCATTTGTATGTTTCAGGTTTATTTTAAATATTGAATTCTCTTAGTAATTTTTAAACTTTCAAAAGATCAGAGGTATTTATTAGGAAAAAGTTGACTTAAAATGTTGTATTTCAATAGAGCAGTCATCTTATCAATGCTTTTATCACCCCCAGTTTTACCCCAATGGTACAGGTCACAACCTATCCATGGCTGCTCATCTTGTATGACTCATCTCTATGTTTTCCCACAATCCACCTCAAAGAGTGAACTTAACATTCACTTGAAAATCTGGAGATAGCAGTGCAAGATGTAGGTTATCCATTGCTTGTCCCTAACTCTCGTTATACATTTGGTTCATCTCTTTATACAGTTGTACTTTTCTCCAGTGATATATTGCACTCCAGTTCTCCTGTGAACTTCATAATATTCTGGTCTGATTATATTCACTATACCCTTTCCCATTGCTTTTCGTGTCATTCTCAAATTTAATTCTTTAAAGAGAATAACAACAAGAGATAACTATATTCAATTGTATTCTAATTATAAATTTCAAGTGAAACAAAACAAGTAGATGTGATCAGCAAAAGGCATTTGCAATTATCTTGGCGCAGGTAAACTGAAGAATTCAAGTTAAAGAGGGATTCCTTGTAGATGGTAAGGGCCTTCATATGTTTCATATGGTGGGGGGAAATGTGCTGATTGCATTAAGCACAAGTCCACTGGAAAGTCTCCCAAATGAGATTCCTAATCATTCAAAAATTTTGGACTAACTGCTCATATTTCATTCAAATACCTTTTGCCCCAAATGTGACATGAAATTCAATATCTCTTAATATACACATTTGGGACAGATATTACAAATGGATGAAAAAGTGAATCCAGAATGGAATAGGGGACAGAGGACTGGATAGATTTTTCTGCTGAGAAATTAGACACTGATTTAATGACTCTTAACTCTTCTCCAAAAAGAAAGATGTATCTTTTTAATTATTCTTTAGATAATGCTATGTAGCTGAAAGTCATATAATGTTATTCTCTTCAAAGAGTTGACTTAAAATGACAAAAATTGTAATAATAAAATATCAGTGATCATTTATTCCAAAGAATGTGTTATTGGTACTTGTAACTAGGCAGGAGAATTCATAAATAATAACTCAGGATAGGAATTCTTTGCTTTCATTCTGTTACGTATCTGAGTGGACTCTAATTATTTATGGACATTTGGCCAAATCTGTGCCTCTTCAATTACTGCAAGAATGAGACAATCCACATTTCTATGCAGGTAATGGCTATATTTGGCTGCCGGTTCTCATTACTTACTGAAAGTACTGTTAGAAAGGTTTGAATCATTGTTCACTGTTCAGAAACAGCCTCACAGTGACTCTTAATCATTCTCTACTTCCCTCTGTTCAATAGCATATTGATGAAAGATGACCATTCAAAATCATAACAAACTGAGAATGAGAACCAAGCATTCCTCCAACTTAGAACCTTCTGGTTTTCCTATCTCTCTTACCTAGCTAATTGTACCTGCATAACTCAGAGTGAGGGTTGTGAAGCTAAAATGGGAAGCACTTCCATTCAAATGTTTTAATCATATATGAAATTCTCTGGGAACTTCAAGTCCAGTCTTATAGTGTTCTTGTCATTACATTGAGTTAGCAAAAGGAAAATCCAGTTCAGCTTCCAGGACCCCTTCCTACAGAATTGAGATTTTCATGGACATTATCCCAGAAAGGCTTTTATTTAGCTTACAAAGGCATATTCAGCAATGTTTCAACAAGGCTATGAAGCAAAATGTGCCAGCCAAATAAAAATCTTGTTTCCATGTCAGAGACATCTTTGATTAAAATCTGTCCCTTTTTCTGAATTATTGGGTGTACCTGGCTGTCCCCAGAAAGTAGCTGGGAGTTAGGGCCATGACCTAAACCCAAACAGTATTTGTAAGCCCTCAAAAATATTTATATACAAATATAAATGCATAGAATATAACTTGGAAGGGAGACTTTACATTCAGTCCAAAAAGCCCTTCTACAGCATTCATTCATTCTTTAAATACATTTGTTTAGTGATTTCTAGTATGTAACACTATATTTGATGCTACATCAGAGACAAAGATAATTCCTCCCCTCTTAGAGTTTTCTATATATAAGGGAAAAGGATCTATCTATCTATCTATCTATCTATCTATCTATCTATCTATCTATCTATCTATCTATCTATCTATCTGTATATCTGTCATATATAATGGCACAATACTGTATCATTATAGTATCTAGGTAATGCATGGATACTATAATGACACAGTATTGCTAAGGCAGACACAGATTCTGATAAGAGATAAAAGAGGCATAGACCTGACACTTTTATTTTGAATGTACAATTTTATCTTTATAATATCCCTGGGAGGTAAGGGCTATTATCATCCCCATTATATACATGAGTAAAACTGAGGCAAAGGATAAGTGACTTGTCTAAGGTCACACAGTAAATCTCCAAGGCCATATTTGAACTCAGATCTTCCTGATTCCAGGTCCAATGCTCTATCCATTTTGCCACTTAAGCTTATGAAATTCAGTCTGTGTAATAGTTGATAATGTATAAATTTAAGGCTAGTGTCCAGAGTATCTCTGAGAATTCAGATATAAAAGATCATGTCCCACAAGTGATTGGTCAGCCTCTGCTTGAGTATATCCAGTGGCAGAGAACTTTCTATTTAATAAGACAATTCACCAACTTCATTGATGCATAATTCTAATTAGATAGTTTTTCCATATACCAAGCCTGAACCTCTCTCCCTGTAATTAACACCCTTTGTTCCAAGTATCTCCCTCTGGAGACATATAGAATTAATCTGGAATTGGAATTTGAGAATAGAAAAGTTTCTCTATAGATCATCTAATCCAATTCCCTGACTTTATAAAAAAAAACAAAACAAAACTGAGTCCCAAGGAGGTCTCTTGACTTGCCCAACTTTAATCACTTTAATCACATAGACCACCCTTAAAATTTGAAAATAGTTAACATGTTATACATTTACTCTTTTCTAAGCGATCCAGCTCAATGTGAGTTCTGAGTGCTCACACACAAATGTAATTATTATTAACTAATTATCTCCAGTTTACAGGTGAAGAAACTGAGGTACACAAAGGTTAAGTAACTTGCCCAAGACCCTCATCTGTATAATAGGGATAATAATAGTTAGGAGGAAAGTGGGCACTTTCCTTATCTATTTAATAAAAATCAACTAAAGTAACCTTATCAATAAAGAGCCACAATACTGGAAGTTCCTTGTCTCTCTATCCCCTTTTAAAAAAATGCTGTAAAAACTACAGATTGTAACAGGACTCCAGAATTGAAATGCACTTGCTTTTGCATTTATCCACATGTAAAATGAGGAGCTATGTCTTGTTAGTTTCATTGGTCTATAGCTTAGAAGGGATGTCAAATCAGTACAAATGATCAGTACAACCAAAGTAATAAAAGTATTGGCAATCCTCAACAAGGGTAGAATTTGTGGGAGTATTGTTTAAGTGCACTCAGGCAATTATTAGTTCTGTACTAACAAGGCAAGTGTTTCATATAAAACCAAAGAAAAGGTGGTAAAAACTATTCTGTGCCAGTAATTGCCTTGTATAGTAATTACCAAAGAGAATATGATTGGTAATGATTAATTTTGAGTAGAAGATAGTGGCCATTTTTTAAAAATTAAAATTACTACTTATACATGAAAGACAATTTGAATCCTTTTGTCCTCACAAGAAAGGTTGTTGTATTTTTATTTGAGGTTTGAAAGAGTAAGGGTCCATGCTGTGTTTGGCAGAATGTGTTGTATTTTTTTTTTTAAATACCAGAGGGTCAATCCATCATAATGAGAATCTTTTGTACAATGGGATTCTCACACTATTCTCTTTTCTCTGGGTACAATGAAAGAAAGAAAATTTTTTTCTCCAGCATTCAGTATGTGTTTTAATTTCCATAATGGGCAGCACAACCCCTTGTAGGATGTTTCCTAGTTATTGAAAGTAAATGTTAAGTTGTTAACAATATATTTCTCAGCATTTCCTAAATTATTATTTTATTGCCAAAAAATGAAATATGGATTACAGTCACAAAGGCCTGAATACAAAGCCTCAATTCAGAACTATTTGCTATAGCCAGCAGTAAACCAGCACGTCAGGTCTGCATAATCACGAGACACAAAGCCAAAGGGGAATCTGTCATACTTTGGATCTTGTCTTAGGGAGGTAATTGCTTGACAAAGTATGTTATGACCTGAAAACCCAGCCCTGGCAAGAGATTACCTGACATGTTTATATCAGTTCACACAAAAACAGCCAAATTTCATAAGCTTTTATGTGTGTTTGTATTTGTGTTCTGTTTCTGTGCATGTGCAGGTATGTGCTCAGGAATCCCACTGTGACTTGGATCCTGGGTATTCTCAGGTAGCCAGATATTTTATATTTTTCGCTTTCCAGAGCATTTTCATGACTTTGGTTCCCTGCATCCTTAAATATTATTCAGAGGAGTGGAAGCACACCTTGGGTCACGTTAGGTTCTCATACACCCTGCGGTAAGGGAAGGGCTGGGGTCATTTAGCAATGGATCTTCCTAAGGTTTCTTTGGCCTGGAAAACTGGGGAATGGTGAGAGTGAGAATAATATGTGAAGCATGGATAGTTTGTTTTTATTTTGTTTTGTTTTTGTTTACAGCATAGGTGAAGGCTCTGTGACTTCCATTGTAGCAAGTTTCTTTCTGCCATCATTCCCTCTCCATATTCCTCCAACTCCATTAGTTTTCTGCATTTTTAAAGGGTCTTCAGGGACTTCCATTAGCAGAAACAGCTGGTTTAATTCTTCTGTCCCTATATCACTCTGTATGATATAGATGTACCAAAGTCTGAGCTGAGTTACACACACGCACACACACATACACACACATGTTGATCAACTTGCACCCTCGTCCAGGCTCTCATTTTCTCTTGCCTAGATTGTAACAATAACCTTTTAGTTGTTCTCCTTGACTTAATTTTTGCCTTTCTCCAATATATGCTTCATACAGTTACCAAAGTGTTTTTCCTAAATTTCAGATTTAATCATCTCTCTTTCTTACTCAGTATATTTCAATGGCTCTCTATTGATTTTTGGATTAAATGTTATTTCCTTTTAATCTCATTTAATTTAATGATTTTAATAATTAATATTTTAATTTTTATTTATGTACATTTTATAATATAGATTATTATTAGCATATCATTTATACTTAAGTAAACATATGCATAATGGGCATGTATGTTCAATAGTGTTTTACTAACAAAGGGTGCATAATCAAAACATTTTGGAGGTCAAATTGACCAGATCCATACTAAGTAAGCCAATCCTAACCAAAATCAACAGGTGTTTGAGATATCTGCCTGTTTAAAGAGGCAATAGACAGCTCTCTTGAGAGCTTCACAAACATGAAAATGATAGAATAAGAGAAAGAAACAAGTAGATCTGTATGATTTTATGGAATGTTTCAAATACTAAATGACATTGAAAAGAGGAAAAATAGTTATTGAATCATTTCAAGTCTAGGATAAGGTAACTTTTTCCTTTGTTTTAATACTTCTGTTTAGTTGACAACATATTGAGCCTCTTCATGCTCTTTGGTGTAGCCTTCCTCCTCCTTTTATTTAATTAGCTCAGTGTTGTGAGAAGCTGACCATACACTCAAGAAATTGCTGAGACGGCTATTGGTATTAAATGACTTTACTGAAATTCCTTAAACCTTATAATTGCTTCTAGTGCAGGGTTGCACTAAATGTAATAACCAACCTGAACTCAAGATGAGCTTTTGAAGTGAAAACTTCCTTAGATTCAAATATCCATAGGCTTTTTCAAATTTTATTCTCATGTCTGTCTATGAGGGTATCTCTTGGGTCTCCAAAAGAGATGTTGGTAGAGGACCAACTTTGACAGATGGAAAGGCTTCAAGAATAGGCTGTGTATCAGGTAGTCAGTCAACAAGCACTTAGTAAGTACTTACTTTGTGATAGGTACTATACTACGTGTTGAGAATACAAAGAAATGAAACAGATGCTTACATTCTAACAAGGAGATAATAGGTTTATATATAAACAGAACATATACAAAAGGGCATAAAGTACTTATCAGAGTAAAAGACATTAGCAACTAGAGGGATCAGAAATAGTTCATGTATATTATACTTGAATCTTGAAGGAATCCAATGATCCCAGTAATTTCTAAGCACAGGAACATAAATAAGAGAGACAAAGTTTCCAAGCCAAAAAGGAAATAGGTTTATTGTAAGAAAGATAGTCTCACAATAAAGCTGGACTTCTGGTCAAGACCAGAAGACTCAGAGCACTGCAAGGGACCTTCCTATATACCCCAAAGAATATCACAATTTATATATACCAAGTTAAAATAATCCAAGAAAATGTTAAAAATAGAGCAGAATGTACTTCCCTTTGGTAGAAGAAGTCACTTGATGATGACTTGAAAGTCACTAGATAGACAAGGGGGGAGTGGAGAAGCCTGACCTAATGACACAAATGATGAGAGTGGGTGGTGTTGTGTGGTACCAGGCTTTGAATGCAGGGTCAGGACTAGTGACATATACTGGATCAAAATTTCAAGACCAGAAAGAATGCTATCTACATCCAGAGAAAGAATTGTGGGAGCAGAAACACAGAAGAAAAATAACTGCTTGATCACAGGGTTCAATGGGGATATGATTGGGGATGTAGACTAAATGATCACTCTGGTGTAAACATCAACAACATGGAAATAAGTCTTGATCAATGACAAAAGTAAAACCCAGTGGAATTGTGCATCAGCTTTGGGAGGGGGTAGGAGAGGAGAGGGAAAGAACGTGAATCTTGTAACCATGGAAAAATATTCTAAATTAACTAATTAAGTAAAAATTTCCAAAAATCTAAAAACAAATAGCAACAACAACAACAACAACAAAACAAGTTCAAGACCATAATTATTACTGAGGATGAATGATAGAGCAAATTGAAGGCTAAGACCCCAAATTGAGGCCTATACTAACAATGATTACCTATGCTAAGGCAGTTATTTACTTAATTCAAGACTATAATTCTTATACTAAAACAATCACAAAGGCCTACTAAAATCATTCCTTATGCTAACATTAGTTACCTACTGCTAACATTAAGATCTGTGAAGACTGGATTTAGCTATCTCCTGATTGTAAGAATGAAGATACTTAGCTCTTTCTTTATTGTGAAGATAAAAATTGTAATCTACTGATTGTAACAATGAAGGTACTTAGGTCTTATTTCATAGTGAAGCTATAATTTTAAGCTACAATCTATCTTTAGATTTTAACTACAAAAACATGTTAAGCAACTACAAAAGGTGAATTAATCACAAAAAGGTGTTAAGTAACTACAAAAGGTGAACTTAACAAAAGAGGTATTAAGTAACCCAAAAAGATATAATCTAACCAAAGAAGGTGAGAACTAAAAGAATGGACATTTCTGTAGAAAATCTAACCAAAGAAGGTGAGAACTAAAGAATGGGCAATCCTGGAGAAAAGTGTCTGCTGTGATTGGTAGACATGAAAATTTAGAGGAGGTGACACAAGAGAAAAAGATCTTTAAAAAGAGGAGTTTTAGAGATTTGCGATTCATTTCATTGAGGACAGTCAGTCATCCGAGCTTGGAGTGAAGCACGGAGGAGCGACTGGAAGATGGACACCCAGACTTCTTTTAGACTGTTACTGTTGGTGAGTGAAAATCTGACTTAGTGGCCCCACCATTCTGGAGGTGTGAAACCCAACTTCTTGACACTCTCTTCCCCTGGCTGGGATTTAGAAATTCTAACTGGTATAAAAAGAAGCCAGAGTCTTCTCTCTCTCATTTCTTAATTTCTTCCTTCTATTATAAAGAAACTACCATAATTCCATTTACTTTACTAATTGATTTTGAGATTTAGAAATTAAATCCCTGGTGACCACCTAATTAATATTATTCAGAGTATACCCACAATTAACTTTAACATATACAATCCTCATATAAGGGGGTATGAAATTTTTCACTCACACCAGGAGGTGGGAGGACATTCCAGATTTAAGGAACATTTGGTAGAAAACAGGGAGACAAAAGGTGAAGTGTTGTGTAGAGGGAACAGTTAGGAAAATCTGACTGGGTCACAGAGTTTTTTTGTTTTTGAGTCATTTCAGTTGTGTCTGACTCTTTGGGATACCACTTGGGATTTTCTTAGTAAAGATACTGGAATGGTTTATCATTGCTTTCTTCAGCTCATTTTTAGATGAGGAACTGAGGCAAACAGAGTTAAGTGTCCTGCTCAGGATCACACAGTTAGTAAAGTATCTGAAGCCAAATTTGAACTCATGGAGATGGTGAGAAATCTGAGGAACCTTAAAACACTGACTTGGATTATTCTTTTCCTCCATGAGTTTTTTCTCTTGTGTAAGAGACACGTGTATGGTTTCCCAACATGATGTACATGGAAACATGTTTTATATGATAAGATATGTAGAATTTATGCCTTCTTGGGAGAGGGAAGAGATGGAAGGCAGAGAGAGAACATGAATTACAGAAAATGAATATTAAGAAATTATATTGATGTATAATATGGAAAATTTAAAAAAATAATAATAATTTTTAAAATTCACATGGTCCATTCTTCTGGCAAGGTAAAGGATGAGGATTCATACAATATTAGGGGATGAAAAAAGACCTTGAAAGTTCATTTCCTTTATGTATTAAATGAAAATCATCCACGCCTACTAATTTCCCAACTTCCCCAAATCTACAGACCTCATAGCACCAAGGAGGGTGCTTTATATCCTCAATTCAGACTCTTTCAATGCCTGAGTCATCTAATGAATCTAGTTTGACATGAAAATTTCTAATATATAATCATTGCAACATTGTCTATATACAGAGTGATCAAACAATGCAGGCATGTCCAACTTTTTATTGTTCAGTTTTGTGTTTATCTCCCATGTAGGAATAAATTAGAATTATAACTTTTGTTAGGTTTTTGTTTGCTTCAGGGGAGTCAGAAGTAGTAGGAATAGAAATTTTAAGCTTTTTAGCAAGTTGAAATTGGCATTTTACTCCTATTATAATCCCGTTTGGGGACAGTCAAAGTAGATATTCTTTGTAAAAAGAAGAGGAGTGAAATGTATTGAAATGTATGAGAAGGAATGAAATGTATAGGAGCTAAATGAAATAGCAAAGATCATTTAATGCGGTATATTCATTTCATATATAAAGAAGCTAAGGTACAGACAGGAAAATTGACCCTAGATATCATGTAGTTCAATCCCTCATTTGAAAGATGAGGAAATTGGAACCCAACGAGGATAAATGACTTGTCCAAAGTCATTGAGTGAGCAAGAGTCAGAAGCAGAATTCAAATTTAGGTTTCTCTCAAGGTCAAATCCATATTTTTACATTTCAGTATATCTTTGTAGTCATATCTTCTCCATCCAATATTTTTATAGTTAATCTTCTTTAAGTACAGAAATTTACAATTTAGCTCTATTGTCAAATTATTAAATGTGATTACTTTTTTCAGAATTTTTCCATCTTTTTATAACACAACTGTTAACCTAAGGCAAATATATCATCATTCTATGGGAATTTACATTTACAAAGTAAAAGTACAAAGAAAGAAGTTTGTAAAGATTATAATTCTTTAAAAATAAGAAAAAAGGAAAGACACATTCACTATGTAATCAAAACAAGTTATCCAATGACATGCATTACAATTTGGGGAAATGGCATATATTAGCAACATATTTCATGACTATTTAGGAAGTTTTCAAATTATTTCCACATATTCATCATTATAAAAAATTAGAACAGTGCTTTGAATTTTATATATATTTACATGCCTATGTATACATGTGCATGGGTACTTTTACCAGATCTTCCACTTGTAAAAAAATATACTATCTGTGAACTGCAATAAAGTGTAAAGAACAAACTGTGACTGTATTCAGAGGTAGGACTTGAATCTAGGTCATTATTCTTTTTCTTTGTTTCTGACTCTTTCTGTTGTGGAATTTATTGTAAAACCCCAAAACTACTCTTGCCCAAACTTTCCTGCTAAGAATTCCTTCGAGTAGATTTAATAAATTGGTAACCATAATATAAATAAGTGACCTTGGGAAAGTCACACCAAAAAAAGGGGACAATTGTGGAAAGGAAACAAGACTAACAGTTTGTGGGGGAAGGGGCCAACTGGGAGTGGCAGTTAGGTCTTGTGACTAGCACTTCCTTCCTACCGGTTGTGTCTTGCTTCCTGATGTGGGAGGAGGTAGGAGCTTGTTCAGCCCAGACTGGAGTGGCATGCTCTTCTTGGTTCAGCCGGAAGACACAGGCTTCTGAAGGTCAGATCTGTTCTTGTTTGCTTTCTGTCTACTGCTAAGATTCTAAAAAGACAAAACTGGACTGATATAGAGTAGATGGGAGTGGGAGAACCCTCTGCCAGCCTCTGGCCTGGCCTCAACTCTGAAGCTGAGGAAAGAACTCCAATCCCAACTGGTTATTAAACTTTATATTATTTGAATTCGCAGTCAGATAAGTGGACTATCTTTTCTGGTCATAGAGGGAGGTGAACTTCAGTTCAGTCATTCCAGGACAAACAGTCCTTATCGGACCTCTGCTGTTTCCTCTCAACAGGGGGCATCTCCCTCCCTTGCATCACTAAGCAATATACCCTCTCTCCCCTTAACTCCTCCATACCCCATACAAGACCTTCCCATTATTCTCCATTTTTCCAATCCCCCATTTCCTTTCCCAATAAATATTACACTGTCTATCTGTCTCTCTTTTTTTCTCTTCCTAAATTGTTGCTGTTGAAGTTTCTTTTTGTTTTTCTTTTTCTCTACTAAACCTGAAGTCAGGAGATCTTGAATTCAAAAACAGTCTCAGACACATGTTATTTCTGTCTTCAAGAGTAAATTATGTAACCTCTGTATATATAGGTTTCCTCATCTGTAAAATGGGAATAGCAATAATACCTACATTTTAGGGATGTTGTGAGGATGAGATGAGATGAGATGAGATGAGATGAGATAATATTTGTAAAGTACTTAGCAAATTTTAAAACAATTTAAAAATGTTAGTTGTTTTTATATTATTACAATTATAACATATCCCTGGGCATAGCAATACATGGGCACTAATCATTTGCTATATTTTTAATTGCAAAAAAGCTTAGTGTTTTACCCATTAGAGTACATTTATGTTAGCCATTATTTAAATCTATGTTACAAATATGGCTTTTTGTCTACCTCCTTTCTATGGATATATATTTGATAAATATTCTTTCTTCCATATAGAATTGCCCTAAACAACTGTCAATCATACAGTGCCTTAAGGTTTGCAAAGTACTTTACATACATGAGTTCATTTGAGCCTTACAATAGCCCTGTTAAGTAGATACTATAGGTACTATTCATAGCCACATCTTATAAATGAGTAAACAGAAGAAACAGAACAATTAAAATTATTTGCCTGTGGTCATATAGCTCACAAACATTAGCATTTTAAGAAGTGATAAAATAATTTGTTTATTGTATTGCATTTACAAAGAAAAGAGTTAGTGCACCACCCAAGTAGAAAGAATAAAAATGTATTTTCCTTCAGGGTGGTTATATTATTGCTTTTTTCTGACAGAAAACACAAATTCTTTAGTGAGCATTTTATGACAGTTTCAATGTAGGATGAAAGCTCAAGAGAGGAAGCATTGGGGTGTCTGGAAAATTGGACTCTGTAACAGTCTATGTCTTCTAAACTGCCCATTTGCCTAAGTGAGTCAGGAAGAAAAGCCCTTATTTGATAGGGAAGCATTTCAGGAAGTAAGTTATAGAACATATCTTACTCCTATGATAAGAAGTTATTCCATTTACATCAGAATTATTCCCTTTATATCAGACTATTCACTGAAAATGAATGACTACAGTTTTTCTTCCTCAATGCCACCACCAGAAATGCCTTTAACACTACTATTATGGTTTAATGGCATTAAAGAAATATAACTCAAGAGACCTAGTTTATCATAACAAAAAACACAAACCAACCTGGCAACTTGGGGAAAAATTGAGTTGCTGATGGATTTCCTTGACATTATGAATGCTTGGCTTTCATGACTCCAAATCCAGAACTCTTTCCATGTTGCTGACAAAGTCATTTGGATATAGCTCCTCTTAATAACTATTTCACCTGCATAGATACCTTCTTGCATCTATAGAAAATTTTAATAAACCATATCCAAATATAACTGAAGAGTGTGCTTTTTGGTAGTGTGTCTTGAAAGCCCACATGTATGAGGCATAGGGGACAAAGAAACTTTTCATTAGAAAGGAAATTAAAATTTTCATTATTTCACAGGCTACTTTTTCTTACATAGACACATTTTAGTTCTTAAAATACACCTGTGGAAATGTAGGGCATGAGTGGGTTTGGGGCATTGTTCATGGGGAAAAATGTGTCAAAAGATCACTAGGAAGATAAACGTGTATTTTGTTATGTCTCAGACTGGAGCAAATGGAACTAACAGAGCAGAAAATGCTCTGACAGTGTTAAGCAATTGAAACCTACATGGTGCTAGTTCTTCTGTAAGTACCAAACCCGATTCATTTGACTTAACTCAGCTTTCTGCAGGGAAGGCAGATGAGATGGTAGGTCCTTCTGAATAGCCATATTAAGTCTCACAATTTTGAGTGATGGTTCTGTCAGTAGTTCTGCACAATCTCACAGAGATCCATGAATATACAATGTTCCTGTCAATGTGCCAAGCAGTGAGCTGTTAAGATTAGGTCAGGTCAAAATTCCTATCTATCAAGATGGAGCTGGACTTAAAATAATGTGTAAAAATACTTTCAATTCATCTCCAATCATCATTATATCAATTGAAATGGTGAGTAGAGTTAAGAAATGAAGATTTAGGCTGGAGAAGTGGGTGAAATGTAGGATGAACTATTAAGCTGATTAAATACCACAAAGAATTCAAAACATAAACTACTAAGAGTCCATAATGGGAAATGGGTAAGGTTTCAGAGAAGCTGGTAGTAGTGGCCTTTCTGTCTAGTAGCCTACTGATGATGCTACTTGTCCCTGGCTGTACCCTGGGACTTAGCTTCTCAATTCCAATTCTTTCCTTTCCTCATGTTATCTGCCCCTACTTTGGCTCCTCAGCCCTTTCACATTCTTTGCTGTACCCTAACCTCCTCTATCCTCAGTACCATCCCTATCAGGTCCATTGCATTTCTTAGACCTCTACTTCTGCATCCTGCTCCCCTAGCTGAACACGAACTATCACACAATTAGTGGGACAAAGATTATGTCCCTTAGCAAGGATAGTATTTCGAAATTTTATTGAACTGTAAATGTGTCATCTTTACATAAATACAAAGAAAAGAAAGGATATCTGGGGGAAAAAAAAGACTGCATGCAAGAGTCAGTCGATTATCCAACCAACATAAGCTCCTAATCTGTGCCAGGTACTGTAATAAGTTCTAGGACAAATATGTAATGAAATAATTCCTGTTTTCAAGAAGATTTTTCTATTGGAAGAAAAATGGAAAAGGGATGATTGTGATTGAAGGGGAAGGAAGGACTTACAGAAAAAATGGTACACAAAAATCCCATTTGAGTAAATAAGTCACTTCTATTTTCCACTTTTGTATTATTCTAGTTTCTGTTCTTAGTCTGTCAAATGACTGCCTAATTTCTCTTTGTCTCTCTGTGTGAATGTTTCTCTCTTTCCTTCTTCCCTCAATTGTTTCATTTTTTTCCTTTAATACCATAGTCACAGAAAGAAGCTATGCTATAAGCATTTCAGTTGAAGGCAGAATTGCTTGGCTTGCCACCTGATTTGGACTTTAGCAATAAATGTACAATAAGAGGGAGGCTAGTGCAACTTGTTTCTCAAAGGAGAAGATAGTTTCAGTAACAAAGATAAATAAATACTGTTCCCCCAATTCATACTCTTCACCATTATCCTTTATTACCAGACCACCAAAACCTAAATATTTGAGATATAATCACATACTCTCAGAGGCTGTGTCAGCACAATGGAAAACATCTGGAAGAAAATGAAAAGTAATCAGTCAACTATGCAGATATTTGAGGAGGGGGAGTACAGAGTGCCAAGAATCCAGTTTGTTAAAATATTCAGAGATATCTACATAATTGACTGAAATTTTCCATTTTCATCCAGATGCTTCATATTATAAACAATCCTGAATTCATGTGAATTATATGAGAAATAATTAGCCATAAATTTAAAAGATTAACTAATACACCTGTTAGTTTGGTGATAATGAAGTATTTAGTAAGAGATATCTAACCTCTACTCTCCCCATCCTGAAAAATGCCTGACAAAGAGAAAAGCTTCCTTACTACTGCTTTTGAACACTCCTTTTCCCTCCATGAACACAAATATTTGGGTTTTAGAGGAAATAAAAATTCAGTTAAATTCCATATTCATGGGCTTGCCATTATCTTGCTATACTGTGGGTCACATAATGTCTCTTTGAAATTTAAGAATTGAATTTAGGCAAGAATAATGGTAAGATCATGGGAGTGAATCCCTGTTCAATTTGAAGACTGAAAGTGAGGGAGAAGAGGTTTTCAGAAGAAACTTTGTTGCCCCAATAAGCTGAAGTTCTCTGGAAGAGACAAATTGCAAAAAATAAAACAGTGGGAAAAGAGAGGAGTGGACCTGGCTCAGTTACATGGAGGAACCTTCTAGAGAAGACAGAAGAGTGAGAGATAGCAGATACAGTCAGTGGTGGTGAAGGGACTGGGACATACTCTTATGGAAGTGAGTTATTGTAGAAGGGTAGGACCCTCATGGAATCTTGAGGCACAGAAAAGACTGGCAAGCTCCGTGGAGGAAATAAATCCTCTGGAAGTTGACGCTTTAGGACAACCCTCTGACCTAGTGATCAAACATCTCAAGAGGAATGAGGAAAAATGAAATATTTGAAAAAATTGAAATTTAAATGTCATTAAAAAAACCTTTTATTTTATTTGATCATTTCCAAACATTATTCATTGGAAACAATGATCATTTTCTTTTCTTCCCTCCCCTCCCTCCCACCACCTCTCCCATAGCCCATGTGCAATTCCACTGGGTATCACCTGTGTCCTTGATTCGAACCCACTTCCATGTTGTTGGTATTTGCATTAGGGTGTTCATTTAGAGTCTCTCCTCAGTCATATCCCCTCAACCCCTGTAGTCAAGAAGTTGCTTTTCCTCGGTGTTTTTACTCCCACAGTTTGTCCTCTGCTTGTGGATAGTGTTTTTCTCCTAGATCCCTGCAGATTGTTCAGAGACATTGAATTGCCACTAATGGAGAAGTCCATTATGTTCTATTGTACCACAGTGTATCAGTCTCTGTGTACAGTGTTTTCCTGGTTCTGCTCCTCTCACTCTGCATCACTTCCTGGAGGTTGTTCCAGTCTCCATGGAATTCCTCCACTTTATTATTCCTTTTAGCACAATAGTGTTCCATCACCAACATATACCACAATTTGTTCAGCCATTCTCCAACTGAAGGGCATCCCCTCATTTTCCAATTTTTGGCCACCACAAAGAGCGCAGCTATGCATATTCTTGTATAAGTCTTTTTCCTTATTATCTCTTTGGGGTACAAACCCAGCAGTGCTATGGCTGGATCAAAGGGCAGATAGTCTTTTATCACCCTTTGGGCATAGTTCCAAATTGCCCTCCAGAATGGTTGGATCAATTCACAACCCCACCAACAATGAATTAATGTCACTACTTTGCCACATCCCCTCCAGCATTCACTACTTTCCTCTGCTGTCATGTTAGCCAATCTGCTAGGTGTGAGGTGATACCTCAGAGTTGTATTGATTTGCATCTCTCTGATTATAAGATTTTTAGAACACTTTTCCATGTGCTTATTAATAGTTTTGATTTCTTTATCTGAAAACTGACTATTCACATCCCTTGCCCATTTATCAATTAGAGAATGGCTTGAGTTTTTGTACAATTGATTTAGCTCTTTGTAAATTTGAGTAATTAAACCTTTGTCAGAGGTTTTTATGAAGATTGTTTCCCAATCTGTTGCTTCCCTTATGATTTTAGTTACATTGGTTTTGTTTGTGCAAAAGCTTTTTAATTTGATGTAGTCAAAATTATTTATTTTACAAAATGTAAAAACAATCTAAACATCATTTTAAAAAAATATTCATTTTAATCCAGTTGACTAAGACTAAATATTGCCAATGTAAATCTTTATGGAGGAAGAGTACCAGAAGAATGGCAAGACTCACAGTGGGCATTACAAATTGCTAAATGACGATTTCAAAATATTGCCAATCATATAACTGCCTCACTTTTGAGATGTGATCTGCTTTGTAAGTTGAGGTTTTGCCTCAGTACCATATTAATTGATGTGTTCAATAATCCATGGCATATGGTGGCATATTTTCAAGCCAGGCTACCCTTTATTGTCACTTAGATAGCCTAAGGAAATCCAGTCAAAACTTGACTTTACTTATTTTTTCTTTAGAATAAGAGCTATAATCATGAATAATGTGGAATAACATGGGGAAAACTTAATTTGGTCTATTTATTAAAGGATTTTTCCCAAAGAGGGATCAGATAGGTAAATGTAGGTAAACTGTCCAACATTACCAGTCAAGTATTATATTGATTCTGAATGTTTCAATAGCTCTCTTTTGCTGGAAGGAAAGCTTAGAAAAGATACCCTCTCAAGGTGCTACTATTTTCATTTGCAGTAGAGGGTTGGGTATATACAGATTGTGGCAGATATCTTGGATTCTGTGGCTGTCCCTGTAGGTCTGCACTTCTAACTATTGTGGATGCATATCCAGTGTACTTCCTATTATTAATTAGCTGGTAGATACAATTGTCTCTCAAGAAAGTAATTTGCTGAGATAGCCAAGTAAAATAGTAGATGAAAACACTGTCTGCATAAACCCAAGGTACAAATTTACACAGAATCCGTGAGTAAAGAGGGAGCAGACATAGAAAACAATGACACTGTGGAACATGAGTGGGAAGTGTAACTTCCAGTTTCTGATATTGCAGGGCCTAGAGTTCTTTTTCTTTTAATAGAATTCTCACATAGCTCTCCTTGGTCACAATATCTTTACTGAGTGGGTTGCTAAGTTGGGTTTTCATGGTCTTCTCTCCACAATTCAACCCTTGAGTGTCAGGACTAGCTCTCTCATTGCATCCATATTTAGCTCTTGGAAGCTAGGGCCCTTTTTTCAAAAAGTGCTCCCTCCCCTATGTAATTGCCTTTCTGTATTTATCTGCCTGTAGTATTTATGTCTACATCTTTTAGTAAAGTCTTTTTCCATCTGACAAACTCTTGAATTCTTGCAGAGGCTATTTCACTCTGGGCAAATTGCTGCTAGATACATGGGCAATGGCAGAGGGTGGGATGTGGAATGGGAAAGTAGGGAGAAGAAAGATATCACTTGTTCCCCCAACTCATCTCTCCTGAATAGGTCTCCTCCATAAATCTACCTTTAATTTATACTACCTCAAATTCCAGAGTTAAGCCATTCTCAACCCTCCTGGGAAGTATCTAATTTTTTTTCTCAGCCTTTGTTTGCTTATGATTTTAAAAAGAGTGGTGTACCTACTTTGTAAAGTCATAAATGGGTGTGGCTGTAATTTTACAATTTATTTTATACCTTGTTATATCAAAACTTTATCTGAACTAGTTCTCAAAACAAGAATTGCAAACTATTTAGAGACATATGAAGGAATGTTCTAAATCAGTATTATTAAACTTGCCCCCAAACTCTTGAGTCCTACTCAAACTTAGTAAAATATAATGACAAAAGTTTAGCAAAATAAATGAAAGTAAGAAATAGACAGGGGTAGCTAGGTGGCTCAGTAGACTGAGAGTCAGACCCAGAAATGAGAGGTCCTGAGTTTAAGTCTGGTCTAAAACACATGCTAGCAGTGTGACCCTGGGGAAGTCACTTACCACCCCTATTGCCTAGCCCTTACCATTCTTTTGCCATAGAGCAAATACAAAACATTAATTCCAAGGCAGAAGGTAAGGGTTAAAAAAAAGACTTAGAAAATGTTAAGTCATTGTTTTGTAAGTCAATATATGGCCCACTGGGATCCTTTTCTCTTTGACTTGGTACTACCCTAAATCACTAATAGTAAAGAAATGCAAGTGCAAATGACCTGAGGTTTCATCATTCACCTAGCAAATTGACAAAAGTGACAAAAAGGGAGTTATATAAATAGAGGTATACTAGTGCATTGTTGATAGAGCTGTGATTAAAGTATAACCCTTGGGCAATAAATTTGGAATTTTGAAAATATAATGACTAAAATGTTCAGACCCTTTGATTCAGACATTATGCTACTAAGCATATATTCTAAGGATGTCATAAATTTAAAAAAATCCTCACATAATCTAAAATATTCATAGCAGCATTGTTTTATGGTGATAGTTTTAGAAACAAAGAAAATGTTCATTGATTGGGAGGATGGTTAAATGAATACATATATAATGGAATATTACTCTGCTATTAAAATAATGGCTATGATAAATACAAATCATAGATTTATATGAACAGATGTAGAATGAAGTAAGTAGAAACAAGAAAACAATATACATAGTGACCACAATGTAAATGGAAAGAAGGGCAAACGTGAAACAATTCCAATAAATGTAACATTACAAGGAATGTTAATGGATTCAAAGAAGAGTTATGGAAAGATACCTCCTCCAACTTCTTTGCAGAGATGGGAGGTCTACAAGTATGGAACTCTACATATATTGGCATATTTATTAAACATGCTGATAAATTTTGATAATTTTTTTTGTCTTTTTTTCTTTGGAATAATTTTTTTTGTAAGGTAAAATGACTATGATGGGGGAGAGAAGAGAGACAAAGGGGGGATCTGGACACTGTAAAATAATGCCTAAATGATGTAAAAAGCAGAATATGTCCATGCAAACATCATTTAAACTATTAATTCAAACTCCAATAATTTCTGTAATTTTATCTAAGACATTGGCATGTTTGGTCACATTTGTAGTTTTCAAAGTACTCACTAGTGTGGGCAGTGTTAATATGTGTGTATTCCAGAAAGCCATATTTTTGAATGATTGTTTCTCTTTCTCCTATTTTTAACAATAATTTGATTCTGTATTAATAATAGTTCCAGTAATTTCTTAATGACTATATTTTCTCATTGTATGTTCTAACAAAGCCACATTCTAAAGGCAGAGAGCCTTTAGCAAGAATAAGAACAAGAGAATTGGCTTTCTTCCAGAATTTCTTGAGCTATGACCTGTTTCCAAGATGGTATCATTATATTCTAAGGTAATGTCCATATTTTTGTGGATCATAGTTATTCACTTGTAAAACTCCTCTCCAGGGGTATAAGTTTAATTCTGCCATTCTGTTTCCCACACTATCTCTTAGAATAAATTGTTTTTATAGCACCATTTTTCTGTAATATAGACATCAGCATTTCAGAAGTTCATTTTTATAATGGTATAGTTAGTATTTATATAGCTCTTTATGATGAGCAAAGTTGATTCTCACAATGAACTTTAAGGAAAATTCTTTCACTATAGATTCGGAAACAGGTTCACCTAGGTTAAGTAGCTTACCCATAGTCATAGAACCTTGGAATGTCTGAGGCAAGATTTGAACCTGAGTCATTGTGATTCTAAATCTATCCCCTGCTGCTTAGATTAGTACTTACTAGCTTATAGTGCCAAGGTTGAGTGGATGGGAACTTCAGCCATTTAGCATATCAAAGATACAGCTTAGTCTATCCGAGAAAATCCTTATGATCTTAGACTTATCCACATGGGAAGACTGGCTCTCAGCCAAAGCATAGTCCCTACATATAAACTGGCTGTGGAGATGAGTGAAAGAAGAGGGCACAAAATATTACTATTCGACCAGTTTCCTAAGGTTATAGCTGTTTACAGAAAAATTACTGAGTAATTATGAGTAAAATTACTTTTTTTTTTGGCCAGGATACTATCTTCTTCATACAAACATGTCTGGACACAAGAGATAATCTACAAGAAAACTGGAGGATCATTTCTCTCTTTGGATTTCATGGAAATGAAGAATCAAAGAGGAAATGGGGTCAGTGTTTTGTTTCATTTATAGTGTTTAAAATTCATATCATTAGCCACATAAGCCTGGGAATAAATCCTATAACACATTCACTCAACACTTGGAGGTCTGCTTATGAGGGGATCCAAAAGATCGCAGTTAAAATTGCATTGGAGAACTATCAAAGGGTTTCAGCACCAAGGCCTGGGATAGCATCTGGTCAGAGCACAGGGAAGGAGAGCATCTACTTGCTAATAGCTTAACTGAATTACATCACTGCTATGGATGTATAGAAGTATGAAATTGGGGACAATAATAACAACAACAACAAAATCAGTAATAATAGTATTTATACAGTTCTATAAGGTTTGAAAAAAAGAAGAAGAGCAACATTAATTGCCAATAATCTGCAATGTGTAGTTATAGTCATAGTGGAATACTCATAGAAGTGTACTTTAAAAAATATTTATTTATGTGTTTGTTAAATTAAAATACCTAACTCCCTCCCTTTTTTCCTTCCCCTAATAAAGAAGGCATCATTTGACATACAGATATATGTGGATATAAAATTACTTATTTCTATTTCCCAGTTCTTTCTCTGGAGGGGTACATAAACAAGTGATTCTTCAAACAATATTTTTGTTGCTTCATATAATTATCTCTTGGTTCTGTTTGTTTCACTTTTCATAATTTCACAAGGCTCTTTTTGTATACTCTTTGGCTTTGGATTTTACTTTCAACTCAAGACTACATTTCTTTTGAGGTTTGGGGTCCTATTAGACCCACAAGCAAATTAATTTGATCAGGAATGTTCTGCCCATAGAATGGAACCTACTCTGTCAAAAAAATATGGACTGTGAATAAATTTGATGTTGTCCCTGAAGCACTAGCTTCTGTGCATTTTGAAGGGTGATTAAGGGGGAACCCCCAGCTACCTTCCTTCCTTTCTTTTCCCTACCTTTCCCTCCTTTTTCCTTACATCATTTCTTTAAAAAAAATTTTTTGAGAAAAGATGATAGGTCAGTTGGACTAAGCACTGAACTTATATTGAAATTCTGCCAGTAGCTAGAATGAGTCATATAAACGAGTCATGGCAAGACAGACTTAATTATTTTGGTTTATCACAGTCGTTCTACTTGATTATGGCCACAGCTTTACTACAGTTAGCTCACCAACTACTGTTCTGAATATATCACAGAGATCATCAAAATCACCCCTTTTCTGCCTCAGTTTTAAATATGGATCCAGTCCCACTATTCTTGTCCCAATTTCTTCTATTTGTGCCTGTGACCTCAAGAAATTGTCTGAATATTTTTAGGGCTTTGGCATTCTCATCTATAAACACACACCTGAACACCTCTTCCATGTTATGAAAACTAATTAATAGTTGTAAAGACTCTGAAAAAGTAAAGTGCTAAACAGATCATCCCTAGAGCCAATTAAATCCTCTTTATCCTTCCCTTCCTTCCCAATATTCTTATAGAAGTGGAAAAGGAGCTCAAAAAGGGTAATATGCAACATGAGAGAAATCTGGAGAAGCCTGCCCCACCCCCTTATTTTGTCTTATTGTATGTACATGAGCCTACAGGATTTTTTCAGTTGCCAGCTGGTGGGACCATATTCTTCTTTTCACTGCCTCACTGAGTCACTTCCCAGGTGACTAGAACTAGGATGTACCCTTGATTAAAGATAAGTATACTCAGGAAGTACCTTACTAGAAGCAATTACATTGTTACAAAAAAGGGGAAAGGGAAATGACTGGAGATGCTACAGGGGCAACAATCTATAAAAGAAAACATCTATACAAAGGGTCTCCTCACCTCAAGAGGCAGGATTTTTCAATGACTCTTCAGAATCTAGAAGAGGGGGCAAGCCCTTTGAAACATAAAGGTTTGTTTATCTTATGCTGGCTTCAAAATTCGATTTCCTTATTAGACAGCTGCAGAAGAGGGGTATGGTCTTCTTGTGAAGTGTCAGTAGCTGTTTCTAAGTTCTGAAGCTACCTTTAGCCATGAATCTTTTCTTCAAATGTGCAGATATGAGCCAGGGATGTTAGGAAAAACTCAAATATTCACATGTAAAATAAATGCACTTTTACAAATCATTCTTATGTATTTATTGAGACACATGTAAAGGTCTTATGCCAGAGCCCTTTATATTAACTTAGTTCAGATTATCATGTCTACCCCAATATATGAAAGTAGCATTTAGAAGGGAATTTTTTCATCTGGTCTTAAGCGATTCAGAACCTTTCCCTGGAGTGGTTCAAACAGCAGTTTTGCTTTAGGTTTTTAATGTTTTCAAACAATGAATATGATGTTAACTATGTGAATATGATGTCAAGGCAACTGGATCAGAACAGAATCTCCCACAATACCCTAAGAGGCCACATTTTTTATGTATGTGACAAAAATAAATTTCCAGTTTGATTGACTGCTTTGTTTTTACTGTATTACTGGAACTGATTGGTGTGCAGGCATCACACAAAGTAGGCCTTTTGGTTCTGCATTCATTGAAATGAATCTTAGAGTCAATACACTGCCACTTCACAGTTGGACCAGTGATATGAGCAATGCATGTGGCTCCAGGGACCTTTGTATTGACCACCAGCTGAAAAAATATTTGGCAGAACTAAGTGGCCACTTCTGTTTTTACATGTCAAAGAGTTCTGTTTTACACATCTGATCTTATAAAATGAAGCCAGAGCTTTGATTCGACTGCCTGAGGGATGGTAATAAATAATAGAAAAATACTTCCATTCTTCATTGTTTTTTATAATTTCTACAGACTGTATGGAGTTCACCATAATCCTTCCTTCCTTTCATAAGAAATGAAAGACTACAGAATTGTCAGAACCTACTGTCCCAAATTGTAAGGCATGAAGGGATGCTTTTGAACATTTTGGCAGTCATCACAAATGTTTTAGGCTGTTACCCTTTTAAAGGAATGCTTGGTCTTGGTTGAAAATGGAAAAATATTCATGAACAACTGGAAATACCTTTTCATGGATAAAGTACATTTCATTGATGGTATTGCATAAGTACTGATATAAAATAATTTTTCAACATTTTCCTCATCTTAATATTATAAGCAAATTAGTTTGCATCATTTATCAGATTGGCTAAGGACCCAGTGTCAGAGATGGGAAGAGTTCAAATTCCACTATTAGTATATACTGACTGTCTGACTGAGCAAGTTGCTTAATCTCTTTGTACCAAGCAACCCTTTAAGACTATAAGTTGCAGAATATTTCCAGTGTATATTGGCAGAAGAAGCATCCTCATTGGGGATTCTCTACATCAGTGAAATTTAGGACTAGAAAAGAATAGCGATATCTGTTTCTTCTACTTATCCAACACGTAGTTTTCAAGGCATATTTATATATTTTATCTAACCCTCACAATAACATCAGAGGGTATCTAGTGACAACATTCAGTGCTATGCCATCACAGTGACCTCAGAGGGCATCTAGTCCAACCTGATACCTGCATAAGAATCCCCTCTCCAGTACTCAAATAAATGATATTTAGACGGTCTTGCAGACCTGCAGTGACTCATTTCCCATGACCTCTTCTTCCACTCTACCTCAGCCACACAAAGATATTTGTACTCTTGATCATCACTTCCATGATCACAAATTATGAAATTCTCTGTACTGATAACAGATTTTTGGTATTCCACTTCTTCCTTTGACTTCCAAAAACAAACTCGGTTTTTCAATCATACAATTGTTAGGGTTCGAGTGGAAGTGCCCCACAAAGGAACATGCAAAGACAATGCAAAAAACAGCAGGGAGAGGTTTATTTACTAGACCTAGGACAGTTCCCCAAAAGAACTGTCCCCGTAGGATCGGGAGTGCACATATATAGAGTAGCTGAAAAGAACAGGCCTTGTTGTTGTAGCCTTGTCTGTTTCAACAGTTGTGGCCTTGGGGAGGCCGTCTTAGTTTTTCCCAGTTATCTGTCTCCACTGTGGCCTTGCAGTTTTTCCCAGGAACTGTTCATTTGGCCACAGTGCAACCCCCCTTCCCTTCACAGTGAATTCCAAACCCTCAACCCCTCAGTGCTCTACCAAGCTATTATACCTACACTTGCCACATTCTACTCCTCTCTCCATCTTGACCACTTGAACCATTTCAAAACAAATTGTCTTCTTCTACTGAGTCCTTAAATCCCTTATCATATTGCTGATTGTACTCTGCTACGTAAGATTCAGTTTTGGATCATTCCTATTATTGGAGGCTTTAACTCTGTACACATGCTGCTGAAAAAGGTCAAGTAAATCAAGAAACCATGCTGACTATCTCCACTACAAATTTATATTATATAATCTCAAATAGGTTCTTACTTTCATAAGGAAATCCTCTATACCTCTCATTATTAAATCTCTATCCCACTCACCAGAGAAGCTCTTTAAAAATTGTATTATCCTTCAAATATCCCATTATTCTATTCCCCCCTCAGCTGAGACCTTACTACATATTTTACTGAAAAAAAAAATTGAGGCCATTTGCTAAGAACTTCCTCCTTTCTCTTCTTTCCTCATGTAACATAGTCAAATGTCTTATTCCAATATCTCCTAGCCAAGGCCAATCCCTTTCTATGCACAAATGATTCAGCAGGTTGTTACATCTTTACTAGCTCTTTAGTTCTCTCTATTATACTTGCTCTTTCACTTATCTTCAATCTCTTCTTGCCTACTTGCTGCTTCCCTATTATCTAGAAATATGTCCATGTTTCCATCATCATCAAAATTCCCTCACTTGAGCCACCCATAACTATCATTCCATGTATCTTTTTGTGACAAAATTATTTGAGAAAGCTACAACAGTTTTCTCTGCTTCCTCTTACTCTCTTTTTAACACTACATAATCTAGTTTCTCATCTCATTCAACTGAAACTGCTCTCTCCAGAGTTACTAATTACCTCTTAATTGCCAAATATAATAGCTTTTATGAAACCTCATCGTGAACTCTCTGTAACCTTTGATACTGTTGATAATAACTCTCTTCTTGATATTCAGTTTTCTAGGTTTGGGGAACACTTCTTGCTTGGTTTTTCTCCTATGTATATGACTGTTCCTTTTTAGTTTCCTTTGCTGAATTTTCAATCAATTCTAACCATAGAGGTTCCACAGGGCTCTGTCCTAGACCTTCTCCTTTTCTTCTTTTGTTGTTTCTTCATGTGGTAATTTCATCAGTTCTTATGGAAGTATTATTCTATTCTGGTGATTCTCCAATCTACTTATTTAGCCTTACCTTTCCTCTAATCTCCAGTCATATTTTCCTCCTCTATTAGATATCCCAAATGGAATGTCCTGTAGATGTCTTCAGCTCAGTATGTCTAAAATTGAACTCATTATTTTTTCTCCAAGTCCTTTCCCCTTTCAAATTTCCCTATTACTATTGAGAGCATCACTAACTTCCCTCTCTCCCAAACTCACAACCTAAGTGTCGTCTACTATTCCACATTCTATCTCATCCCCAAACCCATATCCATTCAGTTGCCAACTCCTGTCAATTTCCCCTTCATAAAATATTTTTCATCAATCTCCTTTTCTCCTCTGATAATGTCCTTACCCTGTTACATGTCCACATCACTTCATGCCTGCACTACTACAATAACCTGTTAGCAAGAGTACCTCTCCACTTTAGTCTCTCCCTACTTCAGTCTTCCACTCCATTGTCAAAGTAGACCTTAAGTAGAGATCTGACCATGCTAGTCAATAAATTCCAGTGTCTTTCTATAACATTAACATAATCAAATATAAAATTGTCTATTTGAGTCTCAAAGACCCTTTAACCTGTTGCCTTCAATATTTCCAGCTTTCTTTTACCTTAACCAGCCCCCATGCAGTGACTGACCTTGATGTTCTTCAGATAAGTCAATCCATATCCAATTTCCAGGGAGTTTCACAGGCTGTGAAATTCAGTAGGCATAGAATGCTCTACTTCCTCATCTTTGCCTCTTGCCTTCCTTTGAGTTCCAACTAAAATCCCACTTTCTTTAGGCAACATTTAGCATAGTACTTGGCACAGTATCAGTGCTTAGTAAATGTTTATTAATTTACTGATTGATTGAGGAAGTCTTTGAGGGTCTCTTTTAATCACAATGCTTTCCCTCTACTGATTGTTTTCTTTTTATCTATAGCTTGCTTGTTCATAGTTAATTTTTATTTTGTCTCTATCATTGGATTGTGTGCTTCTTGAGGGCAGGGTTTGTTTTTGCTTCTTTTTATATTCCCAGGGCTTAGCATAGTTCCTTACAAACAGTAAACAGCTAATGAATATTTACTGACTGGCTGATTGACTACCTCCTGGTGAAAAGTATTTCACTTTTAACTAACTGCTGGGAATTTCCCTCTCATATTTAATCAAAATGTGCCTTTCTGTAGTTTCTATCTATTGTTGCTTGTTCTTCCCTCATGTTCCTATTCCATATAAAAACCCCCCAAATTACTGAATTCATCAGAATCATCTCATAATTTCTACCCTGAAAATAGAAGTGAATGATGGCACCATTCATAGAAATGGAATAATTGGTTAGGAAAGTGAGTTTTGGGTAAAAGAAAATTGGTTCTGACCTGGCAAGAGGATATCTGAGTAGAGATGTCTTAGAGTCAATTTCAAATGTGGTCCTGGAGTTTATATGAGAGATTACTGCTAGAGAAGGTTAGGAGTCATCTGCACAGAGATGATAGTCACTGAGTTCTTTGAACAAACAAAATAAAAAGAGAATCAGATAATTCAGGCTTGTGCCTTTGATATACTGACAATCAGGAAGCAAAAGAAGAAAGATGAATTAGCTAAAGAAAGGGTTAGATGGGAAAAGAGGAAGGAATTTCATTTATTAACTTATTTTGTTCTTTAGAAAAATTTAATATATGTATATATATTTATTTTTTTTAAATATTTTTTAAATAGCTCCAAATTCTCTCTTCATCCCCACTTCCATCCACTGAGAAAGCAAGCAATGTTACATCAGTTTTACATGTGAAAGTATGTTAAACATTTCTGTATTGTTAGTGTTGTAAAAAACAAAGCAAAAAAGGTGAAAAATATTTCTTCTATTTCATTCAGACTTCATTAGTTCTCTCAAGAGGTGCATAGCATTTTTCATCGTAAGTCCTTCAGAACTGTCTTGGACCTTAGAATAGCTAAATCATTCATAGTTGGTTATCATTATAATATTGTTATTGCTATATACAATGTTCTCCTGGTTCTGAAAACTTTTCTTTGCATCAGTCCATATGTTCCAGGATTTTTTTTTTGAGACTATCCTACTCATAATTTCTTATAGCTTAATAGTATTTTATCAGAATCATATGCCATGAATTGTTCAGTCATTCCCTAATGGGTGAACATCCCTTTAATTTCCAGCCCTTTTCCATCACAAAAAGAGCTGCCATAAATATTTTTGAACAAATAGGCCATTTTCATTTTTCTCTGATCTCTTTGTTATACAGACCTAGTCATAGTATTTCTGGATAAAAGACCATGAATGATTTTATAGCACCTTGAGCACAGTTTCAATTTGTTTTTTTTTTTTTTTTGGAATGGTTTTACAAGTTCACAACTTCAGCAACAGTGCATTAGTGTTCTAGATTTTTCACATCCCCCAGCATTAGTATTTTTTCTGTCATATTAGTCAATCTGCTATATGTGATATGATACTTCAGTTATTTTAATGGCCATTTCTCTAATCGATACTGATTGAAAGCATTTTTCATATGTCTATAGGTAGCTTTGGTTTCTTTGTCTGAAAACTACCCATTCATATCATTTGACTTGCAATTGAGGAATGACTTGTAAATTTATAAATTTGTTTCAGTTCTCTATATTTTTAATTTAATTAATTAATTAATCTATTCATTCATTCATTCATTCATTTTTTTTTAAACCCTTACCTTCCATCTTGGAGTCAATACTGTGTATTGGCACCAAGGCAGAAGAGTGGTAAGAGCTAGGCAATGGGGGTCAAGTGACTTGCCCAGGGTCACACAACTGGGAAGTGTCTGAGGCCAGATTTGAACCTAGGACCTCCCATCTCTAGGCCTAGCTCTCAATCCACTGAGCTACCTAGCTGCCCCCTAGTTCTCTCTATTTTTTTTTTAAATTGCAACCTTTATTAGAGATACTACCTGCAAAAAATTTTTTCTGGTCAGCTTTCTTATTTACTTCTAATATTGTTTGCATTGGTTTTGTTGAAAAAAATAATTTGACATAATCAAAATTGCACATTTTATATCCTCTTGTTTGATCTTAAATTCTTCCCTTAACCATAAATATGACAGGCAAACTATTCCATGTTACCCTAATTGCTTATATCATTACCCTTTATGTCTAAATTATGTACCCATTTAATTAACTTTAATTATTGTCTAAATTATGTACCCATACTTGGTATGCTATGTGAGATGTTGGTCTATATCAAATTTCTGCCAAATTATTTTCTAGTTTTCCCATCACTTTTTGTGATGGGAAAAAGTGAATTTTTGCCCCCAAACCTTGAACCAGCTTTGCATGAGTGGTATAAATAACACTTATAGTGTATGATCCTTTCAAAATATTGGTATAATTGCCTCCTAGAGTTTTATTTATTCTTTTTTTTTGCATCAGCATTATTATGGAATTTGTTCTGTAGTTTTCTTTCTTTGTTTTTGTTCTTCCTGGCTTAGGTATCAAAATCATATTTTTGTTGTAAAACAAATTTTGTAGAACTCCTTTCCATGTAGATTACATAGTATGGAAATTAATTTTTCTTTAAATGTTCATCATAATTCACTTGTGAATCCATCTGACCCTGGATATTTTTTCTTAGGGAGTTTACTCATGGTATGTTCAATTTATTTTCCTATTATAGGGTGGGTTATTGAAGTGTTTTATTTTCTCTTTTTAAGATCTGTGTTGTTTCTATTTTGTAAATATCCATCCTTTTTACTCAGATAATTAGATTTTTTGGCAAATAATTGGGCAAAATATTTCCTAATAATTCCTTCAATTTCCTCTTCATTGGTGGTGAAATTCATTCCTTTCATTTTTGATAATGGTAATCTGGTTTTCATCTTTCCTTTTTAAAAATAAATTTTACAAATGTTTTATCTATTTTATTGTTTTTTCATAAAACCATCTTCTAATTTGATTTTTTAGTTCAATGATTTTCTTATTTTCAATTTTGTTATTCTTTCCTTTGGCTTTTAAGATTTCCAATTTGTGTTTAATTGAAGATTTTTCATTTGTTCTTTTTTCTAGTTTTTTTTTCTTAATAGCATGCTTAATTCATTGACCTGTTTATTTCTCTATTATATTGACATTATGTTTAGAGATATAAATTTTTCTTAAGGAAGTACTTTGGCTATATCCAAAGATTTTGATATGTTGTCTTATTGTTGTCACTCTCTTTAATAAAATTATTTATTTTTTCTATGATTTGTCGTATGACCCAGTAATTCTTTAGAAGTAGATTACTTTGTTTCTAGTCAATTTATAATATATCTTTCTTCAATATTTTATTGAATGTAATTTTTATTGCATTAGTATTTGAAAAGAATACATTCAACATTTCTGCTTTTCTTCATTTGGTTGTAAGATTTTTATGCCCTAATACATGGTTATTTTTCAAGTAGGTGTCATTTAGTGCTGATAAAAAAAAGGCATTTTATTTCTAATTCTATTTATTTTTTTCTAGTAGTCTATCACATCTAGGCTTCTGACCTTATTAATTTCTTTCTCATTTATCTCATGGATAGATTCATCCAGTTTTAAGAGGGAAAAGTTGATGTTCCACAGTAGTATATTTTTACTTTATATTTCTTCCTTTATCTTGTTTTAACATCTCCCTTATTTATCTGGATCTTATACTATTTGGTGCATGTATATTTAGAATTGATGTTATTTCATTGTCTATTATTCTCTCTTTGTAAGATATAGTTCCTTTTTTGTCTCTTAATTATATCTATTTTTGCTTTGCCTGAGATCATGATTACTATTATGCTTTTTATTTACTTTAAGCAAAGCATAATAAATTGTGCTCCAATCTCTTTCCTTTATTCTGTGTGTCTGTGTGTTTTAAATGTATTTCTTGTAGATAGCATATTGCAGGATTCTTGTTTTTTAATCATTCTGCTAAGCAATTCTATTTTATGGGTGAATTCCTCCTACGCACATTTTAAATTATGATAATTAAGTGTTTTCCCCCCTGCATCCTATTTCCCCCATTTCTGTTTCTTTCTCAACACCTTTCACCCCTTTCCTCCCCACAAATTTTTTATTTCTGACTCCTACTTCCTCCAATTCACTCTCCCTTCTATCAGTTCTCCTCTTCTGCTATCTCCATCCTTTCTTGCTTTCTTATAGGGTAAAATAGATTTTTATGACCAACCAAATGGAGATGTTATTCCCTCTTTGAGCCAATCCTTTTTTTAAAAATTCATTTTAAAATATGTTTTCATGTTTACATTACTCATTTTCTTTCCCTCCCCTCTTCCTTTCCACCCCCAGAGCTGACAAAGAATTCCACTGGGTTGTACAAATGTTATCACTTGATATCTATTTCCATATTATCCATTTTTGCTATAGAGCAATCTTTTAAAGCCCAAACCCCAAATCACATACCCATATATACATGTGATAAGTGATACCATTTGTTTTTCTTTTGCACTTCTACTTCCATAGTTCTTTCTCTCAATGTGAGTAGCATTATTTCACAGAAGTCCTTCAGGAGTGTCCTGGCTTATTGCATTGCTACTAGTAGCAAAGTCCATTACACAATGTTTTACTTTCTGTGTACAATGTTCTCCTGGTTCTGTTGGAGCCAATTCTGATGCCAGTAAGGTTCAAATATTGCCTGCTACCTTCCCAACTTCCTCTCCACTATAATAACTCTTTAAGACTTCTTTTATGTTAGATAATTTACCATTTTCTATATTATATTTCCTTTCCTTCTCCTATTGAAATCCTCTTTATATCACTTAATTAATTTTTTTGGATGTCATCCCATCATAGTCAACTCACAGTTGCACTCCCTGTCTATATATTCTCATTCTAATTTTCATAATAGAGATAAAGTTCATTAGAGTTACAAAGATCATCTTCTCATGTAGGGATGTAAACAATTTAACCTTATTGAATCCCTTATGTTTTCTCTATCTTGTATGAGTTTTTATGCTTGTTTTGAGTCTTGTATTTGAAGTTAAAGTTTTCTATTCAGCTCTGGTATTTTCATTAGAATGCTTTAAAGTCCTCTATTTCATTAGATATACATTTTTTTTCTCCCTGAAGGATTATACTTAGTTTCTTTGAGCAGGTAATTGTTGGTTGTAATTATACCGCCTTTGCCTTGCAGAATATCATATTTCAAGGATTCAGGTCCTTTAATGAAGAAGCTGCAAAATCTCGTTTAATCCTGATTGTGGTCCCATGACATTTGAATTTTTCTTACTTACTTCTTGAACTATTTTCTCTTTAGCCTGGGAGCTTTGGAATTTGGATATAATATTTCTGTGAGTTTTCATGTTGAGATCTCTTTCAGGGATGATTAGTTGATTCTTTCCATTTCTATTTACCCTCTGATTAAAAGATATCAGGGCAGTTTTCCTTGATAATTCCTTGAAATATGATGATTGGGTCCTTTTTTTGATCATAGCTTTTAGGTAGTCCAACAATTCATAGATTCTCTCTTCAGGATCTATTTTTCAGGTCAGTTGATTTTACACTGAGAAATTTCACATTTTCTTCTATTTTTTTCATTCTTTTAGAGATTTTGTTTTTATCATTTCTTCTTGCCTCATGAAGTCATTAGGTTTTGCATTAGCTATGGATTTTCCAGAGGAGGTTAAAAATCCTCTCTGGAGCCATAGCATCCCTACTGAGTGACAAAATAAAAGAAAAATAGTCTTACATTAAAAGTATACAACATTCATATGAGTGAAATTTTATTTTTGGATTTTGTGGGACTCATTTTACAATACTTTCTGCCATTATTGGATGTTCTATTTGTATTCTTTTTCTGGTATGTGTGCTGGTTGTTGGCCCGACCAAATGAATGGAACAATGTTAATGAAAATTAAATGACAGTAACATTTTGGTAGGGGCATAAAAAAACACAATATCTAAGGCTGAATGATGGGATATTGAAAATTCCTGTGATCATTTTCTGGAATGTATACTCTTTTTTTTATCTAAGTATCTGTGGTTACAATGAGATTAATTACCTTGAAGATATTTGTATCAGAGATGTACTGAGGTACTGTGGAAAGATCACTGGGAAAGTATTCAAAAGACTATGGTTCTAGTTGTAGCTCTGTTAATTAAGTCCCATGACTTTGGATGAGTCACCTAACCTTTCTAGGTTTCAACATTTTTTATCTGTGAGGATGAAGGTGTAGATCTATGGAATATGTGCCAAAGATGGAATGAAGAGACCTTTCTGTGGGCATGCACAGGCCCCTGGCTTGGCCACCCTATATCCTGGCCCCACCCACAACAAAGGGGCACTGCACACCGTCAGGGGGCGGGGCATATAGTTGGAAGTGGGGCATGGCATGCAATGGGGGTTGGGGCATGGTACAGGGTTCCAAAAAGTTCCAAAAGGTTTGCCATCACTGGTCTTGATGATCTCCGAAGTCCCTTATATTTCTAAATTTAGAAACTTATGAGATCTTGATTATATTAGCAGTTTTGTTATTGAAAAACATTATGATCTTAGACAGGTCATTCTCTAGATCTTAGTATTCTCATTCATAAAAATGGGACTAACACCTGCCCCTGCCTACCTCAACAAGTTGCTTTGAGAATTATAACAACCATAACAATAGTAATAGATGGCATCTAGTTAGCCTTTCAGACTTGACATGCAGTTCACACAACTTCACTTATTTTGATCTTTATGATTATCTTGTGAGGTAGGTGCAATAACTTCCCTTATTTTACAGATGAGGAAATCAAGGTTTAGAGAGGTGGGACTAGCTGAGGATTAAATTACACAGAAACTATTTGAGATAAGATTCAAATGCAAGACTAACTGAGATGTTAAATGCAAAAGTTGTATATATAATGAAGGATTACATTAGTGGAAGCCATTATCAGTCAGACAGACTTGGAAATTATGTCTTGATTTGTAAATTTAAGAATTCTAAGTCTTCATTACAGGAGTTTTTGAAGCTAAAGCAGTTAGAAGCCTTTAACCCAAGAACTAGGTTGTATAACCCAGAGCAATGAATCATTTTGAAAGCAGGTCAAGACACATGCCTGGACCCCATCACTGTGTCTGATTAGAGCTGGGTTTAGTAAAATACAATGAAAAGAGCCAAGGAAGGGAATCTCTTGAAATAACTTAGTCAAGAGACCTAAGGGAGTTAGCAAAATCACTACCTAGAAGCAGCCACATGTACTTGAGATTTGAAAGATTTTCCTTTTCCTTTAACATTCTGTTTTTCAGACACTATACATTCAAATGTTAAAACCTCTTAATGTAAAAGTAATATATAGGTAATATTTCAATCAGAATTAGTTGTTTTAATATATTATTATTATGACAATTTATTTTTATTATATTGCATGTTGGACTTTTCCTGACCCCATTTCAGGTTTTCTTGTCAAAGATCCTGGAGTGATTCGCCATTTTCTCCTCTAGCCCATTTTATAGTTGAGGAAACTGAGGCAGGTAAATTATTTTTGTCTTGTGTTACACAACTAGTAAGTATCTGAGATCAAATTTGAATTCCAATCTTCCTGAATGCTATCCTATGAGATGCCCCATGGCTTACATAGTGTGCTTTTCAATTTGAATAGCACTTTTCTTTACAACTACCTTATTAAGATAGTTGGTGAAAATTTCTTTAATTTAAAGGTGAGAAAAAAGAATGCCAGTGAAGTAACATGCCCTGTTTTTGTTCACACAACTAGTAAATGCCAGAAGGGGGCATTGATTCTATTTCCAACCAAGTTTTTTCTTCACTAAAGAATGCTGCATATATATATATATATATGTATATATATATATATATATATATATATATATATATATATATAAATCTCACCCTTATCTCATGTGGCATAAGGGTGAGATTTTAGGAGATCTGGGTTTAAGTCTTGGTGATTTGTAAAGTCTATGTTGATATCAATTAACAGACATTCATTAAGCATCTACAAACTTTATAATAGACCCTTGGCACTAAAAGCCTCATTCATATTATTGTTGCTAAGCTTTACCTCCTTCACTTTTTATTTGGGTGACTATGGGGAAGCCAATTTCATGTCCAGAGTACAAACCAGTATATGTTTTGCTGCTATGATGACTCTTGAGAGGAAGAAGACATCAAGATTCTGGAGGAGTGCTGAGGCATGAGGTAGAAAGAATGTTGCAACTATAATCTAGAGATTTTGATGAGGGGCAGCTTGGCAGTGTAGTAGATAAACCACTGGATTTGGATTCAGGAAGATATGAGTTCAAATTATGCTTTAGACATTTACTAGCAGTGTTAAAGGCTACCTCAGTTTCCTCATCTATAATATAAGGGGCTTCTATTCAAAGGCCTCCAAAGTCCCTCCTAGCTCTAAATCTGAAATTATTTGATCTCTGAATCCTGTCTAGCTTTGATTATTAATAACAGGTCACCAACCACAACTACATCCAGTGAATTTTTTTCAGTCTTCATTTTCCACAATTCATCTTCCTTTATCATTCAATAATATTGACCAGTCCCTTCTACTGAATATTCTCTCCTCCCTCAGCTTCTGTGACACTGCTCTGTCTTGATTCTCCTCTTATATGTCTATCTGACCACTCTCCAAACTCCTTTGCTGGATCATCTTTCTTTTGTCTGTAAATAATAAGTGACTCCTAAGGCTTTGTTTAGGGCATTTTCTTCTCTGACTATACTTTTTCCCAGTGATATCAGCTCACACAGGTTAAATTATTCTCTTTATGCAGGTGGCTCTCTTATATACATGTTTATATATACATATATACATGAATATTTATGCACATGACACATCCATACATGTGTGTTATATGTGTACATATAAACATGTGTGTATACATACATATATACATGAAAGTATATAGGCACCTATCTACCTACCATCTCAACTCCAGACTTATATTGCTAACTGCTTGCTGGAAACCTTAATCTAGATGTCCCTCAGGCAATATTTCCCCAAAAAGAATCTATTATCTTCTGCCAATAAACAATCCACTTTTTTAAATACCTTTATTCTAATTTAATTTTTCATTATGAACTTAACAAACATCCCCAATAATGAACATTTTACATACTAAGTAAAACACAAAAGTATATCATATATAAAAATACAAATCCATCTTCCATATCATTTGCTTTAATATTTATATATGTGAAATGTATTATCTTCTAAACTATTCTTTTTGTGCTTCATTCTGTCCTACTGTTTTCTTTTGTGCACTTTTAGAAATATTCAAAGGTTTACTTTATCCCTTTCTTTTCTTTAGACCCTTTTTCTTCTCTTTTGATTCTTTTCTCTTCTCTTTTTGTCTCTTCTTTTCCTAACAACATTGCGACTCTTCTTTCCCCCATTACTTAAAAAAAAAATCACTTTGTAAGAAATAGATTGTTAAGCAAAACTAATCCTTATTTTGGCCATTTTTAAAAATGTATTTCTTCCTCTTTACCTTTAATATATTAGATCTCTGTCAGGAGATGAGCAAAATGTTTCATCATAGGTCTCCTGATGATGTGGTTGGTTGGTCATTGCTTTTTATCAAATTTATTGTCTTTCAAAGCTGTTTTTCTTTTACTTTTATAAGTTAGTCTAATTCTTTTAAATCACCTCTCTTGTCATATATATGTATATATATACATATATATATATATATAAAACACAATAATATTTCATTAAATTCATATGGTACAAAGTTTTTCAGCCATTTCCCAGTTTAAAGTTTATTTTTCTTGAGATTATTCTTTTCCCAATATTATCTTTCCTCTTAACCCTACCCCTCAGCCTTGACTTTTTTTCTTTTTTAAGTTTGGTGTACTTTTATACTCAATTCTGTGTTCATGTGTGTAAGCACATGCATATATGTCTTTCCTTTTATCCAGGTAAGATTAAGATTCAACAGATATCTCTTCCTCTGTCCCTTGTTCTAGATTTATCTACTTTTCTAATGCACTTTCATTATGAGAAATAATAAGTTCCTTCCCCTTTTCCACTTTTCTATACTAGTATATTCCATTTACCCTCTATTTCCTTTCTCTTCTTAAGATCCTCAGAATCAATCCACTCTCAAGTACTGTTTTCTTACCTCTCTCAAATAATTTTGAAGATACTAAAGTTGTAATAGGACACTAATTTCCTTCCCCCTCCTAATGGAATTATTAACACTTCATCATTTTAAGCCTCTCCCAATTTTTCAAATTAATTTACCTTTCCAGGTTTTCTTTGATTCTTAAATTTGTATTTCAAAATTCCTATTAACTTGATCTTTTAATCATGAATGTTTGAAAGTCCTCTTATTCATCTAAAGATCAATTTACCCCACCCCCACAGGATTATACTCTGTTTTGCAGGATAAAATCATTCTTGGTTGTCAGCCTATATCTTTTGACTTTGGGAATATCCCAAGATCTATTTTCATTTGTTATAGAAACTTCCAGGTTCTGTGAGACTTCTCTCTGGATACTTAGACTACTTCCCCCCCTTAGATATGGGACATCTTAGTTTTGGTTATCAAATTCTTGGGACTTGAAATTTTTTATTTCTTTCAAGAGAAAATGATTTAATACCTTCTTTCTGTTTTCATTTGTCCTCTTTCTAAAAGAATGGGTCAATTTCATTTATGATTTCTTTATAAATCATATTTCATGTTTTAAAAAACCCCATGGTTTTTAGGGAATTTGATGATGCTTAAATCATCTCTATATTACCTGTTTGCCAGTTCTGTTGATAGTAGATGCTTTACATTTTTCCCTATTTTTTCTGCCTTTTAATTTTTGTTCTAATATTTCTTGCTGCTCCATGGATTTCATTTGGTCTATTCTTATTTTTAAAGAGTTCATTACTTGGGTGAGGTTTACCACAGTCTGTTCTAAATGATTTATTCTCCTTCCACTTCCTTCTTCAAAGACTTTTATTTCATTAAAAAAAAAACCTCTTGCTTAATTTCTTATAGGTATTCATATAATCATTTGTAGAAAATCCATTTTTTTTTACTTTGAATTTCTGCTTACAATTTTGAGTTACTGTCTCTCCTAGGTTTTTGGGTATCTTTGGATCTATCATAACATTTTTACAGTTACTTATTTCTTTATTCTTAGTTGTTGAACTGGTACTTTGTTCAAGATCCAGGCTCTGTCTCATGCTACACTTTTGGGTAGTGTAGTTAGCCTTGCTTACTTTTGAACTTGACCACCTGGATTCTTACATCTACTCCCACCTCCTGGGGATGTAACACCCTAGATCATTGATATTCAATACACTAGATCTTCAAGTTTTTCTACAACATTTTAGGAGAGAGTACTATGGAGCTCAAAGTCCAAGAGTCTATTATCCTAGTCTAAGTGAAACAGCTTCTGTACATATGCAATATAATTTCCAAAGACTTCCAAGAGACACACACTGTGGACTTCTGCTCATTCCAAGGGCTTTGTTTAGGCAATTATCTATTTCTTCTACCTTTGGAATGAGAGCCTTGTAGGCTACATATATCTTAAGGCATTCTCTGGTGTTCTGAGAGGCTATTGAATTATTTGTTTAAATACAGGCTTTGCTCTATATTTTCTGGTAGATCCCTTTCCTATTGTCCCAGTGCTTCTGGATGATTTGTGTGTGTGTGTGTGCATTTCTTAGCTTTAAGAAGTGACTTATTGTAGTTGCTCATTGAACTTCTTGATTATTTCATCTAGTTTTATTTTTGCTTTTTGTGCTTAGGTGGTAGTGACATACTTAGGCTATCTTTATTTAAGCAGCTTTTTGGCCTGGCCAGAAGTCTTTCCCAATTTTTAAAAAGATGTTGCAAACTTTAAAGTCAATCAGGTTTGGATCTGCTAAGGCATCTTTGTGTCTTTCCTATTTCTCAAAACTAATATACAGTCAGTTACCAAATCTTATTAATTCTACATTAATATCATCTTTCCTATCCACCCCTTTCTCTTCTTTAGTCTAGGATCTCATTACTTCTCTCTTAGTATACAGCAAAAGTCTGCTATTTGATTTATATTTTTAGTTTCTCCTTGATGCAATTCATTTTTTTTGTAGTTGAAAATTAATTTTCCTATTACACAGATTCTGATCCTATCATTATCAAAAATCTTCAAACACTCCCTACTGTTGCTGGAGTTAGGTATAAACTCCACTCATGGTATTTAAAATTCTCCACAAACTAGCTCCTATCTACATTCCCAGAATTCCATATTGTCCCCTTTTGCACACCATCCATTTTGAGAATGGAGTAAGAGGTAAGATAAGTGCAAAGAGATACAAGGTGCAAAGCAAAATATCTTGCCTGGAATTCAAAGTAGAAGGTTTCCAAAAAGAATGTGAAAGCAGGATAAAGAGATGAGTTGAAGCTGAAGCAGGGGAGTTCCTGCTTCATTCGGAACTTTGAGAAGGGACTTCTGGGAGTTAACTGCCTCCCTGACAGAAGTGGTTGATGCCCTTTGAGGAGTTGCCAGCTTCTGGACTGCTTTCTCACTCTGTTCCTGCTCATTGGTTCCTGTTTTGTTCCTGTTTACTTCTGCCTTATTGTTTAACAAACCTATGAGACTCTGAAGAAGAAAGTCAGCTAGAACCTGAACTGTTCTATTTGTTAATCCAGCAACCCTGTAGGCAATAGCCTGTGGGTCTTGTTGACTCTGTCATCTGGTTATCACCCTTATCCAGCCAACCTAATCTATTAAGCATTAGCAAAGACTATTTTGGAGGGTCCATAGATAGAGAAGCTAGAATGGAGATTTTGGGGTACAGCATAGTCTGGTTAGGGAGTTACTTAATTTGCAAGACACAGAAGACAGGCTTTTTGCAAGCCTCTTAGTTCAGAGGGTGGAGTGGAGACTTATTAACTTAGGGAAACCCTCAGCTCTCTTTCTTTACCCACTCATTATTTATCTACATCATTAAACCTTTTGTTGGTATATATTGCAGTCAGATTGTGTCCATGACATATCCAGGACTGAGAGCCTCCATGTTGCTCTCTGAGCCTGAGATAGACAGAGATAACAACTTTTAACATCACTAACCTGTCAAGTGGTCAAACCTGCATCTTTCACCATTCTATATAAACTGGACTACTAACTGTTCTCTTAAATCAACATTATATTTCTTATCTTTATGACTTTGCACAGATTGTCCCTTATGTTTTGGATGAAGTCCCTTCTCAAGTCTATATATTGGGATCCCTAGCTTTTTTCAAAGTTCATTTTATGTTTTGCTTCCTACATAAATATTTTTTTATATTCTCACTCATTGGGACTCATTCCCTCTTATCTATGTACATACATATTGCATTAACTCAGTTACTTGTAAGCTCTTTCAGCAAAGGGGCTATTTTATTTTTGTTTTCTATTTGTGTTCTTGGTACATAGGACACAAGTCTTGCCTACCAAAGAAGCTGATTAATATATATTGTCAAAATTCTATTGGACTATCATCTTGTTATTCCTCCTCTTCCTCCTCAGCAACTAGCCACACAGGACAGAAAAAGACAATGAAGAAAAGCTATTGTCTAGATAACAATATGCAGTTGATTGGATGATACAGGTATTCATCCATTTCAACATGTATCTTGGGAAGGCACTCCAGATGGGAAACAAAGTGGACCCAGGTATAAATAGGAGGAAGAAAACAGGTAGGAAGATTATAATCACGAGACTGAATCAACTCCCATTTTGTAGCATGGATATTTCTTTAGTGACCCTATATGACTATAAATCAAGGAATACAAAATCTCCAAGGAATAAAGTTGTAGATTACTCAAAAGCTAATGAAGAGATGCATGACAGGAATAGAATGCAACATTGTACAGCTCATAGTATACCCTACACATAGATTGTCATAAGAAAGATACTTTAATAGTTATATGACAATGTGGAAAATTAATATTGAACTTTGAAATAATTAACTCTTCAGTTCCCCCACCCACCCGGTTTGATTTTAAGCTACACACAGTTTTTCTCCCAGGCTATGAAATGGGTTGGGTGCTCCCTTTTGTTAAGATTTTTGTTGAGGATAGCAGGACTTGGTGCAGGCTTGATGTACTTGAAAGATTAAATTGTCATCAAGCTTTAGCTGCCATATTCTAGGCAGTCATTTTGACCCACGCATGTGGCAGAGAGGAAAAGGGTTTGCTAGTGTCCTTAAGACCTGCCATTTCCTGTGATGAAATTATGAGAGAGGGATTGAGGTCTCTGAGCCCATCTTCTCTATGGCTATTTGCCTATCAGAAATGTCTTGAGATGTTCAGGAACAGGACTGGATGACAAGGTCACTAGGAATATATAAGATATGCTGCAGCAGTTCTTCTCTCTTTTTACCCCTGTCCTCTGGCCACATTGACTCATTCTTACCCAGATGTTCTTGTTTGACCCAGTCCCATTTTGCCCCACTCACTCTTATTGTTGCCTCTTCAGAATCTGAACTTCATTTCATATCTTTCTTACTATAAGTACAGCACTCTGTCCCTTGCAATTCCTTTTCTTACTTTTGAGGCTCTTAGGAAAAGGTTTTTAAAATTCAATTGAAAATGGTATAGTGTTCTCGACTCTTATTTACATTATGATGATGTGTGTGGACAGTAAATACGTATTTACATAATATATCTGATTAAGTTAAATGAAAGTTGACTAAACATGATTTAATAAAATATTTGCCAATTTATTAAGTACTCATGCTAGAATTTTATATTAGTAATCTCCTTTATGCTGCATAATAATAAAAACAATCTAAAGAAATATAAGAAAAGTACAACACAGGTAAGTCCAGGCAAGACCATAGCAACATTGGCGGCACTTGTGAGTCTTGAAAAATGAGTTTTAAAGATTAAATGGGAGGCCTGATGACACACAGTTGAATAGCATTAGATTAGGACCAGAAGTAAAAGCAACTAAGAAGGTAAAGTCAAACGTCCCTATCACACACAAAAGAATGAAACTAATATAAATAATGTGTTTCTCTTTCATGAACTTGACATGGACCCAGCATGAGTAAGTGCCATGAAGTGAGAATTAGAAAAGAAATGGATGACATGCTCCTTTCACTTGGGTATCTTAAAGCTGAGGAAGAAGGGACACACAAATATGATTGTATGATCATAAAGCTACAGCTGAAAGGAACCTTAAAGTCTAACTAGTAGACCTTCTGGAGTAGTATGTTGGGTTGAAATCTAGTACTTAAGCTTTAATCCTTGTTTCTGATTTTAAAAAGGCACAAATAACCACTTAAGGTAAAAGAATATTACAGTCAATAACTCCCCTGGAACCAGTGCCCCAGCAAAGAGACCTACTTTGTCTCTACTTTTAACCAAACCAACGTACTCATTCAACTTAGATTCTGAGACTTGAGTGTAAGAAACTCCTACATGATAAAGCACAGAAGCATTATCATGGCCATACTAAACTTCAGAACGGAGGTAGAAAAATGAGTCTTTGAAACATTTTCTGTAAAAATTCCCCCCATGTACCCAGAGCAAGAGATAGAACTGGGAAGAATAGCCTGACATATCTTGGGTTTTTAAAAGTGGCACATCTGTAACATACTACATCCACTTTCAGAAAACTGAATGGTCTAGAAATTTCTTTTTCCTTTTTTTTTAGAAAAATCTATGAAAAGAATTATGAATATGGCATGATTCTCTCTTGTGATTAGGATGAAGAATTTTGACCAAAGAATGCTATGAAAAACAGAATTAAAGAAAGGAAGGTAAAATTTATTTTGGATAGTGCATCTAGCATAAGCTAAATTAAACACATTTCTCTAAGCTGAGCATAGGCTGCTGTGTGTCCAGGGGAGCTCATAATCAAAACTTCAGTTGGGGAAAATATTACTTCCCTTTCAGGGAAGGGTAAGGATAAAATACAAATGATTTATATAGGTCTGTGGAGGGTAGGGATGGTGCCGGGAGGGTGGAAGCTGCTGGGTGATGTCAGGTTCTTTTTGCCAGCAGAAGCTCACTTTATCTTTCCCAAGGCCATTCATTTACTGAGGGAAAATTCCATACTAGACAGCCATTTTTCAGGGAGACTGTGAATGTTCTTGGATTTTCCAGCTGGATTGTTTTGGGTCAAAGGACAGATCAAAGGTTGTTCACACCTATTTTTTTGGCTCCAAGCATGTAGTAGAAATTTCTTGTCCATTTTGTGATGCCAAAGGAAAATTCTGCTCACTTCTCCCAGTCTGTGGAAATGAAAACAAGGAAAAGCAAATGTATACCGGACCAAAAAAACCTCATACTAATTACAATGAAATGCTTCCTATCCTATTTTCACTCTTCAAAAAAAAAAGAGCAACTTAATTTGTTTCAGGATACACATTTCAAGCTGACTATGCTTTAAATAATGAGTTCATAAAAGATAAAAATCAGGTGCATGTAATCGCTACATCTGAAAATGTTGTTTTCAATCTCCAGAGATTTTAAATATTATCTTGAGAGGTCATTGAGGACATCTTCTGCTTATGGATGATGTACACATTTTACCAGAGACTATATTTAAAATCTCTAGAAATATTACGCAGGAATTAAAAAAAAATAATTAAATGAAATCAAATACATGTTCAAATATATGTGTTCAAATGCATAAACACATATTTACAATTCTTATATAATTATATAATAATATGATGAATATAAATTCCACAAACAAAAAGGTGATCTAATATCAGATTTTTACCAATACAATAAACTTGAATTTTCTATATTTTCCCTTCACTTGGATCTCTCTTACTTTTCCTAGCATGATATATCTTTTGTAAAAGCCTCCTACCTTTATTTTGTATATTTAACATATCATTGCCATGACTTTTCATACTATTTAGATAATTGTTCTAAATACTCACCTTTCTTTCTATATTTTCTTGTCCTGTTGTATTTCTTCATATACTTGGATCAATGTTGTCTTTAAAAACCATCCTTTGTGTTCCAATCTAGAAGTGGAGGGAAACTTAGATATCTATAATTTCCACCCTACTTCTTCCTCCATCACATTATGGAGAAACAGATGCTGAGACAGAGAAAGTGGCCTATTTCCCCAAGGTCAAGCATGCAGTGAGTTAATATCAGATCTTATCTATTAGCCTTTCCTCAGAGGACTGATGTCCTGCATGCTTAACAATTTTATTCTTTTCTTTGCTGTGCAATACAATGTAAACTTCTAAATACTTTCCACAAAATGTCTCATTTGTGAGTACTGTGAAGTACAGATTTGACTGGAATGTAAAAACTGTTACAAAGTGTACTAAAATGTTTTGAACAAAAAGACCAGTAGACCAGCCCCAAGAGGACGGTGAAACTGAAAATGGAATCATTCTGTCTCCATTAAGAGACTGAATTGGATTGGATTAGATTGAATTGAAAGTGATAGAAGCCAAAATGATACCCAAAAGAGTCTCTGAATTGCTGTTAAAGAAATAGGTCCCAGAATTTAGAATTAAACATTTGGATGTTGACTGGGAAGGGCAAAGAAAGAGGTATGGTCCTTGATTGCCCTCTCTCCTTGAGTGGGTATGGTGAATAATCTTCAGAGTGGTGGTAAGGGAAGCTACCCTTCTGCTATCAGATTTATAATTCCTTTCACATTAAAATTCATTAATAAATTAAAGCCTGTGGAACACTACTTGTTGTCAACTTGTTCTTCATCCAAAGATTGGGATTTTCCCAAGGAGCCTCTGTCTTACCTGCAGGCACACAATTCTCTCAATAGGCCCCCTGGCAGTTGTAACTTTGATGTTAGTCACCCCCTAAGCAGAGCTCCAAGATTGCTTACTCACTGGAGAACACATGATCCTTTCCAGAAAAGGGAGCCTTAGCTCATCAATGAGAGTCACAGGTCTGTTTTCATTGGCTATTTTCTCTTACTAGACACTAGAGGACACTTGGTTTGCTTCCAGAGCAGCTACTGTTCAGTACTGCATGGATGGATACCTTTGGGGCATAGATATACATGGTGTTGCCTTATTAACTCCAGCTTACTTCTTTTTTTAAACTTTTACCTTGTGCCTTAGAATGGATACTATATATTGGTTCTATGGCAGAAGAGTGGTGAGGGCTAGACAATGGTGGTTAAGTGACTTGCCATGGGTGACACAGTTAGGAAGTGTCTAAGGCCAGATTTGAAATCAGGATCTTCCCCAATCTCCAGGTCTGGCTTTCAATCCAATGATCCATCTAGCTGAAGCTCCAGATTACTTCTTGCTTGTGTCTTCCATGTAGAGAGTGAATCCCCAGTAAAATTTACACATTATCCATTAAGTTTAAAATCATCTTTCATATCCATGTCAGTATTTTATATTAGGTTTGATGCCTAGACAAGAAGAAGTAATAGATCATACCTAAAATATTGTGTTCAGTTCTGAGACCCAGATTTTAGGAAGGACATTTATAAATTGGAGGAAGGCAACCAAGATAGTGAATAGACTCAAAACCATACTGTATAATTTAATAAGGGGAAACTTAACAATGAGATCAATCAAAAAGTTAAATGGCCTACTTTGGGAGGTAGTATGCTCCTCTCTTCTTTATATATTTAATTTGTACCTAGTTAAACATCTATAGATTAACTTCCTAGACACATGTGAAGGCAAACATGATTTTATTTTTGTCTTTTTATCCCTAGTACAATGCCATACATAGCAAATACTTTACAAATGTTTATTGATTACTTATTTCCTGTTTGGATGTGATTTTTTGAAAAAATCTTTTTAATTAATTAATTTAGAATATTTTTCCATGGTTACATGATTCATGTTCTTTCCCTCTCCTCCTCCCACCCCACTCCCATAGCCAATGAGCAATTTGGATATCATTTAGACTGACTGGCCTAAAATATCTTTAATAACTCTAAGATATATTCATGTTAGTAAATCCTGGAAAATTAGAATGAAAACTAATCGATGATATTTGGATCCATGAAGGGAGAAGCAGAATATAGTAACACAATATTCAATAGACTATTTGGAAACATGGAAGACAAAGTTTCTGGAAACAGGTCATAATCTTTGCATTTAGACATGATATAGTTGTGATAGAGGTCTTAAACTATCTTAACACACTGAAAGCACTTAATAAATTCTTGATTAATTGATCCAGTGTCTTAAACTCTATAATGAAAGTCTAAGAATAAAATTCTGAAGATATAAATTATTCTGAAGATGGAGAAAAATGAGAGTAATTGAAAGAGACTGGCATAGTAACATTTATATCTATAATATATATATAGTATAGTAATTTTGTAGAAATAATGTCATGAGTACTGAATCTCAGAAATGGACTGAAGAGGAACTAAGATACCACCTGAAACATACTGAAAAGTAGAAAATAGCAAAAATTTTGTTTCATTTCCCCCTATACTTATTCCTTCAATTCTCTTTCTTATTGATACAGCCAGCATCTCACCCAATACTAAAAATAGTGGTGAAAATAGGCATCCTTCATTTACACCTGATCCTATTATAAAGGCTCTATTTTCTTTCAGTTATATTCAATTCCATGTTCTTGATTCAGATAGTTAACACTTAAAATGTTAAAGAGTTAAATTTATTCATAATTAAATATAAATATAATTATAAATGTTAGTTTTTTGTGATCTTTAGTATTTTTCAGCAGATAGGATAACTGCTTTTTAAAAAGTCTTTTTGGCATTTATTGATATAAATATACAACCTTGATTTTTTTTTATTAGCATGGTCTATTATATTTATACTTTTCCTAATATATAGCTAGTTCTAAATTTCTGGCATAAATCCTACAGGACCATAATGTATAATCTCTCTAGCATGTTTCTATAACTTCTTAGCAAATATTCTATTTGGAATTTTTGTGTTAATATTCATTAGAAATGTTGGTATATGTTTTTCTCTGATTTGCCTCACCATGATTTAGACATCAAAACCATATTTGTGTTATAGGACTTTTAGGAGGATACACTTATCTTATCTTCTATTTTGCAGTTATGTAATAATAGTATTTTTTTATTGTTTGATAGAATTCATTTGTAAATTCAGTTAGCTCTTTTTTGTTTATTTTTTCCTTCAGAAACCAATTTATATGTTAGGTTTTTAAAAAATGAGGTTGACTTATGAAACTTCTGTTTCTTCCCCATTAATTTAAGTGTTTTATATTTTTTGTAAGTATTCATACATTATATTCCACTTTTTAGTTTTCTTGGATATAAGTAAGCAGCATAGTTTCTAACAATTCTCTATTCTTCATTTATGAGGTCTCTTTTTTCACTTTTGATACTGGAAATTTTATTTTCCTCTCATTCTTTTATGACACTAGTTAATTTTACCAATTTTAGTTTTTAAAGCATCAGATTATAGTTTTATTTATCAGTTCAAAGGGTGTTTTGCTTTTAATTTTTTAATCTTTTTATTGCTTCTTAGGATTTTTATTGTGATGCTTATTTTTTAAAAATTTGCTCAATCTTTTTCAATTTTCAAGTGCTATATATTAATGTCCTCTTTCTCTCTTTCTGTCTCTCTCTCTCTCTCTCTCTCTCTCTCTCTCTCTCTCTCTCTCTCTCTCTTTTGTTGAGCAAAGTATTAAAGATAAACTTTTCTCCATACAGACTTTGACAATATCCTAAATGTTTTGATATGTTGTCTTGGGCTTTTCTTTGGAGAAATTTTCTATTGTTTCTATTATTGGGTCTTTGTGCTAGGAATTGTTTAATATTAATTTCTTAAGTCTCAAAGTAATTTTTATTCATTCTTCAAAGCCCCCTTGTTGAATGTAATTAAGTTATGTTGTGCTTGTTAAAGGATGTATATCACACTTCTACTTTTCTTAATTTGTTTTGGGTTTTTATTTCTTGTTTCTTGGTCAATGTTTGTAAAGATGATATGGACAGTTCAATATTCAATAGTTGCTAGAGAACTAATTCTAATTATTTTTTAAATTGTTTTCAGATCTCTTACATTTCTTGTTGGTCTTTTAGATTTATTTAGTTGTGAAAAGAGTAGATTGAGGTTTTGTAAAATTATAGTTTTGTTGTTTATTTCTCTGTGTAAATCAATTAACTTTTCTACTAAGTATGTACAAACCATGTTCATTTGTGTATAAATATTAAGTACTCTATTAATTTATTTCCTTTAATATCTTTAAGTGTAGTATTATTTTCTATCTCTATTAATCAAGTCTATTTTCAATGCTGTATTGTTTGAAGTTATGACTGACTTCTATCCTTGATTTTTAAATCTGGAATTACTGGAAGCAAAACAAATATTGTTCCAGTCCCTTATTTTAAAATTGCTTGAAATTCCCTGGTTTGAAAGCATTTCCTGTTAACAATTACTAGATTCTCTTTTTTTTTAACTTACTCTTCCATTCATCGGATGAGTTCATTCTATTCACAATTACAGTTATGATTGTTAATTGTGTATTTGCCTCTATCCTATTCTTTTATACATTTCTTTCTCTTTCTTTCCTATCTCTTTCTCTTACATTAAAGACATTGTTGACAAAAGAGTGTGGGCAACTTGCAATCTATATTTTATGCAATCTTCTGCCCTTCTATTATACTTCTCTCTCCCTTGCCTAGTCCCAGATCACAGCTTTTTATCCTTTCAATATTTCCTTTTATTTCCTCTTCATATTTAATTTCCTTTAAAATAGTTTGTTTTCCTTATGATAAATGCCTTACAGACTCTACCCCTCATTTTAATTCCCCTCTTCCCATCCCCACTTGATTCTCTGATGAGATTAATGTATTTCTATATATACACACAAACTCTTTGTGAGATTGTTCTTTCCTCTTTCATCTAGTTAGGATGGAAATTATGTTGATATGTAGACCACTCTCTTTCCTCCATGTTGATATGATTTTCTTAAACACCCTGATCATGTAAAATAAGCTCTGCTGCCTCCTTCCCTTTTCATAGTATTTTCCTTTTTCTTTATCTTTTCATTTTTTTCTTAAGATTACCAAACTATCACAATATAGACTTTCATGTCTTCTAATTTACTCCCTGTAAAATCCTTGAAAACATTAGGGGATACTTATTTGTTCAGTTCTATTAAAATATCAGAACTTCATCATTATATTGTTCCTTCAATTCTTAATTGTGTTTACTTTTCTATGTTTCTCTTGATTTCCATGCTTGCTTTCAAAGTATTCACTCAGTGCTGATCTTTTCATTAGGGATACTTTGAGATCCTGTACTTCATTACTTCCCCTGTAAAATTATACTTAGCTCTCTGCCAACTATATTTTTATTGGTTGTAAACGTTTATTTTTTTTGCCTTTTTTAATATCATACTCCTTGCCATCCCTACTAACCCCCATTCTTCCTCCCCCCCCACCCCAGTCTCATGTGATCTTGATGGCTTTTTGGAACTTGAACTCTTTCTTTTCTTTACAAAATGTTTTGTCATGAAAATTCTGGATTTTCTCTCATGTTTCTAGGACATTTAGGGTTTCTTTCAGGAGGTGGTTTGTGGGTTACTTTTATTTCTAGTTGGCTTTCTGTTTCCAAAAAAACACATTTTCATTCATGATTTCTTGAAATATAGTACCTAGGATTTTATGATTGAGGTTTTTATAATGAGTCTAATGATACTCAGATGATCTCTACCAGATCTTTTTTCCCAGTCTTTTTTTTAATAACAAATGTATTTCAGTTTCTGATATTATATGTGTGTTTATATAGACAGATTTCTTAAATGTTCAGTTACATATTCATATGTATTTTGAATACATATGCACATATGTGTATAAATATAAGTACACATATACATTGTTAGTGATTGCTTTTCCAGCCTCACTTCCCGAATGAAAACAGTGCCAGGACTGTGCTCTGGTCCTTCCCATATTATTAGAAGAAGTGTTCAGACTGTTTGGTCTTCACTTAATTTTTTTGGGTGGGCTTCCTTCTGCTGGCTTCCATTTGGTGTATCTACGTTTATAATGCTAGTAGGCTTTAGATACCTGCTCACAGTTGTTTCTGATCATGAAATTAGGTAGTCTGTTACCTTTAAGGTACCTTTAGGGAGCTGAGTCTTCTCTAGCCTCCTTCAGTCTATCTTGATCAGCATATTTGTTGGTATTTGGTCCCACCTGAGGATTCCTTGTTGAGGGTGCTGGGTAGTGTTTATCTACATTGAGGCTTCCTTTACCAGGATGCTATGGTCTTAACTTTTTGGGGTTCTCTTTTAAGGCATTTGAGTGGTCTTCTGTCATTTCTGAGACTTCTTTCATTAGAGTGCTAAGTGGTCTTCCATTTTCCCCTGGAACTTCCCACAGACAGATTTTTTTCCCCTAGGGTTCCTCTTAGTAGGACTCTGGACAACTTCTACACCCTCTCAAAGAGGATGCTCAGGTCTTAGAGCCTTTTCCAGAACTCCCCTTTCTGGCCAGAGGGAGGTGAGTGTCTCATCTCTAATCCTTCCCTATGCCATACATACAGACTGTCTCCTGGCCCATGTTCCCTACCCCAAGGGTCTGTATATACATTTGGTAAATACCCATTCTCTCCATCCCCAGGGTTTGCATGCATATCATTCTACTCTACAGCCCCTCTTAACCTTTCCAACTCCTTTGAGTTGGATTGTGAATCTAGTGTTTGGTTCTTCTATATAGTCAATTTTCAATTTTCTGTATTAATTTGAGGGGATAATGATTATCTATAGGAGTGGATAAACCACAAATAATTTTTTTATTTAGGTGGGAATATTATAGTTTTTGGCACCAGAATTATTTCCTAATTTTGTCTTGCTTGAACCCAAAAGTTATCTCATCTTTATATATATAGTACCTTTTATTATTTTTTCAAAGACCTCTATTATAGCATTTTACCATCATGACAAATCTGTGAAATAATTAGCATGAACATTATCATCTCCATTTTATAGGTGAGAAAACTGAAGCAGAAAGAAACTTAAGTGACTGCTGAGAGCCACGTGACCACCGAATGCCAGACCTCATCCTAGCCTAGGAAAAAGACTGGAATTTAAATTTGCTACAGATAAGCCTCAGAAGGAGTCTTTCAAATCAATGTATTTATTGAGTACCTACTGTTAGGCATTGTGAGGAATATAGAAGAGGTAGAAGATACTTCTCCTGAGGAGTTGTGGATAATGGAGAGCTAATTGTATCTTTATCTCCTTTTCTTCTATTTTTCTCTCCTACCCTTATTTTGTTTGAATGTATTCATGGATCTCACATATACAAAAAGGAAATGTCATTAAAGATCATTATTTCTTTAAAAAAAACTTTGGCAGGATTCATCCAACAGTGTCCCCAGATTTCTGCTGTGTTTTTGTATAGTGCTGGGCTGGATGAAAGATCTTATTTATTTATTTTTTGTGGGAAACTCATTCTTTAATCTGTTGCTCTTTTGAGATCATTGTTGGAGTATACAAATTAGACTCCTATGTGGCCTATCACAAAGTTATCTTAATTACAACATCCAGGAAATCTTTCTTTGGCCTTGGGCTACTTAATATTTTCATCAGTGAGTTCAAGATAGGTACATAGATGGCAAGCGTAGCTTGTCAAATCTACGGATGATACAAAGCTGGCCAGGAAATAATAATATGTTGAGTAACTGTTAGGATTTTTTAAAGAAAAAATCTGGATTGTCCAAATAAAACACTAACTCTATATTATAATATAAAATGTGATTATACTAGATGTAAAGATCTATACTCCCTTGAGTTAAACAATGCCAATAACAACTGTACAAATATAGGATGGGGAAGGAATGCCTAGGTAATAGTTCAAGTAAAAAACTCAAGATAAATCAACCCATGATGCAGCAGCCAAAAAATCTCTAGTACATGCAGAGAAATATAATCTCTGAATGAAGAATTCTGCTGCTTTCTGCCCTGGTCTGATTGCTTTTGGTATATGGCATTCAATTTGAATTATCGCATTGATACTTCAGTTAGAATGGGGAGCAGGATACACTGCAGCTTTTTAACATTCCAAGTTGGGTATTCTTTTATGCCACATTGAGAAGCCAGAATAAATTCAGAGAAGGGTATGAAAACTTGCTGTACGACAATTGACTGAAGGAACTAGGAATGTTTAGCCTTGAGGAGAAATGACTGATATGGTAGCTGTTACCTAAGATCTATTAAATGGCAAAGTATATTGACTTTTTTTTGTGCTTACTTTGGAGAGTAGAAGTAAGAGAAATGGTTGAAAGTTGGAGAGACAGATTCCAGCTCCACAAAATGAATGAATTCAATTCCTAATAAATTGAATGCCATCCTCAAATGCCTCCTTGTTAAGGCATTGAATTCTTAGATGAAGAATGCTGTAGAGAGATTTCTTCTTTGAGGATATGGGGGGGTGGGATTCAGATTACAGGACTTCTCATGTCCCTTCCAACTCTAAGATTCTCTGATTAATGGCAAACATAACATCTGCCATTCTGCCTTACCTTCAGCTTCTAATCAGCTACTCTAGTGATCATGAGCCTTTGCTAATTACTCAGAGGTCTTCATGGAAGCTCGTGTTTCTGCTATTTGGAACTGTTTTCATTATAATAGTTTTGCCAGTGATTGTCAGAGCTTCTTTGGCCTTTCCCCTCTGTCCAGCTAGAGAGCTCATAATAATGTCTCTCCTGTAATGTTTTCGCCTACCAATGTGCACCCTTAAGGCTCATGTATACTTTTCTCATCATCACCAACTATATGCCCTATTGAATTTAGCTCATTATATTGCCCATTCTAACTCACTAGTAGTCCTCAGCATTGCTTCTCTCCCCATCATTCTTGCCAATATTAGTGAATTCACTGAGAAATTGTTGCATCAGCTGCTTGTAAAGAGGTCATGCTCACCATTGCATTACAATGAACTCACAGCACATTCAAACAAACACAATAAATCCTCTTACTGTTCCTATCTGAGGACCTGGGCTCTTATTTTTTAAGGGAAAAAACCAAACTCAGATGAATGCATTGCAGCTATAGCAGTATTTTAACGTTATTAAAAATCTAACAAATTTGTCTTCTTTCTACAAAGCTGGGCCAAATTGCATTCCTCAGACCTCAAGACATCAATTTTAAGCAACATTACAAAAAAAAAAAAACAAATTTAAAAAGCCGAGACTCAATAACAAAATGATTCAGGTTAAAAGCCAGGAAAAGACTATAACATTTAGAGCAGGAAGGGATCTACAGATATTGACTTCAGCACCTACCTTTTACAGATGAGGAGGCTAAAGCCCAGCAGGTTAAATGATTTGCCCAGGGTCTCACTCTAAAAAGAGGAGCCAGCAATATAACATGATCACCTAAAAAGCTCATGCAACCCTAGAGAGAACTGTAGTATCTAGAATTAAGGAGGGTAATAAACTTCTTTCCTGCTCAAACCCTTTCTGAAGTATTTTATTATTAATTAGTAATATTTGGTAAATAGCCAGGCTGTTATTGAAAACCTGGGCCTCTGATTCTGAAATTATTTCCTTTCCTACTATTAAACAAAGATATGTATGTACACATGGTGAAGATTGTATTTGGCTCTCCCCTGCCTGTAACAATGAAGGTACTTAGCTCTTCCTTGATTGTGAAGATTAAATTGTAATCCCCTGTCTATTTTTGGATTTAATCCCCAAAGTGAAAGCATGGTACTTAAAGTTGAATATAGAGACCTGTATATTTTTAGATTTAATTAAAAAAAGGACAAACACCCATCTCACACATTGAGTGAGAGATCTGTGACCCAGGGGTGAAAGAGTGGGTGATGAGTCAGAATCAACTGATTGCCTTCTGAGCGGTCCTAGAGCAGAGTATGGGCTGTGATTGGTAGATGTAAAGATTAATGGAAAGAAAAAAGGTCTTTAAAAGAGAGTGACAAGAGCCTGAAGGCAGTTCTTCTGGAAGTTCAACTTGAACTTCCCTTCTGTTGGAGTTCTACTGGAGTGGAGAATAATTCTTCATTCAGAAGAGTGCTGACTGGACCTGTTTCTCCTGGTGACCCTGTTCCTTTGAACTGACAAGGGGTGAGTGTAAAGGCTGACTCACTTTCCCTTGGCCTTTCTGGAGGCACCAGTCTCTGGAGAGGCCCATCATCGTGAAGTCTCTTTTCTCTTGACTGGGACCTCTGAACTCCTGCCTGACTCAGAGGTGGCCAGAGCAGATATTTCTCTCTTTTTCTTCTCTTTCTCTCTTCCTTAATATCTTCCCTTTTTATTGTAAAATAAACTACCATAAAATCCATTCTGACTTTAGTAATTCATTTGGGATTTAGTAATTAATTCCCTGGCAACCAACTAAAATATTATTCAGTCCAACCATAAATTTAACAACATCGTTTTCTGAAGTAGTCCTTATGTGGGTTCTTTGTTCAGAATAATTTCACTGTTGACTTTAAGAAATGTTTTAGAATTTCAAATAAGTTAAGAGAATTCTATTTGCATTAAATTATTTAGGTACTAAAGAGATCCATTTAATATCAATGTAGTCATGATTTTGGATAATTCTGGGATTTAAAAAATTATATAGCTTTGCTTCCCATTATAAACAGCAAATCAGTTTATGATCAGCATCTAAACTCTTCAATAGTGTTTTTCAGGCTACTCCACTTTCCTATATCCTCTATTTTGCTTACTTCCTCTTCTTTGCTTTCTTTCAAGGGAAATATCAGAGTTACTTAACTATATCTTGGATCCAAAGATATGCAGGTAAAAAGAAAAATGTATCCACAACACACTATTAATTTTAATCTTCATTTTCTATAGCATCTTCAAGTCTAGGGAAGCAACAAAACAATGAATCCAGCCTTGATTTATAGTGTTGGAAGATTTTTTTATTTGTAAAATTTTATTTAATTAATTAATTTAGAATAATTTTCCATAGTTACATGATTAATATTTCCCTCACCTCTTCCCATCCCTCTCCAGTAGTCAATGAGCAAATCCTCTGGGTTTTATATGTGTCATTGATCGAGACCTATTTCCATGTTATTAATACTTGCACTGGGGTGATGGTTTAGAGTCTACATCCCCAATCATATCCCCATCAACCTATGTGATCAATCAGTTTTTTCTCTTCTGTATTTCTACTCCCACAGTTCTTTCTCTGAACGTGGATAGTGTTCTTTCTCATAAGTCCCTCCAAATTGTCCTGGATCATTGTATTGCTGCTAGTAGAGAAATCTATTACATTCAATTGTACCACAGTATATCCATCTCTATGTTCAATGTTCTCCTGGTTCTGCTCCTCTCACTCTGCATCAATTCTGGAGGTCATTCCAGTTCACATGGAATTCCTCCGGTTCATTATTCCTTTTAGCACAATAGTATTCCATCACCAACATATACCACAATTTGTTCAGCCATTCCCCAATTGAAGGGCATCCCCTCATTTTACAATTTTTGGCCACCACAAAGAGTGCAGCTATGAATATTCTTGTACATGACTTTTCCCCCTATGAACTCTTTGGGGTATAAACTCAGCAGTGATATGGCTGGGTCAAAAGACAGTCTTTTAAAGCCCATTGGGCATGGTTCCAAATTGCCATCTAAAATAGTTGGATCAATTGTTTGAATATTTCTGAGGTCTAAATGCTCACATTGAAAATTTAATATTTGACTTCCAAAGTGGCATAAGCTTATTTTAGCACACCTTTGCCAGAACCTCAATTAGCCAGTAATCTTCCTCTTCCTATTAAAAAAGATACTGGAAATTAAATTTTTTTCATAAAGTTGTCCTTTGACTAATCAGCTAAGTAGTGAGGCTAAGTTTTTCTGACCTATGTGAAAAAAACTACAGGGAATCAGGCAGCTTTGGCAAGAAGAGCAGACCTTTAGGCTTTAATCAATAGATCTTTAAGGTGAAGTAGAGGAAGAGATAATTCTAGGTGCATGCTTTCCCTCCAGCTATATCTGATTTGGTTGGTGATCCCAAACCTTGAGATCCTGAGATCTTTTGTGTTCCTGTTCTTGGATAGGTGATGTGACTCTGACTTCCAGTGTTCATGAGTCTGCCTACTTTTTATTATGTCTGCCTTATCTCAGATACTGACCTCTGTGTCTCTAATATGTCTCATTTGAATATTAATTTCTGATTTTCCTGTTTGTGGTTCTAGTTTTCATGGTGTTGACTAGGTTCTAGATTTCCAACTCTTGGGCCACTAAGGAAATTCAGGAAAACAATTTATTTCTTTCTAAGTTACAAATGAGCTATCTCTATGCTTCATCTTCATTATCATCTCAGGGAATTAATTTAATCTTAAAACTCAAACTTTTTACCCATATTCAAAAACCACCACAATTGGGCCTCATCTGATCATGCTAACCTGATCTCTATTTCTGTTATCTACATTCTTTCTGATTCTACCAAATAGGTCCACTCTTTATATCCACCTATACTTTTCTACTTAGACACCTTTGCCACTTTTGTTTCCCATGATAGGAAAGTCCTCCCATCTTCTTTTTACCTACTCAACTCCTATGTATCCATTAAAGCCACACTTAAATAATGTGTGTTCAAAAAGCCCTTTACCCAAAGGCTTTCAAATAATGATCTTCTTCTGAAACTTCCCATATATCTATAGTTTGAATGCATTCATGATTTAATATTTTGCATTTTAGCTACTTGTATTTGTATTTCTTACTCTCCTTCTAAAATTGCAAGTTACATGAGGTTTAGAATATTTTTATATATGCTTTCTATATCTTCCCAGAAAATAGCAGTGTCTTAGATATAGTAGATGCAATAATTGTATTTGAAATGAATGAAATAAATGAACATCAAGTAAATACTACTTTGCATAATTCACATACCAATTACATTTTCATCTTCATGTATCTTGTCTTTATGTCTTTAAAAAGATGGTTGGTGAGCAACTAAGGAAGGAAGTGATGATTACAAAGAGCCAACATGGCTTTATCAAGAACAAATCATTATAGAGTTACCTCATTTTCTTAATTGACAAGATTATTCTACTAGTAAATAAGTGTGCTTCTGTAGCTAGAATTTACCTAAATTTTTAGCAAAGCTTTTGATAAAGCTTATCATGTAATTCATTCATGGAAAGATGAAGACTAGCTAAAAATTAGATAGATTTTGGACTGGTTGATTGGTTAGACTCAAAGAGTAGTTAAAGGTTAAATTTCAAGGAGGTTCATGTAATATGAAGATCACTTGAAAGAATTGATTATATTTTATCTAAGGAAGGGAAGATTCTGGATGAAAGTAGTAGGGGTTAGTGTTAGACATCTTTAAATATTTGAAGGGCTGTCATGTTGAGAACAGACCCCAGTGGCAAAAACCATGAGCAGTGGGTAGAATTTACCAAGTAATCGATTTAGATTTGTTGTCAGAGAAACAGTCTCTAACAATTGGAACTGCCCAAGATGTAATACAGTTCCTTGAGAAGTGATGGGTTCCCTTCCTCCAATGGAGGACTTCAAGTAGAGGCTGATTGATCACTAATTGATATAGATAGGTTGGATTATGTCGCTGCTGAGGTTCCCTGTGATTCTGTTATTCTATTGCCTAAGACTATTAGCTTATGGTGGGCAAGACCTATGTCAATTTAACTTACTTTATATCAGTGGTTCTCAACCTTTCTAATGCCGTGAACCCGCAATACAGTTCCTCATGTTGCAGTGACCCCAAACCAAAAAATTATTTTGGTGGCTACTTCAAAACTGTAATTTTGCTACAGTTATGATTTGGAATGTAAATACCTGATATGCATTATGTATTCTCATTTCTATAAATTGAGAGGTTGAGAACCACTGCTTTATATGGTGTTTAGTACAACACTCATCTGAAAATAGGTCTTTGGTAAGTAGAATAGATGGTTTTGGAGTTCTTGCCAGTAGGGAAACTGGCTTATTAAAAACAAACTTTGTTTCCTAAGCAGTTTAGCAATGTGGAAATGAAAGTATAACACACAGAATAACGACTCCTTTCAGATATATATTGGTTTTATATATAGTAGTCTCAATTTTGGAATATTAAGAAAATAAGTTATTTTTTAATTTAACTTAATTTTTATTTATTTTATTAAAATAAAAACTGTTATTTGTTAGCAATGGTCTTGGCTGACATTTTATGCAAATTAAACTAACATAAATTTGGCATTATGGATAAAGAGATGGTGTTGGAGTCAGGAGAATTTTGGTTCAAGTTTTATTTCTGAAACCCCCTGGATGGATGATCTTGTCAAAGTCACTGATCCTCTTAATTCTCCTAAGGAATTTCCTAAGACTAGAAATTGCAGACAAAGTGCAGCTCTGCTTTAGTAGAGGGAATTTTTCACCCAGAGTCCCCTACATTAATGAAACCATAGGTCTGAGCAAACAAAATAAAACATTAAAAAATCATTCTTAAGCCTCCAATGCAGACTTAAACTAAATGAAACAAAAATAGTCAAGAAAGAGAATTTATCGCTCAATAAAACCCATGATTCACTCAGATGACATACCTCCAAGGCCAGGTGTGAGAAGGGAGAGCAAAAGAAAAGGAATAAACATTTCTTTCCAATCTATTATGTGGTAGGCACTGCGTTGTGTTTTACAAATATTATCTTATTTGATCTTCACAACAACCCTGAGAGGTAGGTGCTATTATTTGTTTTCTTTTATAGTTGAAGAAAAGGAGGAAACAAGTTCCATGACTTGCCCACAGCTGCAGATAGCAAACCTCTTAGGTCACAGTTGAACTCAGGTCTCTCTCAATGGGATTAACTATTTTAACAATCAATCAGCCAAAGTTAAAAATAGATCACTAGTTCCATCTGACTGACAGTGGTTGGAAGAGTGGATGAATCTCCACCTTTGGTTCAGAGTGAATGCCTCAGGAATCTATAAACTAGCTGAAATTTTTGGTTTCCAGTTAAGTGTTGAGTTTTATGGACACATACTCTGAGATTCCACAGAAGCAGCCATCACTTTTCACCTCATTGTTGATGCAACTTCTCTGCCAGTGAAGTTGTGCTGAACTAAATGACATGTTAGCATATACCAGGAAAGAGCTGTGATAAATAGGTCATGAGGCATTACAACTGTAAAGGAGTCCCATTTTGGTAAAAATGGGTCAGTTCGGTTACTTCTTTGCCATGAGTTCTTACATTAAAATCTTAAAGATGGACATTATTCATCAAAAATCTGTTAAGATTTTAATTTTAGTATAAACCAGCCCCCCAAAGGTAATGGTTTTTCTGGGTATGTTGAACTTGAAATGTGATAAATGATTCCTTCTTCTTAGGTTTTGCACCAGCATCAGAAATTTGTTACTTTAATTTATCATCTGTCTCTTGCCTGTCAATGCAGTCTTTTTCCTTGCTCCATTGATATTTCCTATTCCCACTGCCAGCCATGGCTTAAAAGCATTATGCAGTTGGGGCCCACCCTCCTCTAAAATGAAAAAGAAAATAGCCTGGAAATAGCCAGTCTATTTCCCTTCCTTGTGAACAGATTCCAGAAGCTCAACATCCACTGCTGTTTCTTTTCACTTGTTTTTGCCTCTGTCACTCACAAATCAAAAGGAAAAAAAAATCCTAAAAAATAGAGCTGTCCAAAAGCTAGATAAGTGCATCTAGATGAGAACATGGGAAAGCCAAGCCCCCTTAATCGTGCCCTCATTTTCTCCTTAGGAAGAATGAGTCAAGTTTATAAAAAAAACCATGAGTCAATTTCCTGTTTGAATGTTTTAAAGAGATGACTAAAATTGGCATCTCAGAACTACCACCATTACTACATTACCCTACCAAATGGGAAATGTAGTAATGGTGGTAGTGACATTTGCTAATGTCATGGAGCTTATTGTCCTTGAAAAGAAGGTACACATCACCTGGTAGAAACTGTCATAAAACTATGAGTACTCAACACTTCCTCAGATTTTTAGAAGATAAATGCTTGAATTCTGCCAGCTAGGAAGTGCATTGGATGGAGAGTGGATATGGATGGAGGAAAACCTGAGTTTTAAGCTGTTTCAAACTCTATCTATGTGATTCTGGTCAAGCCATTTATCCTCTCATTCCCAGTATCCTTATCTGAAAAGTGAGGATGCTAAATCACATCTATCTCTTTTGGTAATTTTGTGGATTTAATGAGATAATACTTATAAAGTGTTCCAAAAACCTTAAAACATTATAGAAAAATGTTAGCTATTATTATTAAATATCATTTGTTTATTTTTAAAAATTACATAGTGTCTTTGCCTGGAACAATTTTCTCACCTCTCTGGATTTTTTAGTCATACTTCTACCTCACCTGGAGGTAACTTCCTCTGATTTTTCCATCTTTTGGTTGTGAATGGGATGTTCTGGACAGATTTATTGAACAAGGAAGGCTCCCTGCAGCTACTGGGTCAATGTTCTAGCCTCTGGGTACCATTAGTCAACGTCAATTTGTTTGGCCACTGGAAGCCTTCCAGCTGCTATGAATGTATACCAAACTGAATGCATACCATAGGAAAGGTATCTCATTTCATACAGCAGAGATTTTCCTAAAAATTTGATGTTGATCACATTTTTGTGGACTGAAATGGAAATTTGAAGCACTTCAGGAACTCACAAATCAAAAGAACACTTTAGTCAATGCAATTGGAAGGTCATATGTTCATTGACGATGAAAATGTTCTTACTCTTATCCAATCTACAGTTTAACTATTTTTATAAATTCCAATTCTTATACTATAATGAACTTTCTCAGAATGAAGAGTACCTAACATTGCTATATAAGTATAAACACATGTGAATATATATGCTGTATATCCCTACACACATAAAAGATTAAATTAACTTCCAGCTGATGGAGAACTTTATGGAAGAGGTAGAAGAGCTTTGGAAGATGGAAAAATGGAAGATGTAGAGTGTGCTCAAGGTTTTAAAGAACATGTAGGATTTAAATATAGTTCAGAATTTATCCTATGTTGTCACTGTTTAGTTTAACTGATTCTTCTTGACTCCATTTAGGGTTTTCTTGGCAAAGATACTGCAGCAATTTGCCATTTTCTTCTCCAGATCATTTTATAAGTGAGGAAACTAAGGGAAATAGGCCCAGGGCCTTATAGCTAGTAAGTATTGTATTAATAGGTAATTTGTGTTACTGTTTGTTGTTGAACTAACTAACTGGAATGTACCCTCTTCCTCCCTCACTCCCTCCCTTAACCACCCACTTCTGGAAGCCTTTTGGCTTCTTCCCTCCCCAATGAGTAGACTATAAAGATATTCCTTTTCCTTTCTCAGGTAAGGGGTTTATTGGGAACAAACAGGATGGGAAACTGAGAAAAGGATGAGGGTTTCCCTAATCTATGATAAGAATTTCAGGGTTTGGGAAATCAGTCCAGTAATAACTGTGACAGAGGGACACTCAGGAAGATGGAGGACAACTGTTTAAAATCTTTCTTCTTCACAAAGCCATCAAAGTCTCTCAGCCTAATTTCAGAAGTCCTCCCCTCCCCCAAGGGTCCTTCAGTATGGGACAGAAACTATCAATATCAGTTCAGGGCTTCTCTCCTTCAGCCAGCCACCAAAAAAGGCTGTACTTCAGCCTGGCTTTCCTCCAACTCTTGGTCAGTCAAATCTCAGAGAGAGCAGAGGTCTCTCCCTTGGTTAGAGAGCCCAAAGCCAAGTCAGCCCTACAAAGGTCCTTCAACCATGGTCAGAAGCTAACAGGGATCAGTTCTCTGCTTCTTCCCCCTTCAGTCAGGTTCTACTGCCTCTCCTCCTGGGAATATTCCATTTAGAACCTTCTTCTTGGTTGACAGACAGGTCCCCAGCCTTGTTTGTTGCATCTTGGCTTGTCTCTCTCTTCAAGTCTCTATCACAGTATCCAAAGTTGGGTTTTAACTCAGGTCTTCCAGACTTTCTGACTCCAAGCCTAGTGCTATATCCATTGGGATACCTAGTTGCCCCCTATCCCTTTTTATTCCTGGGTCCCTTCATAGCTCAATTCCTTGAGAAAAATGTTTCTACTTGGTGTATCTACTTCCACACTCCTTTGAATCTTCTACATTCTGGCTTCCAACCTTATCATTTCAGTAATTGAATCAAGTTATTAAGACCTATTACTTACTAAATATATTGGCCTTTTTTGGGGGGGATTCTCATGCTTCTTGACCTCCCTAATAACTTTGATACTTGATCACCCTTTTATCTTTAATATTCTCCTTCCTCATAGAACTGTTCTCTCCAGATTATCCCACCTTTTTAGACTACTCAATTTCAGTCTCCTTTGCTATATCTTTATCTAGAACACATCCATCAACTATGAATACTCTCCCCTCAAGGCTTTCTCCTCATGTTGGTAAACAACATGGCTGTTCCCTTCTCCCTCTCCACACACACGAGGACAATTTTCACATCACCTGCTCCTTTTCCCAGCAGCCCAGTGGGAGTGCTTCCTCCCAACCCTGTCTGGGGTAAGGTGTGGGGCTCACATGTGGTATGAGGGTTGTAGTTTATACACTCAGTCTCTAAATGTTTGCCATCACAATATGGAACTATGTCCAAAGGGCGCTAAAAGACTGCCTGCCTTTTGATCCAGCCATAGCACTACTGGGTTTACACCCCAAGGAGATAATAGGGAAAAATACTTGTACAAGAATATTCATAGCTGCACTCTTTATGGTGGCAAAAAATTGGAAAATGAGGGGATGTCCTTCATTTGGGGAATGGATGAACAAATTGTGGTATATGTTGGTGATGGAATACTATTGTGCTGAAAGGAATAATGAACTGGAGGAATTCCATGGGAACTGGAATGACCTCCAGGAATTGATGCAGAGTGAAAGAAGAAGAACCAGGAGAACATTATACAGAGACTGATACACTGTGGCACAATCAAATATAATGGACTTCTCTACTAGCAGCAATGCAATGACCCAAGACAGTTTTGAGGGATTTATGAGAAAGAATGATATCCACATTCAGAGGAAGAACTGTGGGAAGAGAAACCAGAAGAAAAACAACTTCTTGATCACATGAGTTGATGGGGATATGATTGGGGATATAGACTGTAAAAGATCACCCTTGTGCAAATATCAATAATATGGGAATATCTCTTGATCAACGACACATGTAAAACCCAGTGGAATTGTGTGTTGGCTATGGGAGGGGGGTGAGGAGAGGGGAGGAAAATAACATGAATCTTGTAACCATAGAAAAATATTCTAAATTAGTTAATTAAATGAAAAATTTTCAAAAAAAATGTTTGCCATCACTGCTCTATCCTGCATCCTCTTCTCTTCTCATTTTATCCTTCCTTTTTGCATAAGTAATCTTTTCAGTTCCCATGGGTTAAATTATCATCTCTATGTAGATGATTCCTAGATCTATGTCTAACCCTAGTTTATCTGCTGAACTTGGTCTCTCATCTCCAAGTACCTCTGTGACATTTTGAACTGTATAACTCACATATACCTCAAATTCAACATGCTGAAAATATACTCATTAACTCATCCTAAAATCCTACTCTCCTAATTTTTCCCCACTACTGTTGAAGTCACTCTCATCTTTCCAGTTATCCCACTCCCAACCTCATTGTTATCTTTAGCTTCCTTTTCTCACTTATTCCACATATCCAACACATCCAATCTATTGCCAAGCTTTGTTGTTCCTACTTTGACAGCACTTCTGATATATATTACCTTCTATCACCTTGGGTTGGCTTTCAGCTCACCTCAACTCACACTTGGACTATTATAATTGTTCTCTTCTTAGTCCCCCTGCCTCAGAGAGTTCTCCTGACTCCAATCCATCATAAATTGAGATGCCAAAGTGATTTTTGCCCAACTATGTGCCTTTTCAATAACTTTCCTCATGCCTGGAATGCATTTCCTTCTTTCCTTTGCCTCCTGGATTTCCTGACTTTCTTCAAGACTCAGCATGTAATAAACAATATGTGTGCAACCTTTACTCTTTTTTGCTCATATAACATATTTTCTCACAGACCCTTAAGAAAGTAGAAGAAAAAGTGGTTTCATCTTATTTCTATAGTCTAGATGATGTCAGGGCAACTGACCCAGAATGTTTCCTTGTAGCTGAATCCACCATTTTCATCACTTAGGCCTTTATACTTGTTTTACACAATTTCTTATTGGAAAGGGACTTTAGCTACCAGCTGGTTCAACCCATACCTGCATAATAATCTCTTCTACAACTCACTAGACAAGGGAAAAATGTCACTGAAGAAATCAACTCCTTAAAAACTAAAACTAAAATAGTCCAAAAGGCAATGGAGGCACAAAAATACATTGAAGAAAACAAGGAGTAAAGTGGACTAAATGAAATGGAAATCAAAAAACCCCGAAATACTGAAGAAAATATTTCTTTTAAAGAATAGGACTGGCTAAATGGAAAAGGAAACACAAAACCTCAAGGAAGAAAATAACTTCCTAATATTTACCTCTTAACAGACAAGTGGCTTTCCAGCTTCTGATTAAAGACTTACAGTGACAGTGAACCCCAAACTTTCTGGGGCAGGTCATTCTGCCTTGGCAACATTATAATTATAAAAATTCTTATGATAGGAAAACTAAATTTGCTTTTTTGTTTTGTCTACCCATTGATTCTCGTATTTTCCCCTGGGTCAAACAGAATGAACTTAATTTCTCTTCCAGACAACAGCTTCTTAAATCACCAATGACAGTAATCATATTCCCCCCTTAAATTATCTTGTAGGGGAATAATGGACTATGTGATATGTTGTGCAAAGACAATTTCTAACATAAGTACTTATTGCATGTTACCAAGACAGCTCTTTATAAAGAGAGCTGAGGGTTATTACTATATTCACACTATTAAGGGCTAAGTGTTCTCAGTCCTATATATTGGACTCCAGTTCTGGGGGAATAGGAGCACTGAATCAGATGCTTTAAATACATAAAGTGGTGCATTTATATAATTTGTTCATTGGTCTTTAAAAGACTTTTGCCATTGACATGAAAATGGTCACAAACAGTTAAGGTGTTTGATTCGACATCACTACTAGGCATGTCAACATGGCCTTTTAGTGGCCCCTCAAACTGTTCCATCCACCTAAGGGAACTTCAAAACAGGAACACCGTCAGGGATGTCTAGAATCAGCTTGAAACTGACTCAAGAAAAGCTATATATTGATTTTTTTGAGTAAGCATTTATACTTCAGATATAAGCACAAATATAGGCATGCCTTTTATTAACTTATTGATATAGTCTTGAGAAAGTGATAGAAGAATATTAATAATGAAGATTAAAATTTAAAATGTGTCCTGTACACATTTTTTCCCCCAGAGAGCTCATTGTTAAACATTTACCAGCACACTATTGTCTAGACTGAATTCTAGTTTATAACTGGCCTACAGTGGCTGGGGTTGGGAAAATGGGATGGACTCTTAACCATTTACTGAATAATTTCTCTCAAGTATGAGATACCACAAACACCTGGGAACCTCGACATAATGCTGTTGGACATTTCTGGGCCATATAATGAAAGAGCTTCAGTTTATTTGTGTACCCTCTTCTGTTTCTTTCAATGATTTCTGTCCCTTTTTCAGAGTTCACTCCTTTCCCCTTTTCTCTTAGTTCCAGCAAATACACAGCATTCTGAACTACCCCACATCTCAATTGTCAGAGAAAAGTGATCAGATAAATTAATTCACATTAAAGTTTTAGTGATTTAGGGCTTACTTCCAAGAAATTTGCATTTTAAATCAGGATTAAGGTTAGATGAAATGACTTCTGAGGTTCTTTCCAGTTCTAATATTATATGATTCAAAGGTTTTAGGCCGATTTTTAAGTCAAAGGGATGAATCTTGAGGGGAAAAGTTTGATGATATCTGGAGGGAGGCTAAGTTTTTGTTTGTTTGTTTGTTTGTTTTGCAAAGGACATTTTAGCACCCTTCTAATCACCACATAGGCGATTGACTCCCTACTTTGCCCATATATAAGATCAGCCTTGTTATTAGATGAAAACATTTGATATGGGGTAAGCCCATATTTCCATGGTGGCATAATTAGTAATGTATGAAAAGCAAATGACCTTAGAAGATGGTCACTGTTCTGTGAAATCCTGAACCTGGAATTGTCATGGGTCTCCAACTGATTATGTTGTCACATGAATTTTCTGTACATGATCATTCTGTAGGAAAATGTCCATGTAATAACTGATAGGGAATTGCATTCAATGCTTAAGGAAAAGGAGCATATGGAACTATTCTAGACCTCCCTGGTATGGAAGTGTAGAGGAACCCAAGGTGAAATTGATAAAACTCATATGAATGTTGGAATGACTGAATAATGGGTACATTGTAATATAATTGCAAAATGTTTTGTGATAAATGATGAGAATTCTAAAACATGAAGCTACCATACTTGTCCTATTTCATGACATTCCTAGTAGAGGTATTAAGTTATATTACATTCATAGGAAGGATAGAATGGTTCAGTGATTAAGGCATTGGACTTTCAATCAGGAAAATATGGGTTCAAATCCTACCTCAAAAACTTACTGGATATGCGTTCTTAGTAAATTATTTAACTCCTTTTAGCCCCACTTTCATCTTTCATAAAATGGGGATAATACTAACGACCACCATGAAGAGTTGTTGTGAGGATCAGTTGAGATGATATATGTCAAGCACTTTAAAAACCTTAAAGTACTATATAAATTCTAGCTATTATTATGACAGCATTATCATATTATATTATATGCTGTCAGCCACACAGGACTGAGAAACTAAATTTAGAGCAAAGAGGAATTAGAATCTTAACAAAGCTGTATAATTGTATCTGTTAAACATGCATTTTTTGCTCTTAACCAGAGTTGGTTTCATTAACCCAATGGAGACAAAACTAGAGGAGTTGTAACTACAAGGAAAAGAGACTGAGTTTATAAGCCCTCAGATGGAAATCACTCAGTACTTTATAGTCACTTCTCATTCATTTGATAGGGTCACTCTGAATCCTACCAGATTAAGTCAGGGATTCCTACTCTAATAGTATTTTGAATCAGAAACAAAGGACCTTGAAAATCAAGGGATAGATCATAGAAATGCGAATAGAAATAAAATAGAATGCTAAAAGAAAATGGAATTTTGATGCATTTTTGCACATATAAAGAACAGTAAATACCAGATACAAATACAATCCAAAGTGATGCTTAGCCTTACTTTAAATGTCAACTAATACAGTGGTGCTGATGGAAAAATACACACACACACTCAAACAAACCACCCAACCAACAAATGAATTCCTGCTGTTTTCTGGCATGCTATGATTCTTTAAGTAGGGCGTATAAGCACACCAGGCTTGGGGGTGGTGCACTTCAAGAAAGTGAAGCCAGATTACAACACTTTCATAACTCCATATTAATCACTAGAGAAAAATGAGAACTTTTTTGGGGGGTACCAAAATGGCTCAAGAGAATCTTGAGAATCAGAAAAGGTGCTATTTTTCTCCGGTGATGAATTATGCTGAATATATAGGCAAGACTCATCAGAAAAAAAAGGCATTGAGATTTTAATTTAGGGATTGAAATGTTTTTATGTCATACAGCATATGAAAGAATGGGAGGGGCACAGCAGGACAATTAGGAGGTGGCACTTTAATAACAAACCCTGCGCCATCTCCAGCAGTTGAGGAAACAACAGGAGAGAGGACAAACCAAGTGAAGATAGCTTTGTTTGACATGTTTTTAGTCTACTAGATTTTAAGGCCCATAGAAGAAGGTCTGTCTTATGTAAATTATATATTCACCCCAAGTCCAACATAGGGTTATATATATATATATATATATATATATATATATATAATGTGTAAATACATACTTTGGAATAATTAATTGAATGAATTAAAAATTTTGTTAAATGTTTATTATATACCAAGAATGGTTTTAGGAAGAAAAGGAAAAATCCCAGAAAGTTCCTGTCTTCAAGTAGCTTACATTCTGGTGGAAGTGATCATGAAAGAGTTTTGGCTAGGTTTATCCTTCTAAAAAGAATTTTCAGTAATTTGAGACTCCAGAAAAATAGAAGTGAGTTTTGAAGTGCTAGCACAAAGGACCAATAAATTTTAATGGCAGGATTAGGGAGACAAAGTAACAACAGTTATTTCCTAAGCAATAAAGGAATGGTAGAATGCCCCAATGAGAAATCTTAGGAAAATTAGAATATGGCATGAAGAACTTAATAACCTGGGAGTGGAAGGGTAGATAAGAAAAAAATGGAGAAAAGGAATAGTATGTCTTTTTAATATCATCCCTAGTAAGTAGGAGAATTTCAAGAAACAATGGACCTCCTTGAGCTAAGTAGGAAAGTGAGTTCTAATCAGTAACTAAAGACCCCGGAAAGAGGAATTCCTAATTGTGCCTGAGTGCATCAAATCCTGGATCATGATAGAAACTTTTCATCAAACTCTAAAGAGATTAGGTGATAAAACCATAAAATAGAAAATAGGCTTGAAAAACTGGATGAAGAATCAATATGATCTGACCATGTCATTCTCTTGCTCAAATAACTCTAAGGTCTTCTACCTAAAACTAAATATGAGTTCCTCTGATTAATTTTTAAATACCATAACATCTTAGCCCCAATTCACATTTCAAACCTTATCTTATATTAGTCTGTTTTCTCTACCCTATATTTCAGTCAAACCTATTATCCACTCACAAAACTCCATCTCTCAACTTCTCTGTCTCCTATACCTGGACTTCATGCCCCCTTTCTGTCTTTCTCTTAAAATATTTTGTTTCTTTTAAAACTTTGCTAAAGAGCTACCTTCTACCTCAAGCCACCTGAACCCCCAACTGCTAGGGCCTTTGTCCCCATAAAAATTGTGTTTATTTTGTATATATTTATTTATGTACCATATCTCCAACCAAAAGAGTATAGACATCCCCATTCAATAGAACAGATTCCTTGAGGACATGAACTATTTCATTTTTATCTTTGCATTCACAGAGATTTTCACAGTGATTGGTTCACAGTAAACTTTTTTTACCCTTACCTTGTATCTTAGAATTAATACTGTGTATTGGTTTCAAGGCAGAAGAATGGTAAAGGCTAGGCACTGGGGACTAAATGACTTGCACAGGGTCACATGGCTAGGAAGTATCTAAGGGGAGAAGAAGAAGAAGAAGAAGAAGAAGAAGAAGAAGAAGAAGAAGAAGAAGAAGAAGAAGAAGAAGAAGAAGAAGAAGAAGAAGAAGAAGAAGAAGAAGAAGAAGAAGAAGAAGAAGAAGAAGAAGAAGAAGAAGAAGAAGAAGAAGAAGAAGAAAGAAGAAGAAGAAGAAGAAGAAGAAGAAGAAGAAGAAGAAGAAGAAGAAGAAGAAGAAGAGGAAGAGGAAGAGGAAGAGGAAGAGGAAGAGGAAGAGGAAGAGGAAGAGGAAGAGGAAGAAGAGGAAGAGGAAGGAGAAGAAGAGGAAGAAGGAGAAGGAGAAGAAGAAGAGGAAGGAGAAGAGGAAGAAGAGGAAGGAGAAGAGGAAGGAAAAGAAGGAGAGGAAGGGGAAGGGGAAGGAGAAGAGGAAGAGGAAGAAGGACGAGGAGAAGGAGGAGGAGGAAAAGGAAGAGGAGGAGAAGGAGGAGGAGGAGGAGAAAAAGAGAAAGGGAGGAGAAGGAGGAGGAGGAAGAGGGGAAGGAGGAAAAAGGGGAGGAGGAGGGGGAAGAAAAATGGGGGAGGAGGATGAAGATGGAGAAAAATGGGGAGGAGGAGGGAGAAAGGAAAAGGATAAGGAAAAAGAAGAAGAGGAGAAAGGAACAAAGAAAGAAAAAAGAAAAAGAAATAAAGAAAAATTGTTTGAGAGGTGGTTTGGCAGAAAGTGTAATTTATATGAAAAGATTTCCTCAACACAATAAAAACAGAAAGGAGATCCAGAAAGACATTATTTGATTATGGTTAGGTAGTTGTGATAAAAAGGCTAAAACCAGAAATAACTACTATGCAGAAGATTAAAGTCCCCTTTATGTGCTTATGTAAAATTAGAACTGTAACAAAAAGTGTTAAAAGCTAATCCATAATTAGCTCATTTAACTCATAGTGAGTTAGGGAAAAAAATCAAATACCCTACTCAATAGTGTTGGACACTGAACTAAAAAATCTTACCCTTTAACAGAGGATAATGTTTTGTCACCAGGACTAGAGTTTTTCTTTCAGAAAGTTAATTCAGTAAGTCTAGATTTTAAACTGGATAGATAGAACAAATTGTTGTATCAGATGTCTTTAAAAGAGTAGCTGCCTGTAAGGCATGAGAGAGAGTCTTACCTAGAAGACAGTTGGGTACACACCATTTTTGGTTGGGTATAGAGGATGATAGATAACACCTTTGCCTGCTAGATACTTAAATTTTTAGCTTTAGGTATGGTCATTGTCCTATATCTAACTTTAAAAAATATCATAAAATTACAGAGTTAGAAACTCAGAATTTGAAGTTAGCTTGCAGGTCACGTACAAAGATCTCCATATCTTTAACAAGTGGTCATTCAGCGTCTTGAAAAAGAATCCAGTTACATGGCATTCATTATTTCCTGAAGCAGCTCATTCCTCCTAGAACTTGAGTTGACAATATTTGAGACCTGCCCACAGGTAGTCATAGACATATGACAGTATAATGGGAAATGCAATGGTTTGGAGTTAGAGGACCAGGTTTCTAATCCTAGCATTGCTATTTATTACCTATGTGGTTTGGGCCAAATTAATTCACCTCTTGGGGATCTGTTTCCCCATCTAAGGAGGATTAAATTATCTCTAAAGTCCCTTCCAGTTTAAATCTATAAATTAAATCAGATTGGATATCTGATGGGTACAAGAGATAATGCCAATTACAACTACATAGATATATACTCAACAAAGTAGGCCATGGGATGAGAACAGAGTTGCAATTTGGATCTAGTTTGAAATCTAGAAAGTACCTCTGCCATTGTCCAATTCAGCTTCCTTATTTTACAGATGAAGAAGTTGAGGCCTTGTCCAAAAACATACAGGCAATTGTTTAAGCTGGGATTGGTATCTAGGTCCTCTGACTCCAAATGCAGTAGCAGCCTTTACAGTAACTAAAAGTTTAGGCATTATGGATGAATCCATATAATGTAGATCATTGAATGGAAGTTAAAGAAATTAATTCCTTCTTGGTGTAAAAGAAGTGACTCAGTTATCACTAATGTAAATTTAATTTCTGCATTGCAAACATCTTTGAAATTATCATGGTTTACTAGTCTGAGGACCCATTTCATACATATTTTCTTTGCTGACAGCCTTAACTTGTTACCCATTTGATATCTTGTACAAAGGTGCCAAAGGGCCTCTGGTGGACATAGTTCCTTCCCAAGGCCACAGCTCCAGACTCTATTTGTGTACCACCAATTTCAAACTAGAATTGTGGCTTGGACAGCCTTGGCTGATGATGCCTCTCCTGGTACAGAAGCAGCTGTAATCTCACAGAGTTTACCAGCCGGCAACAAGAAACATATTACAATAGAGCTGTGGATGAATACATCCAAATAACACAGCTTTTTTGCTGTGCCACCCAACTGTGTCACTAGGGAAGCTGATCAAGAATTTAATGTCCTGCCCTATTGTTGGGTTTGACTAGAAGAGAGTATGAATTTCCAGGTCTAGGCTAGATAGGCATCTGGTAGAAGTATAATAAACCATGGACCCAGATTCTGCTCCCCAATTTCCTGTAGCCTCGTTCCTGACACTGACTATTAACATTCCTCCCAATTTAACACATGTCTTCTATAGCACTCAGGCGCTGCAACAGAAATGTCACATGAATAATAAATGCAAAGGAATGCACTGGAACTGTTAGTTACAGTTTATATTCCCACTGCTTCAGCTATTTGCAGGTAATGTGATCTGTCACACACACACCCATGTCACATAAACCTATATGTCACACACACCTGAGCATCTCTTGACAAGTTAACTATTAGAGGCAAGTGGGATGGACATAATAGCCCAAGACCAACAATGGACTTGCAACATTGATACTCTACAAGAGAGTCAGAGAGAGACAGACAGACAGACAGACAGACAGACAGACAAACAGACAGAGACAGACAGAGAGAGAGAGAGAGAGAGAGAGAGAGAGAGAGAGAGAGAGAGAGAGAGAGAGAGAGAGAGAGAGAGAGGAGGGGCAGAGAAAGGAAACGAGAGGCTTTAGACAGTCTTCCCAACCCCTTTTTTTAGACACTAACATAGTAGACATGACAACGATATACTTTTCCTTGGGATTTAGGAATGCAGGAGCAAGCTTGCTTTGCCAGGTAACCATGGTAGTTTGGAGACGGTAAATGTGCTCTGAAAAAAAGCTTTTTTTTTTTTTTTTGAGATCAAAGAGTAAAGCACAAACAGGTTCTCAGAACATCTTTTTAAAAATGGAACATGCTGTTCTTCTGAAAGGCTGCTGAGCTCCATGACCTGGGGGAACCAGATCATCAGAGAAGGTAAGATGGTGCTCAGGCAAGAAACCTGTTTGCTCAAAGTCATTGGGCAGTGTGTGAATCCTCAGGACAGACAGATGGTTTCAAGGGCAGGACAGCTGGAACCTCCCCAGAGAATTTGCACAGCTCAAGGACACATTGTCTGGCTGGGATATTCAGGGACAAGAGGGTAACACTCATGTTGCTACCAAATGTAATGGTCAGATTGTGCTGTCCTTGCAGCCTGCAGCTGTTGGGCTCAGCATGTCAAGGAGGCCCCAGAGCAGGATGCTAAATCTCTACAAGTTCAATGTATGGGAACATGAAAGAATGACTTGTTTCAATTATTCAATTGACACATTTTCCCCATTGCCTATCTTGAAGGTTCAAAGCACTTTCTTGGGCAGGAACTGACTGACTGAATAACAATGAAAAGGAATGGAAGTAGCTTGGATTCTTAAAGTTAGAACAGACAGACATTAGTCCTTGCTCTTGGAGAAGCAGTGAATTAGTCATATTCATTATAATGTCCCTACAGATAGATGTATGGATGAGGAGAGGGCAATTGTCTTTGCTATATGTGCAGAGCAATCAGTAGTAGTAGCCAGGGTACAAATCTTAGAAACAACCTTTAACCTCATCATATTTCTAACCCATATTCCCAACTATCCCCTGGTTCTCTACACTCCCATTTTACATAAAGGGAATATTTCCAAATTATAATTTTCCCTACAGAGTCTTTATTGTGAGTGTGTCTCTTGTTTTACTTTATATAACCACACAAGCTCAGAGAAGGCAAAATAGTCCCCAGAACAATCTGTTTAGATAAAAATAAATAGGCAATATCTAATCCCTTTTCCTTTTAATAGAACTTTCAAATTGATTTTTACCTAGCATTATCTCTAGTCCTTTCCTAATGCTGGTTATCCTCTGCTAAATGTGTTTCAGTTTGCCTATATCTTCTCTAAAATGTGACACTAGGAGCTCTCTAAATGTATTTTTGATCCACTTTCCAACCTTCTCATGTCCTCCTTCTACCCCAGTGGTCTCTAGCATATTCCCTTGACAACACTGCTTTCATTTCTCCCTTCTTTAGTTTATTCATTCTTATCGTAATGTCTCCATCATGTACCTACTTCAACTTCCTAAGTTTGTACTTCTATTGCTTAACTCTGTACTACTCTAATCATCTTTGAACTGTGTGTAATCCTCCACATATTCTTTTTCTCCTTAATCAAGCTGGGAGACTAGTCATCCATACTCCACTGAGGGGAGAAAGTGCCATGAGATCATCTTGTGTATCCATGACCCAATTCTCCTGTTCTGTACACAAGTAACAAAAATGTCTTGACTAAGCCAGAAAAATGAAGAATTTTGAATTAATTCTGTAATAATTCAGTGCATTATAATAAAAATAGTCTGGGATGTGTCTTCTTTTTGTCTTTGGAAGGTCTCTCTAAATTTCATGTCCCAGCCCTCTCAGCTGAAGACTTCACTTCATTGAAAAAATGGGCTCATTCTCTAAGAAGTCCTTTTTTCTCCCTTCCTCCTCATCTCATACCCCTCATATGCCTTTCTCCATTATTTCTCAATCACCCCTATATCAAATGAAGTGATTTTATTACCATAGCAAATCTCTCTCCTTGATATTAACTCATGATTTCTTCTTCAAAAGATTGCCCCAAGTATCTTTTATCTAAAACTCTCCACATAAGTAGCTGCTTCTCTTGCTGCCTACAAATATGTCCTTGTTTTGTCTTTTCTAGTTACTCTCTATGTACAAGCTTCTTTCCTGTTGACAAGTACTCCATTGTCGCCTCCATCCTTAAAACCTTTCACTTGATCTAATTATCCCCATAACCACCAATTTCTACCTTCTCATTTTAATGGCTAAGCTTTTAGAGAAAGCCACCTACAACCAGTACCTCAATTTTATCTTCACTTTCTCTTTTAACCCTCTGAAATCTGGCTTCCAACTTCATCATTCAATTGAAATCACTTTCTTTAATGATTTCAATGATCACTGAATCCTCAAATCTAATGTCATTTTCTCAATCCTCACTTTTCTTGAGCTCATCTGCAGCTTTTGACACTGCTGATCACTCTTTTCTTCTTTTAAAATTTTTTCAAAATTTGTTTGCTATATTTAAATATCCAGTTAATTCCCTCCTTCCCTCCCTTCCCCTTTCCCATTTGAGAAAGTACCATTTGGCAAAAAGATATATGTATATGTAAAACTGTCTTACTTATTTCTATTTATTAGTTCTTTTTTTGAAGGTAGATTCCACAAGTCATTCTTCAAACAATATTTCTGTTGCCATATCTGATGCTCTTGGTTGTATTAATTTCATTCTTCATAATTTCATTTATACCTTTCCAAAATTAAACCATTTGTCATTTCTTATGAAGCAATAGTAGTCCATCAGAATCTTATGTCACAACTTATTTATTCATTTATCAATTGATGGGCATCCCTTCAATTTCCAGTTCTTTGCCACCACAGAAAGAGCTGCTAAAATATTTTAGAACACATAGTTTATTTTTCATTTTTTATCACCTTAGGAAATGAACTTAATAGTGGTATTGCTGGGTCAAAAGGTTTCCACAGTTTTATAACTCTTTGAGAATAATTCAAGATTGCTCTCTAAAATGACTGGATCATTTCACCATTCCACCAACAGAGTATTAGTGTTCACATTTTCCACATCCCCTCCAGTATTTGTGATTTTGCCCTTTAATCATTTTAGTCAGTTGGATAGATGTGAGATGATAACTCAGTTGTTTTGATTCACATTTCTCTTGGTTCAACAATGATTTAGAGCATTTTTGCAGTTTATTTATCCCAAAGCTGTATGTTCATATCTTTTGACTATCATTTGGGGAATGGTTTATATTCTTTTAAATTTGACAAAGTTCTCTCTATATTTTAAATATGAAGCTTTTATCCAATAAACTGTCTAAAAATTTCCCTCAGATTTCTTCTCTGTATAATCTTGACTCCATTAGTTTTATTTGTTCAAAAACTTTTCAATGTAATGTATTCTTTTAAAATTCATCCTTTTCTTTTGAATATTCTTTCCTTTCTAGGCTTTTCTAGCACTCCATCCTGTTTTTCCTCCTACCCAGCTAAGAACTCATTCTCAGACTCTTTTGCTTTATCTTCATCCAGATTATGCTCATCAACTACAAGGGCTCTTCAATTCTCTGTCCTGGACCCTCCTCTTTTTGAATCCTCACCTTTCTTGGACCAGTTTTCCTTTTTTATTTTTTTAAACTCTTACTTTCCATCTTAGAATCAATACTCTGTATTAGTTCCAAGGCAGAAGGGTGGTAAGGGCTAGGCAATGAGGGTTAAGTGACTTGTGCAGGGTCACACAGCGAGGAAGTGTCTGAGGTCGGATTTGAACCTAGGACCTCCAGTCTCTAGGTCTGGTTCTCAATCCACTGAGCCACTCAGCTGCCCCCCTCTATTTGGTTTTAAGAATTCGGAGCAAGTTTCGTGTATAAGTTCTTAGAAAATGGTATCCATTTTTTGTTGATGGTGATTTTCAGGTAGTTCAACAATTCTTAGATTATCTCTTTTTGACATGCTTTTCAGGTCAATTGTTTTTCTTATAACAATTCTTAGACCTTCTTCCTTTTTACAATCTTTAGATTTCATTCTAATGTTTCTTTTTGTCATGTTGAATTGCTTTCTGTCTGTGGGTCCATTCTGATTTTCAGGACTAAAGTATCACTTCTCCTTTCCATCCTTTCTTTCCTGTATATTCTGTGATGGATCTCTTATTTCATTTCTTCCAAGAAATCTTGTAATTCTTGTGGCCAGGACATTTTTTCCCTCTGAGGATTTACCTGTGGTTTCTCTCTCCACCTTCTAGCTTACTAACCGAGTATCACTCAAGCCAAGGTAATTCTTCATATGTGTGGTTTTCCATAGTTTGTGCATATTAGCAGCCTCAATAACTATGTTGGGTAGGTGGGCTTTTTGGGGGTCAGACTCCACAACTTAATGGTGTAGGCAGCCCTCCTGATCCTGAAGTAGAGTAGGGAACACATTCCCCTCTTTTGAAGAACTCTAGGGTTACTTTGGTACTGAGCCCTTCCTGGTAGCCCTCCTTCCCACAGAACTTCAACACCTGTCCCTATTATAAGTACTGCTTAGGGTCCTCTCTTCCTTCTTCTAGGCTTAGGGGATACTTCCTGGCTTCTTGCCAAAGACTAAGGAAACAAGCTGGGATTTTTTTCCTTGCCTCTGGTCTTGGGCAGCTAGTAACATACCAGTCTTTTCTTAAGCACAGAGCACCCATTCTGAGCCTCCTGGGGCCATTGTGCTTCTACCTATATAAGTCTGTCTATTCTAGTATCTCTGTAGATTCTAGATCTCTGCAGATATTCTTCATATCCCAAGAATGGGTGGAGACAGTGAGAGATATTTGTTTTATTTCCTTTTTATTCTGAAGTATTTCTAAAACTTACAAGAATCTTTGAGGAAGATTTGGGCTATTTTATGCCCCATCATGTTGCCATCTTTCCACAATTTCCTCTTGCTTCTAGCATCTCTATTTATATGATAGAATCAAGTGAAATGATAGTATTTCCCAGCTATGAGATGAACACAAATCCTAGTAATATAAATATTAAAGTGATAGATTGGGAAACAGGAGGAGGAATTTGAACTGGGGAGAGATATGTCAGCAGTTTGGAATTTGTTCTAAAATGACATCTTGGATGACAATGTTGTTGATATTGATAATAATGAAGGCAGTGTTGAACAGAACCAAAAGTCTCTGTAGGTGAAATCTGTTTCTAGACTGTAGAGCAGAGCCTCAGGCAACTTTTTAGGTTAACTTGTTAATCACATTCACAGCAGGTCTAAAAGACTTGACCATCTGCCAGGAGTACTGATCTAGACTAAGAGACTTTTGCACAATTTGAGGGCATTCCAGGACCTCACTGGAGATACGGATTTGTCCTGAGATGATCTAGAGATAGAGTCAGTCCTCTCACAGATTCAGTCTCTTCACAAAGCATTTGTACCAAATTCCCAAGGGTTCCATATTGGGGATAAACCTGGGCAATATAAGGCTTTAAAGGACTGCTTTGGATCAGAAGAGAAAACAAAACTTGCATGAATAAATTAGAGGTCTTAGTGATGTCTGGCATCTTGGACTCTACTCTACTTCCCTCTCCCCCTCCTCTTTCTCTATACCTTTCTAAAAATCTGAGAAAAAACTAGGGGCAGAATGGAATTTCATACCTCTGCCTCTGCAGCCTGACACTTCCTGAGTTTATTTTTATGTAAGCGATAGCACCATATTCTTGTCAGTGTGTTGTGTGTGTGTGTGTGTGTGTGTGTGTGTGTGTGTGTGTGTGTGTGTATTTAAGGGAAGCTCGGTTATCATCAGTGTTCTCTATGGAACTTCAGTAGGTTACAATGATTGGTTACATCTGTGTTGTAAGTTTATGGAAAGTGTTCTGATGCAACAAGGACAGAATAAAAGATGAAACAATTTCTTTGTCAATATTAATACTAGAGCGAACATAGGCTTTGTTTAAAAAGTGCTAATGTGTTATGTGGCTACTGATGGCCACTACCAAATCTGCATATTAGTTTAGAAATAATTGTAAAAAAATCAGAGCGACTTGTATGTGTTTTTTTTTTTTCTCAGTACAATTGATATTCCTCAGTCACAAAGAATATCATTTTATTTTGGCACATTTTTCTGAATTGCCATTGAACTCAGAAAAGAAGGGATCCCCCAAATAATATGAGGAGATCCTTAAAATAAGGATTAAATTCAGATTAAATATATATAAATAAATATATGTGTAAGCAGAGAGAAAAAGAGAATAAAAGAGAGAATAATAGGGGGAGAGGGAGAGAAATGGAGAGATAGACAAGCACTGAGACAAAAACAGGATGAGTGAGATAGAGAGAAAGAATGCTTATAGAGAAAGGAAGAGATAGAGAAAGATAAGTGGAAAGAGACAGTCACAGGAAGAGAAGAAGCAAGGCAAGAAGGGATAGAAGAGAAGAAGAAAACAAACAGAGGGAGAAGGCGAGGGAAACTACATGGAGTCTTCCTCTGATAAGATATCACACACACAAACACACACACACACACACACACACACACACACACACACACACACAAAACCATGCTTATAGCCACCAGAACCTCTTTTCTCTGAAAAGCACCAGGAGTAACTCTTTGTCTATCACTTCAAGACTGGGAAGGAGGGAAGGAGCTAGCGTTGTTATTTGCTTTTTAAGGATGGTAAAGTCAAACTGTGGAGATAACTATGGACCTGGTCATCCAGCGTCCAAGGCCAAAACCTTCCATCATTCCCTGGAGTAGTGGCTAGATGAGGAAGGGAAATGGGGGGGGGGGGCTGGGAAGCAACAGAAAGCAAACTTGGGAAAAGTCAAAGCATGGACCCTAGGGCCAGAGAGCCTTGGAGCAAGGCATAGAGAGCCATAGTGGGCTTCATGCCTTCAAAAAGAAGTCTTTGCTTGCTCTCAGCTTCTATGATCTTTTTATAACTTTACAGAGCTGTCATAAATAGGTTAAATTTAATAAACTGTGGAGTAGGAATGCTTTTTATAGGCAGGCAGAGCAAGCTTATCAACTTCCAAATGTTCCTTTTTTTTACCAAATGCCAAGCAAATGTTCAGTACAGACATTGACAAAAACAGACTCAAGACGCATTTGGCCTTTCAGGCCCCTTTCTGTCCCTGTTCAGCTTTTCATTTTATTTGCCTTTTGCCTGTTATTATAGCAGCCCTTAGACACGCCCATGCCAGTGTGCTAATGGTGACCCAAATAAGCGCCTAATGAATTGTATCAAATAGGGATGCCGCAGAGCCCGTGAAGAGGAGGCCCGAGGCTCATTAATCATGTAATCTGCCTTTCTGGGGCCTGAATTGCTTGACGCAGGGGCATTGTGAGTGGCTCGTGCATCTGTCAGGTCTACCAGATGCCAGTCTTGCCCTCCCCATTTCTGTGAAAGCCATTAATCAATATCTATTATTTGCCATTGTGGCCCCAGCGCTTAATTAAGCACCCCGCTCTAGGCACATGAAAAGGTGTTTCCTTCACACAAAGGCGATGGGCCCCTTTCTACCGCGTGAAGTGATCATTAAGAAGCGATTGCTGTCTGTGGGTACCTTGGTCAGGAGCTGTCCAGGGTGATGGTGCCAGGGGAGGCCCATGGCAGGAAAAAACAATGGAGACGTGATGTCTTATTGGCCCGCTGCGGAGAGTGGCCCCAGAGAGGAGCTGGAGGAGTCTCTGAATTCAAGAGAAGCAGCACTGCCTGCATCCCTCTGTCATGACGAGCTGCCATGTTTCTCAGATTTATAAATAATCTATATTTCTCTGTAGGGTGAAATGCTAGAAAGGTCATCACAGAACCTGTGGGGATGGATTTTTTAAAAGCAGTTCAGTAATGTCTCGGCCATCAATGAGCTTACTTAAGGTAACAGATGCAATAAGGAAAATAGAGGCTATACTATGAATCTCTACAAGCTGGTAACTCTTCTATCCATTTCTTCAAGACACTTTCTCCTCTTCTTCTGAAATACTACAAATTGAATTCATGTCCTACCTAATTAGGAATGACAGAGTTCTGTCATGGAAAGAATACTAGGTTTGGAGTCAGAGGACCTAGGTTCAAGGCTCACTTTCATTATTTGCTGCCTCTTTTTTTTGTTTTGTTTTTGGAAACTTTTGTTTCCTTCCCTTGGAAATGAAGAGGACTGCTAGGGGGCACGGTGCATAGAGCATGAGGCCTGGAGTAAGGAAGATTGATTTTAAATCCTGTCTGAGGATTTGTGACCCTGGGAAAGATACTTAAACCTGTTTCCCTCAGATTCTTCACCTATAAAATGAGCTAGAGAAGGAAATGGTAAACAACTATAGTATCGTTGCCAAGAAAACTCCAAATGGAGGGATGTAGACTCTAAGTGATCACCCTAATGCAAATATTAATAATATGGAAATAGGTCTTGATCAATGGCACACGTAAAACCCAGTGAAATTGCCCCTTGGCTTTGGGGTAGGGGGGGAAGGGATAGGAGAGGGGAGGGAAAGAAAATGAATCATGGAATCATGGAAAAATATTTTAAATTAATTAATTAATTAAAAATTTTCCATTAAAAAGTGACCAAGCCAATAAATTACATTTGAAAAAGTAAAAAATAAGGAAACCCCAAATGGGTGTACAAAGAGAAATAACTAAAATGAATGAACAAGAAAAGAAATGGAGCGCTTGAACTTGATGAGCTCTCTTCTATCTCTGCATCCTAGAATTAAACTGCAAAAATCATAAACCTTGGGTTTGAAGCCCTTCCTTTCTCACAATTCTAAGATGTCACAATCATTCTACTGAATTTAATTCTGAACTCAGTTCAGATCGTCTAATGTATGGAGTCTTATATTTTTCCTAGGGAGGGCGTTTATTTTCTTTTAGTAGGTTGGAAATGGTTAACATGAGGCACAACAAAATGAAATATAGGTATCCCTTCCTCATCATAGTATTGCTCTATCATGGGTTGGCATAAGAAATTAAATTGGAATTTGGGGGGAATTTTGCAGAAGTTAGGAACTCAGAAATGCATAAAATATTTGATTAGTATTGTATATCAACATATTTTGACTTTTAATACCATAAATATACATAATTTCTTTTCAAAAATTAAAATAAGTAAGAAATAAAAATGTGTAAAAAGAATGTGAAAATTAACACAGCAGACTAGAAATGTAGAGATATCTTAAGTTTAGTGACTCATAAATGCATAAAATGTATGTACTAATTTATACTGTAAACACTCTATAAAAGAAAAAGAAAACATTCAGACTTCTCTGGTATGAAGGAAGCCCCCAAATTTTTTTACTAGATTTTATAGATCACAGAAGCACCACCTACCTAAGGGGTTAGGGTTGTGAAAGGGATACCTGTACTGAGAAAGGACTGAACTGTGCCCAAGTTCCTCATGGAGGAGCCAGATTTGATTCATGAATTTCAAGGCTCATGAGGCTGAGGCCATGGATGTATTCTCTGTGTGGAACTTAAAGCTCTGAAATTTTATGTAGTCAAAAGCTGAACATTTAAACTTAACCAGTCACTTGTAAAATCATATTATTAGCCATAACAGGGACAGGCTAGATCAGGCCTGCTACTAAAAATTAAAAAAAAAAATCATTTAAAACACTTATGGCATTTTTTTTGGTCTCAAAGGCAATACATTATATTTTTATTATCACCATGCAGTATAATTTACAGTTTTAAAAAATGAAACTAATACCCCTATTTAGGTTTCTTATAAGACCTAGAGTCAGTTTCTTATGCTAAAATTCCAAGAGACCCAATTACTAAGTGCATGTATATTGTTTACTTGGCTACTAGATATCTAACACAATATTCCTATAAAAGCTTTCATTTGAAATTTATAAGAGCTTATTTAAGGTTGTTAAAAACTTAATTTCTTTTAGTTTCCAATTTGGCAGGATAAAAAGAATAACAAAGCAAACTGTAAAGACTGAAAGGATGGTCAAGCCAGAAGTTACATTCTTGCTAGTCTCAGCCCTGAAACCAAAAACATGGTAATGGTCTCACAGGCTCATGATTCTGGTGGATTGCCACTGAGACTCTTCCTTTTCTCTTCTTCCATCTCCTTTTCAACCTTACCTCTTATCCTCTCAAATTATAGACCAGCTCAGGTTAGACATAGCTGCATCCTGTCCTCGTTTGGTAATTAGAAATTCACCATGGTGGTTGTCTACCTGATTTTCTTTTTTTGCTCCTTCTCCATTACCATAGTAAAGTGCATTGTTTTCAAAGGTAAAAATTCTGTTTTCTTAACCAGCACAGAAACTTCTCCGTACCACACTACTCCTTCCATCAATGTGAGATGTGAGATCTTCCTTGAAAGTGGTCTCTGATTAGCTGAGAAATATGAATATATCAAAGAATGGAAAAGATTAAAAAACTTGAGGTTGAGGAATTTTGATTGAGCAAAGGTTCAAGAGTTAGAAATGGCCTTAGAAAATAGTTTTTAGTTTATATTAAATATAATATATGTGATAATTATATAATATGATACATTATACACAATAATAGTATAATTGATAATATGTAATAATTATATTATTTGCAATAATTATATAATATATAACATGTGATAATTATGCAATATGCAATTATATAATGTTAATATATAATCATATAATATTTTCTATTATCCTTTGTAAGATTAAAGATTAATATCCAAAATACTCCAAGTATTATATTGAATAAGATTTATTAATAATAACTTGAAGCAAAAAGGAAAATAAATGGTTAAAGAGAGAGAGAGGAAGGGCCAAACATTCAACTATATATAATACACAAGCATGCAAGGTGGGGATGAAAGAGGAAAGGGATGCTAGCAGATGTAGTTCAAAGGTACAAGATTTTCTAATTACACAACCTTATACTTTTTAAATTCCAAAATCTGAACTCAAATCTAAGTCTTCTGATTACAGATCCAATGTCCTATCTTTTGCACCACATTAACAATATAATAAGGTCATCGGATACCTTTCACAGTTTACCCAGGGCAAGTCTCAATATGTTAAGTGAGCGGACTGTATGTAGTACAACCAATCAGGTCATTTGACTGTCTTCACAACCTCAAGGCTGCTCACCACAGTTTTATATCTATTGTTCAGAGATCGCTAGCAATTGTGATGAGAACTAAAATGAATGGATTGATGGTGTTGCAATCTGTTAATTTCTCATGGATAGATCCAGTCTGACTATAATATTGTATAATAATGTTCCCCACCCCTCTCATAGAGGTGCTGTCAGTCTTTATTACTAGTGTCTCAAAAGGCACTGGGTTCCTCATAGAAAGAGGAGAGACAAGATCTGTTATTAGGAAATGTTGTCTGGGGCTTGTTAGCATATTCATGAGTCTATTCAATTTAAAATATTTTTAATTTCCTTAGCACAGTAAATAATTCATTTTTCTTTGTGATCATGGGTGCTATTTTATATTGAAGACATTTTTTTCCCCATTTGGAAGATATGCGTGATACAGCCGCTGTCTTGAGGTGAAAGACCAGGGAAGCAGTAGGGTAAGAACTTATATCTAACTTGTCAACTCAAAAGTCTAAGAGAAAACCCCTTCTGAATGGAAAGCAGCCAAGCTCAGTTTAATAGAGTTGTGCACTGAACATGTATCAGAATAACCCCCACAAGTGCTAATGAGGAACAGCATCCCTTGCTGCTAATCAGGAGTGCATATGCATATTCTGCAGCTTTGATGGGAGCTATGCATTTGGCAAATTGACATGTTGATTTCTTTGTGTTCAGCAGCAGCTGCCAATATTCAATGAAATTATAACTACCCTCTTTCAGAGCTAAATGAGGAGACAAAAATGGCAGGGCTGGGTGAGGCTGGTGAGGGATACAGGCAGGGTCCTTTTCTGATGAGAATCTGTGAATGTCCTCTTCCATCAATACCCAGAGCACTAACGCAAACTGATCTTTTCCTCCTGGTAACCAGCACCCTGTTGAACCTTGCTTAATGTCTCCAACAGGATATGAAAGTAGCATTAGCTTTACTAATTGAATGATCTTTTCTATGGACTTGGGAGAAATAAAGATCCTCCTAGTGAACGTCAGGAAATCTATGCATATCTTCGTCCAACAGATATGACAGAGAAAGTCAGAATAGCCCAAGATTTATGGGATCTTGAATCTTGTTCATAGTGGAGGCTTGGGGGCTAGAAGGAGGAAGGGCAACATTGGGAGATGGGAATAATACAATGACTACTTTCCACAGTGACTGTGCCAGAAAGAGGGCAATTGCATCAACTTGGAACTAGAATGCACTCATTTGATGCATTCTGGCCAGCTTGGCCCCTTTCTGAGGCTATACCATTGGGAAATCAGAATTTTCAGTGGTATGGACACTGAACTTCCAATTTATTTCCAGTTTGAGCCAGAACTTTTTGTTCTAATTAGTTTGTGGTTTTCAATATGTTTTCCCATCTTTAGTACTATAAAACCATTTCTCTTTTCTCCTGAGAGATCCTTGGACCCTGAGCTTTAAAATATTTGTATTTTTGTAATTTAATTAAAAAAAAAGTTATTGTAACACCTTCTTTCCTGCCAGCCAAAGATAAATGTTCTCTCATTTTTTTTTTGTAGTGACCCAAAATGGCACCAGGTCCTATTCTCCAGATATTTCAGTATGTCAAGAGTGGAGGAGGCTTATCTGGATTTTGCTAATTACATAAGTATGCAATATGCTATTGCAAATGGAATTCTTCTGGTGCTTAATTAAAACAAATACAAAGATTTTAATGAATTAAACAGATTTTGGCATTATATTATAACTACAGGGCCAAATTTTATGTGTGAATAAAACAGGCATAGGAATAAGTTTTTACTTTTTGTTCCTAATGAACTGACATCTGTCCAAGTGCAAGAAGTTCGGCCAGATGCTTGTTGTACTGTATTTGGAAAGTCACTTCTCCCCTCTTGACTCTTTGTTCTCTCCCTCCCCTCCCTACCTCATGGGATGGCACTGGGGATACTGCTCTGTCTATTAATGAAGAAAGAGAAAGAAGTTATCATGTTTCTCTTACCCATCTCCATCTTAGATTGAATCCTTGTGATGCTTCATTTGGGAAATGAACATAATAAAAAATAGAAAAAAAGAGTAATTCACAAATAGGAGTAAAAATTTATATTTGTGCTGCACCTTTCATCTTGGGAGCTATAAGACATTGTTTAGATATTAGCTCATAAAACTTATCTCCCTCTTTTAGAAGGCAGATGTGAAGAAATGAATTCAGCTTCAGATATAGTGATGGGATTCCAAAAATATTTAGGAAAATTTTGTTGATTTGGATTTTCATCAAAAGGTGAGAAATGGATTCTCCTTCCTTCCCTCAAATTTTACTTTTATAATGTCCAGGGAGGCATACTTGAGGTTTCAGAAAAAATCACTGCCTCAAGACTCAACACCTGTGTCTCTGCAAAGCTGCTTGGCCATTGACTAGCTGGAAAAACTTGGGCAAGTGACTGAGTGCCTCTGAGCCTCAGTTTACTCGTCAGTGAAATGAGAATAATAACACATTTATTACTCATATTACTTAGCTATTTAAAGCATCTCTGAGTCACAGAATATCAGACTTGGCTGGAATTTCAGTGTATATTTGATCTAACCAAAATCTGACAAGAAATTTCTATTATAATACACTTTTAAAAAAGTGATCATCCAGGTTCATATTGAAGACTTTCAATGAACTTCCACTACCTCCCAAGGCAGTTCATCCTATTTTTGAATAGTCAAAATTTTTGTTGAAATTCCCATCCGTTACTAATGACTTTTTCTTTTGGGGTCAAATGAAATGAATCTATTTCTTCATTCCATGTCAACGCTTTAAATACTTTATGATAATTAAAAAAACAAGATATCCAAATCTCCCCCTTTTAAAAAAATTACCATCCTTTCCATTTATAATTCCATTTTTCTTTTATCTAAAAATGCCTAGAAGAAAATGATAACATTAAAAACAACAAAACTCTCTATGATCATTGCTCCTGCTTCTCACTCTTTTACTATCTCTTCACAAGCTGTTTTCAGAGAGTTTGAACTGAAACTGCTCCCTCCAAAGGTGACAATAATCTCATCCATGCCAATTGTGATGATCTTTTCTTAGTGCTATTATTCCAACATTTCTGTAGAATTTGACAATATTTTATCACCTCATTCTCCTGGAAATTCTCTTTTCTCTGGGTCTCCCTAATGCTACATAATTCTCTTACTTGTCTGATCATTCTTCAGTTTCCTCTGTGGAATTATCATCTATTTTAAGTACCTTAACTAAAAGAGTGCTCCCAGGATTTCTCCTGGACCCTTTTTCCATTCTTCCTTTACATGCATTTATAGTGGTTTCATTGGTTCACATTGGTTTTAATTGGTTTAATGGATAAGGGGATTATCAACATAGTTTTCCTCAATTTTTACAAAGTTTTTGGCAAAATATCTAATAATATTCTTGGGGGTGAGAATTAAAAAGTATATGCTAGAAGATGGTGGCATAGTGGCAGCAAAAGTCCAGACCTCTGAAAATCCTTTCTCACTTATTAAAAACCAAATACTTCTAGGGGACTGAAAACCAAATCTAATAATAGACAGAGCCAACTCCACCAGCATCGACGTCACGGTCCTCCAAACCCAGCTACGATGGTCTGGACACGTCATCCGCATGGACCCACAGCGAATACCAAGACAGGCATTCTATGGTGAACTGTCAGCTGGATTCAGGAACAAGATGTCGACGTCTTGCCGCTGCGCCTGAACGCCGACACCAGGCCACAGCCGCACCTCCCGTAACAACTGGCGTCCCAGGCCCCATGTGCCACACACTCTGCGCCTCAGCCTTTGGGCTCCAAAGGTGCATAAGGGTACACCATAGATGAAACTGCACAAAGACAATAGTCATTCTCGGTCACTGAGAGACTACCACTATAATAATAGGACAGAGCTAAGGAACCCTCCTGCTGGACTCAATTTAAAAGGTACACTCCCAAAAAGCCTGAATTAGAGAACACTCAGGTTTAAGGGGAAGGAAGAAGGAAGATGCCAGGACCCCTCCCCCACCTACAGTACTGAGCCTCCAGCAGTCGCTAGAATCTCTGGGCAAGCAAGGGCTCTAGGCTATAGGGAGTACCTTGCAGGCAAAGTTGCGCCAGGCTCAGGGCTCTGATCTTATGGAGTGGGGAGGCAGCTGGAGGAGAACCCCAAAGAAGGTAGCCCAATCACAGCTGAGACACTCCATACTGCCCCCCTTCCCGAGGTTTTGGCCTCAGGGCATATCCAGCTCTGCAAGTTTAACTCTGATGGGCTTAATCTTATCAAGCCTTCAGAGGGCAGGGAAGCTCAAGCTCCAACACCCTTCCCCTACAGACTGCTCTGAGAACCTTGCTAAGTAAGCTCCAAGGGTGAAGGTTGACAGAAAAACCCAAACCCACAGATCCAGCACATAATAAGAGGAGCAAGACTACAGGCAACTACAGGGGGGGAAAGAAGGGGCAAATATGGGCAAATAACAGAAAAAGAAAAAAGAGATTACAGTCGATGGCTTCAATCTAGGCAATGAACAAAGGGCAAATGTAACAGAGGAAGATCAAGGAACAGCAAGCAAAAACACAGAAACTCCAGTGAATTGGACACAGGCTTTGGAAGAACTCAAAATATAATTCAAAACACAATTAAGAGAGGCTAAAGACAACTGGGAAAAGAACTTAAAAAGCAAGATAAGTCATCTGGAAACAGAAGAAAAAGTGTCTTGCAAGTCAAAATTAATCAGCTGGAAAATGAGGCAAAGGAGATGAAAGATGAGGCAAAGAAAATGAAAGATGAGGCAAAGTAGATGAAAGATGACCTCCAAAGAAAATCAGACCAGAAGGAGAAGGATGGCCAAAAACCCAAGCATGAAATTTAGTCGCTAAAACCAGAATACAGCAATTAGAAGCAAGCAACTTCACAAAGCAGCAGGAAAGTATAAAACAAAATCCAAAGAATGAAAAAAAATTGAGGAAAATATGAAAAGTCTCATTCATAAAACAGAAGATTTAGAAAATCCTTCCAGGAGAGGCAACTTAAGAATCATTGGTCTCCTACAGAAAATTATACAAGAAAACAGCCCCAACATTCTAGAAGAAGAGGGAAAAGTGGAGATTGAAAGAATCCATGGATCACCTCCTGTACTTAATCCCCAATTGACAACACCCAGGAATGTTATAGCCAAATTCAATAACTACCAGACCAAGGAAAAAATATTACAAGCTGCTCAGAAGTCATTGAAATACCATGGGACTACAGTGAGGATAAAATAGGATCTGGCTGCATCTACACTGAAGGGCCGAAAGGCATGAAATATGATATTCCAGAAAGCAAGGAAACTATGTCTACAACCAAGAATCAACTACTCAGCAAAACTGATCATATTCTTACAGGGGAAAGTATGGTCATTTAATAAAATAGAAGAATTCCAAGCATTCATAAATAAAAAACCAGACATGAACAGAAAATTTGATGCCCAAACATAAAACTCAAGAGAATCATCAAAAACTAATTAAGAAAGGGGGAAAAAACAAAAGAACAACTTTTTTTAAGGGACACAATAAGTTAAAATTATATGTATCCCTACAAGAAAAGAGGATATTGGTAACTCTTAAAAATTATTGTCATCACCTGGGTAGCTAGAAGAATTATACTTAGAGGGAATAGTGACAAACTATATAGGATGAAATGCCAACACATAAATATGTATATAGATATATGTATGCATAAATATATAATATATATGTATATATATATATATAACTAGAGTTAAAAAAAAGAGGTTAATGCTAAGAGAAATGGGAAAAGAAACAAAATGAAGTAATTTATATGTCACAAAGAAGTGCATGGCAGGAAGGGGGAGAACATCAATACTTTGGAAGGATAAAGAGGTTGGAGATAGGGAATACTCAATTCTTACGTGCATTGGAATTGACTTGAAGAAGGAAGAACAACCAAATACATTGGGGTAGAGAATTGACTTGTGTCCTATAGGGAAATAGAAGGGTAACAAACAGACTAGTGGGGAGGGAAGCAATACAAGGTAGGGCAAGGGTGAGGGGGTAGTTTAGAAAGATTGTAAAGAAAATAAGAGGGGAATAAGAAGGGAGGGGGGTAGAAAGGGAAATAAAATAAGGGTGGAAATTATGGGGACTGATTAAAAACAAAACACTGGTGTAGAAGAAAATAGTGAAAAAAGAAAGGGCAGGACTAAGAGTGGAAATCAAAATGCTGGGAAATACACAGCTGGTAATCATAACTGTGAATGTGAATGGAATGAACTCACCCATAAAATGCAAGTGAATGGCAGAGTGGATTAGAAACCAAAACCCTACCATATGCTTTCTTCAAGAAACACACATGAGGAAGGTAGACACATATAGGGTAAAAATAAGAGGATGGAGACAAATCTATTGGGCATCAGTGGAGAAAAAGAAGTCAGGAGTTTCAATCATGATATCTGACAAAGCCATAGTAAAAATAGATCTAGTCAAAAGATATAGGGAAGGTAATTACATCCTGATAAAAGGCAGTATAGACAATGAGGAAATATCAGTACTCAACATATATGCACCAAATGGCATAGCATCCAATTATCTAAAGGAGAAAGTAGTGGAACTCAAGGATGAAATAGATAGAAAAACTATACTAGTGGGATACCTGAAACATCATTTATCCAAACTAGATAAATCAAACCAAAAAACAAATAAGAGAGAGGTTAAGAGAAGTGAATGAAATCTTTGGAAAATTAGAGTTAGTAGATATGAGGAGAAAAATAAATAGGGACAAAAAGGAATACACCTTTTCAGCAGCACATGGTACAGAAGAAAATGGCAATGATGAGATATCCTTTCAAAAGCTATGGGATGCAGGCAAAGCTTATTGGTAGGATGAGCTAACATAATCAAAATGACAATCCTACCCAAGTTAATCTACTTATTTAGTGCCCATTGAACTACCAAAAACTTTTTTATTGAATAAGGAAAAAAAAAAACATAACAAAGTTCATTTGGAAGAACAAAAGATCAAGGATATCCAGGGAAATAATGAAAAAAAATGCAAAGGAAGCAGGCATTGCAGTCACAGATCTCAAACTATACTATAAAGCAATGGTCATCAAAATAATATGGTACTGGCTAAGAGACAGAAAGGAGGAGCAGTGGAATAGACTTGGGGTAAGTGACCTTAGCAAGACTGTCTATGATAAGCCCAAATATCCCAGATTTTCAGAACAAAATCCACTATTTGATAAAAACTTCTAGGAAAATTGGAAGACAATATGGGAGAGATCAGGCTTGGATCAACATCTCATGTCCTACACCATGATAAACTCAGAATGGGTGAATGACTTGAATATAAAGAAGTAAATAAAGTATAAGTAAATTAGGTGAACACAGAATAGTACACATGTTAGATCTTTGGAAAAGGAAAGCAAGAGTTAGAAAAACATCACAAAATGTAAAATAAATAACTTTGATTACATTAAATTAAAAAGGTTTTGTACAAACAAAATCAATGCAACCAAAATTAGAAGGGAAGCAACAAATTGGGAAACAAATCTTTTTAACAAAAACCTCTGACAAAGGTCTAATTACTCAAATTTATAAAGATCTAAATCAATTGTACTAAAAAATCAAGTCATTCTCTAATTGATAAATGGGCCAGGGGCATGAATAGTCAATTTTCAATCAAAGAAATCAAAACTATTAATAAGCACATGAAAAAGTGTTCTAAATCTCCTATAATCAGAGACCTAGATGCAAATCAAAACAACTCTGAGGTATCACCTCACACCTAGCTGATTGGCTAACATGACAGCAAAGGAAAGTAATGAATGATGGAGGGATGTGGCAATGTTGTGACATTAATGCATTGCTGGTGGAGTTGTGAATTGATCCAACCATTCTAGAGGGCAATTTGGAACTATGCCCAAAGGTTGCTAAAAGACTGTCTGCCCTTTGATCTAGCCATAGCACTGCTGGGTTTGCACCTTAAAGATATAATAAGGAAAAAGACTTGTACAAGAATATTCATAGCTGCACTCTTTGTGGTGGCAAAAAAATTGGAAAATGAGGGGATGCCCTTCAATTGGGGAATGACTGAACAAAGTATGGTATATGTTGGTGATGGAATACTATTGTGCTCAAAGGAATAATAAACTGGAGGAATTCCATGGGGACTGGAACAACCCCCAGGAAGTGATGCAGAGTGAAAGGAGCAGAACCAGGACAACATTGTACACAGAGACTGATATACTGTGGTACAATTGAATATAATGGACTTCTCCATTAGTGGCAATGCAGTGATCCTGAACATGTCTGAGGGATCTATGAGAAAGAACACTATCCACATTCAGAGGAAAAACTGTGGGAGTAGAAACACAGAAGAAAAACAATTGCTTGAATACATTGGTCGAACGGATATGATTGGGGATATGATTGGTGATATAGACCCTAAATGAACATCCTAGTGCAAACATCAACAACATGGAAATATTTTCTGACCAAGGACACATGTAATACCCAGTGGAATTTCACGTCGGCTATGGGAAGGGGTGGGGAAGGGGAAGGAGTAATAGGATATGATTCTTGTAACCAAGTAATAATGTTGTAAATTGACTAAATAAAATTTTCAAAGAAGTATAAGTTAACTGATAGTACAATTGAATAGATTTGGACTCAACAGTCATTGATGATTCCATGGCAACAAGTCAACAGAACTTTTTAAGCCCCTTTATTTCAGGAATTGTGATTAGCAAAGCGGATATAAATATATGTAAAAAAAAAACACATAATGACTGCCATCAAGAGCTTAAATTCTAATGGAGAGAGACAATACCTGGGGGAAAACTGGAAAGCAGAGAGCAAGTGGAGAAGAGGTATCTATGCCTGTGCATGGTGGTGAAACCCAAGAGAAGAGTCAGGAGAGGAGTTAAGGAAGGCTTGCCTAGGAACTTCCTCAAAATGGTGTTTCTAGGAGGAACTTGACGTGTCAGAAAGGAGTCATAAATTTCTCTACCTCTGTATTTTCCAAGATGAGAAACCCAAAGAGCAAGAGATGTCTACCAGGAAGAGAAAGAAACTTAAGATGTGGTAGCAAAGTTCAGAGAGTTAGAAATGGTGGAACTAGTAAAGAAGTGAAAAATGACTGGCCTGGGCACCTCCTGTTCTGGGAGAGACTTACAGATGGGAGGAGGAGTTGCAAGTATGGCAGTATCTTCCAGGATGATAGAGCTACTGAGGATACAAAGGAGGTATTTAGTAGATCAACTCAGAGACCTGCGTTTGTTCCTAGGTTCTTTAGCATTTTTATAAATGACTTGAATAAAAGCATAGGCCCATGCTTATCACATTTTCAGAAGGCATAAAGCTGAGAGAAATACCTTCTGGATGAGAGAATCAAGACTCAAATGGATGTTGATAGGTTCAAGCATTTAGCAGAATCCTTTAAGATAAAATTTAATAGGGATAAATATAAAATGTTACATAGCAGTTAAAAGTAATTTCCCAAGTACAAAATAAGGTAAGCATTGATAGATAAAATGTCATTTTTAAAAGATCTAAATGTTTTTGGATTGTAGACTTGATATATTAATCAGCACTATTATCTAGTAGCCCCCAGATTAATGCCAATTAGTGAAAGCAAAATATAATTTAAGGATCAGCTAGATGACTAAGTGAATAGAGACCCACCAGACCTGGAGATAGGAGGCCTTGGGTTAAAATCTGGAGCTTGGATATTTTTTTAGGTGTATGACCCTGGACAAGTCACTTAACCCCCATTGCCTACCCCTTAGTGCTCTTTTACCTTTGAATCAATTGTTTTCAAGAGAGGAGATAAGGGTTTTTTTTTTTTTAAGAAAGATAAGCTATATTTTACAGGAATAATGATGGGTGTCCTTTCTACTCTGCCCTGCTAAGATCACATAAGGAATATCATATTTAGTTTTGGTTATAATTTTTAAGAAAGACACTGGAAAATAATGAACATCAGCAGGAAGCTAAGCCAGAATGGAGAAGGGCCATTAGTTTGGGTCATACTTAGAAATAGTGGAAATAAGTGGAAATATTCATACTGGGGAAGAGAAGATTTGAGTGTGAAGAGGAACACAATCAATCAACAATCACCAATTAATCACCTACTATTTGTTAGTCACTTATCTGGTTACTGGGGACACAAAGAAATGTGTAAATCAGGGCTTGCTTTTACAATCTAGCCAGAATGGACAACAAATACCAGCATGGATATATACACAGTAGATATCAAGATAATTTGGACCAGAGGAAGCATTAGCAGATGAGGCAATGATGAAAATAATAGAAGAAAAAGGTGGCAATTTTAACTCAGCCATGAAGATAAGAGGAGCTTCTAAGAGTCTAAGTTGTAAAATAAATTAATTCTAGACATAGGAGAAAGTGTAAATGTAAAGGAATGAAAAAGGAAGAGCTGTGCTTGAGGAAGAATAGAGTTCAGCCAGAACATCTTGTGTATGAAAGGTAGTAATGTGTGATTACCCTGGAAAGATAGGTTGAAATCAGGTTGTGAAAAATTAAAAAAAAAAAAACAAAAAACCCTTATCTTCCAGCTTAGAATCAATACTGTGTATTGGTTCCAAGTCAGAAGAGTGATAAAGGCTAGTCATGGGGTTAAGTGACTTGCTCAGGGTCACACAGATAGAAAGTGTCTGAGGTCAGATTTGAACCCAGGACCTCCTGTCTCTGGGTCTGGATCTTAATCCACTGAACCACCTTGTTTTTCTGAGGTTTTCAATATCTTATTATATTAGTGATCCATTGGAAGAGTGTTCTAGTAATCCAAGTCAAGCTTATTGGCCTATAATTTGCTGACTTTAAGCTATTCATTTTTGTGGAAAAGAAACACAAACTTTGACCTTCTCCAGTTCTGTAGCAACTTCCCCATTCACATTATTTCAAATATTGCGGCTAGTGGCTCCGTAATGTTAGCTTTTCTTTTCCAGGTCTTTCAGTACTAGAAGATTGGTTTTCCAGAATCTGGTGACTTGAAGCCAACAAGGGTAGCTAAGGATTCTCTTACCTAGTAGAGCATTTCCCTATTATTCATTTTTATTCTATTTTTTTTCCTAATCAGACATCATTCTCCTCAGCAAGGAAAACAGAAGCCTATGATGCGATTATGTAATGTGATTTCAAACTGCTATATTACTCTAATCTAATATTATTATTAACCATGAAGACAGAGTTTGTGCATCAAATTAATAGTGTAAAAAGAGTAATGGAAACATTTATTCTCTTAAATAGGTTAAATTTTTTCAAGTTTTTTTTTTTTTTTGGCATCATCCATTGGAAGACAAATAATACATGTGCTAATTTAAAGCTAATCACGTCCTCATGAAAGCTGACCTATTAAGTCCTGGAGTAGGCAAAACCTGAAAGTAAAAATGTAGGACTAAGCGCAGATGTGTGCAAGAGCTAACTCTGAGAGAATCAATTGTTCATTTTTCAAGATGAGCTTTTATATCTTAGAAATCAGTAAATTCTACAAATCATGGCTTGATTTACCATTCTGTTGAGTGTCTAGACTTAAGAAAATGATGGAGAAAATATTAATAAGACAGAGTAAATTAAAAGTACTTTATTTTCCCCCAGAGGACCAAATGTTCCCCATTTACTAAACCGCCCTTGACTGCAGGGGAACACAGAGGACAAATAAGGATTCTGACATCAGTTCATTTAGACTTTCCTTGGTCGGTTTGGGGGATTGGTTCCCAGAGTATAGAGTGGAGCTGAGCCTACACATGGCCATTAAATTGGATTAGAGGGATATAGAAACAAGAAAATAGGCTGACCATGATTGATACAGCAGTCTCATTCCTTTTCTCCCCATGTTCCTTTCTTAAATATTGTTTTGAACCTATTTTTTTTTCATTTGAAAGACATTTCAATTGTTAGTCGTGCGTTTGTGACTCACCAGCAGTTTTTAGGCCATAAAAGCAAGCTTTCTCTCAGAGAAAAGTGAGCCAGCCTTGTTGTTTATATCCTGTTTGCCACCACAGTTGACAAAATAAATGTTTCTCAGGGAGCTGCAATTAGTGCCAGTTTCTACAGGCAGCTCTTTTAGCATTGATGAAGAACAGTGGACACGGTAACGTGGGTTATAGGTCTTTCTTTTGCTGTCTTCCAGAGATGCTCATTAGGTATCCTCCACAGGACTGACTCCTGTCAACAGCTTATTATAAGAAGTACAATGGGTAACTATTGAGAATGCTCCACCCTTAATAAGGGAAATTATGTAGCTGACATTTGGCATCTCTAGGTACACTCTGCAGTCTTTCCAGTACATTTTCTTGTATGAAGTCAAATGGCCAGACTTAATCCAACTACTCTAAATTCAACTATCTAAACTTTTCCCATATTCTCTCTTTAAATTTAATATCTACCTAGGTTTTTATTCAAAGTACTTTTATATTGAATTCTTGGTATATTTAATACCAATTAAGTATTGTAATAAAATTCACTAAATAATTAGAGAAAAAACAGGTGGATTGAAAAACTTAATTAAGAGCATCTAAGCATCTATGTGAGTAAAATGTTATAACAACCTTGAAAATGAGTGTGTCCTCAAAAAATAGGCACAGAAGCAAACACTGAATGTTTAATATAATCTGCCTTTTCTCCTTAATCAACTAGCAATTATTTATTGAGCACCTGCTTGGTGCCTAGTACATAGGATTATAGGATTTAGATTTGGAAGCCCAACTACTTACCTACCAATTTCCCCATGCTATTGTGAGAAAAGTACTTTGTAAATATTAAAGTCTATGAAAATAGGAGCTATTTCTATTATCATCATTTTAGTCAAAAATCTTTATATTAATCATGAGGAAATTAAAGTCCTGAGAGTAGTCCTAGCCCAGGGACACATAAGTAGAAGGTCCTAGATTCAAATTCAAGTACTCTGGAGTTAAATTCCAGGCTCATTATCCTAAATCATGCCAGGTCGGGACACTGTGAATGATTGATTCAAAGTTGTATAACAAACTTCCTCTTCTCCCACAGCTTACAGTCCAGTTGACAAGATAAGATTGGAACCCATAAAGCAATTAGGGATGGGTAAAATCACCCAGTAATTTCACTGTTACAGGGAATTTTTCATTGAAGAAACTCCCTGCCCAAATTCCTTTTGCCACAGTTTCTGTCCTTTACAGTCATAATAAAGTTACCTAGATAATGGAGAAGTTAAGTGACTTGCCCAGCCAGGATGATGTCAGAGACAATACTTGAACCCCAGGTCTTCATGGCTTTAAGGCCAACTTTCTTTCTACAACCTTAAGACTAACATTCACAAGATTATATAAACTATGTGGTAGATTTTCAGAGAAGAGCAATATAAGCAATGGACTGAAAAGTCATAGTAGCTAGAATTTCATTTGGGATTTATTTTAGAGTCAGGATTTGGGAAAGTAGAGGGGCTGGATTGTAGAGAGCAAACAGAAAGAGTTTTCAAGGTAAAATGAAGAAATGGACATAGTATATTCAGGGAACAATGGGGCAAAATGAACAGCATGTTGAGAATTCTTGGAAAGAAGGTGCAAATATGGAGAGGTTGAACGGGGTTATATGGAGTGCAAAATATTTAGATTAATAGGGAATCAGTAGGAAGCATTTATAGTCATTTGAATATTGGAACAAAATAGTGAATACTACATTTAAGATTCATATGGCTGTGGGGTCCAAGACTGATTGGCTAGGGAATAGACTAGACACCTACAGATTCATTAGGAAATTGCTTCAGCAACTCATTTGTAAAGTGGTGATGAAGGCTTGCAAGTAGGGTTCTGGAGGAGGAAACAGAGGAAGGTACTGGTGGGGAAGATATTCTGAAGGAAGAATCAATAAGACTATTATTTCTTTTCAGTTAGACTTTCTTGGTAACCCATGTTTGTGGAAGAAATCTAAGGTTATCTATTCAAGGCAAACATTTGCTAAAAAAACCGCATTGTCTAACTGCAGAGGTTTTTTTTTCTCTGTGTGTCATTGTTGAGTTAGAGCTCCAAGGCATAGAGCAGAATAAAAACCCAGATGCTGGGAATGGCTTTTTGTGAGCTAACCAGGAGCTTGTGCAGTAGAAAACTCCCCCTGACATAATAGAGAGGCATGCATGTTTGAAACTGATAATTCAGTGAAAGGCAGAACTGGATCATCATTAATAAATCAACACCTAAGATCTATTTGCACTAAAAAAAATCCCTAAAATATTGTTTAGATTGAACTTCTGCATTTACTGAAGGAAGATGTCTGTGTTTTCTTAACAAGTTGGAAGGGACCATGGAAGGACAGAAGAGGAATGTAAGATATTGGTCTTGTCTTGATTTATAGACAGAGTAGACATTCAACTAGGTCTGATTTCAGGAAACCAAAATATTATCTATTATTTCTTAAAACCCTGTCTCTTTAAATTAAGGTATTGAATCCTATTAAAATCTAAATAAATGTCCTGGACTTCCAACTGTACCACAATTAACAATAAAGCTATTGCAATTACTGATATCTTAGTGTGAATAAACTGTACTGACTTTGGATGAGAAGAGGTGGGAGAAATATCCTGAGGGAACTTTATGCTTGGGGAGGGAGTGAGGGAGCAATCACACTATATTTCAGGAATTCAGCAATTCTTTCTAGGTCCAACCCTAACAGTACAGTTCCCCCTTTTAGTAAAGAGGATTGCCTACACTCCCTTGGAATTCCAAATTCTAGGGCAAGGGTCAGTATACTCCTGGCACCCCATTGCTGATTCAATTTCTCTAATACTATTCCTCAATAACTTTTTCCCTTTTGACCTTCATGCAATCTATCAGTACCATCCTTTTTATACTTTTGATGCTGCTATTACTGAAAGGGCTTGCAGTATGACTCTATTATCTATCTTTGGTCTTTTTTTCTGAAACCCTTACCATCTGCCTTAGAATTGATAAGTATTAATTCCAAGGTAGAAGAGTGGTAAGAGTTAAGGAATTGAGTTAAGTGAATTGCTAGGGTTTCATAGCTAGGAAGTTTCTGAGGTCATATTTGAACCCAAGTCCTCCCTTCTCCAGCCCTGGTGCTCTATACCCTGAGCCACCCAGCTGCTCCCAGAGTCTTTCTCTCTCCACTATGCCCTGGCACAATCTTGAGTTTTGTTGGTATTGACATGGTCAGTTCACTGAAAATCTGTCCAAACAATTCCTCAAATCTATCATACTTTAAGTACTCACTAATATGATCATATTTCAGACCTCACCATCTTTCAGAATTACAAATAAATTCAGCTTTGACCATAACTTACTTTTACATTTTTCTCCTCTTTCACCCATACTAAATCTACTCTTTGCTTTATATTGGCTTTTGGTCCCTTGATCCATTCCTATTTTCCTAATCCATCTCCCCAAATCCTATTTCATTTCCTTTCATTCCTACCTCTGATCCCATAGCTTTCTTCTCTAATGTTTTATTGGCTATTTGCCTAGAATTCTATATCACTTTTCTCATTTTTCTCTTTTGGATTGAGTACTGAATCTGCCTTTCAGGAAAGACCTGACTTTGAATCTTGGCTTTGACGTATACTGGTAACATGACTGTGGACAAGTCAACTAACTTCTCTGAGATTCAGTTTCCTCATCTATAAGAAGGGGAGAGTAATATCTGTAGAACCTACCTTAAAGCTAGTAGTCAGAATCAAATACAATAATGTATGTAGAGTATTTTCTCAACCTTTATGCCTATGTACATATCATCCTCGTAATTATCATCTTCATCATCTATCCTAACCTAGAAATCTTCATCCCTATGTTACTTCTACCATCTCATTTCTCTTTTCTTGCTCAAGATCCACTGGGCATTAGTTATAATAAGCACAAAATCAAGTTGATTTCATCCACTTATATACTTACTCCTCCTTATTGTATTCCAAATAGTCCCTGATTCTAGCCTTTCTGCCAGCTTTAAACCCTTTCCTTCTGTGTACTTTTCCAGTTCAAGCCATTCTTCCAATCTTCACACTGTTATCTCCTTTATCTGCCATTAGTCAGATCCAGGCAGAAATTTCCTAGAAGATCCACTAGCACTTCAATCTGAGCAGATCCAAAACTAAGTTCATTATCTTTGTCCCTAACTATTCTCCATACAATTTCACTATTTATGCTGGTGGTACTACCATTGGCATTGCCTTGCATGTTTCTAACTTCAGGATTTTCCTTGGTTATTCCCTTTTCTTCATGATTATAGTTCCTGTCATTTCTATCTCAACATCTCAATATCTCTCAGCTCTCTGCTGCTTTCTATTACTATTGACACAAATCCTAGTAGGAATCCTCAAAATCACATTCATGGATTGTTGAAAAGACCTTTTAACAGGTTTTCTCACCTCTACTTTCTCAAATTTGACTTTCATCTTTAACACAAATATCAGAATAGTAATGGTTTTTATTTTTATAATAATTTTTAATTGATTTGACCATATGAACTCCTCTGTTCAAAAATATATAATGACTTTGTTACTATCAAATATAGTTCATTCCTTTGCCTGGCATACAAAACCTTCAAGAAGTCAGTGCCACCTTACCTTCCGGACTTCTCTGAGGTACCTAAGTGGTGGAGTTAGATGGTCTTTGGACCAGGAGTCAGAAAGATCTAGATCCAAATGGAGTCTCAGAAACTTAGCTCTGGCAAGTCACTTAAGACACACTCAAGTTTTTTTCTGTCTCAGTTTCCTCATATATGAAATGTGAACAATCATAGCAACTCCCAGGGTTGTTGTGAGGATAGAATGAGATGATATTTTTAAAGTGCTTTGCAAACCTTAAAGTTGTATATAAAGATTATTATTGATTAATTACCACTGAAGCACTCTACTCTCTAGCTATATTGGATAACTTCCTCCTCCTCCTTAGTACCTCCCTCCACCACAAATGACTTTGCAATTTCTCCTAGAATGCATTCCTCCCCTTCTTCTGTTAGATTCATACTCATTCTTTAAAGTTCAATTCAAATGTTTCCTCTCCCACAAATCCTTCCCTTTTTACCAATTGGTAACCATATTCCCCCATAGCACTTTGTTGTGTGATCCTTTAATATACTTATCATGTACTCTACTATTGTGTATTATTGCTATCTATTTTGGTGTCTTATTTATCCTCATAGTCTATGAGTTAGTTAGGGACCAGGGTCTTATCTTATCTGAATTTTACATCTTCCCCTCAGTGCCTAACACTGTACCTTGTAGTATTAATAATAAACACTATTGTAATAAATACTTATGTGTTTTGGGCTGTTCTATATTGTGGGTTTACTAACTTATAAAAATTCTGAAATTTTAAGGGTTTGGAACTTAATTTTCAGAATAATCAAATGACTATACCTTGTGGAGTTTCAATGAAGAAGACCTCTATTCTCTTACATAATATCAACTGATATAAATTATATAAATATATATTATAACCAAATTAATATCTCATTAATCTAGGTGAATGCTAACACAACCGTATTCTTCATCAACTCTAGAGAATGGCAAGATATCAATTAGAACTTTTTTTTTATTTTCTCAACTACAAATTTTTCCTAGATAAAAATGGAGAAGCTTTGTGTCTTTCTTCCAGAGATCTCAAGGCACTTTACAGACTATGTCTCTTGGACTACCAGAACAGAGGGAGTAAATTGCTAAGCTTGCTATAGTTGTATTTTATTTTGCTAAATTTCTATGATTGGTATAGGTAAACCCACACACATATACATATATATATATATATATATATATATATATATATATATGTATCTTTTTATGGTCCATACATCCATTCTACTTTTACCCTTAAAAGTGCCAGTTAATTTAAGGGTAAAAGTAGAATGGAACTTAAAGGATTATTATTTCTATTTTATAGATTACATCATGGGATTATTTCACTTACTCAAGTCTGTTTTACTAATTTTCATAGTGCCCTTGGGAAAAACCTTTAGCCCCTGCGCTATTCTTTCCTCCAACTATAGAATGATCCTTGCTATCATTTTGCAGACTATTTGGTAGCGCCACATAATTAGTATCATATTTTCATGGTGCCAATATATAATTATTGCCCTAATTTTTGTGGATTCTGAAATCCATGAATAAATATGCATTTTCTTTTAGCCCATAATTGTAAACTCTCTTCTGCCATCAAATCTTTTTCAGGGGCTGTTGACAATGGGCAGGACTAACTGGCATTTCTTTTCCTCTGTTTTCCTCTGTCCAACTTCTGGTGCAGGTGCTAATGAGCAGTAAAATGAAAATGCAGGCAGCTAGTGTGAGAGAAAAATGATCATGGATAATTAAAAACCAGCTCTTAGGATGATAGATTTTGAGTTGAAAGGGGGTATAAACGGTTATCTAGTCTCAGAATAATTAAGACAGCTTTATAAGGATATTAGAGAGAGGCAGGTGGTAAAAGGGAGGACACCAGATTTAGAAAGACAGGACCCAAGTTTCCAGATCTGATATTGCTATTTTATTCCGGACAAATCACTTAATCTTTCTAGACTTCAATTTCTTTATCTATAAACATGAGATATTTGGACTAGATCAGAAGATCTTAACCTTTCCTAGTATCATGGACCCCTTTGACAGTGTGGTAAAGGCTATGGACACTTTTTATACTAATAATGATCATGATAATAAAGCAATAACAATGACTTATTGATATTAATATTATTACTCAATATAAATAATAAAATTAATTATTAATAGTAATCAACAATAACATTAATAACAATATATTGCTTATATATTGTACCAGGCACTATACTAAGCATTTTACAATTATTATCTCATTTAATTCTTTCCAGGAGGTAGGTACTATTATTACTCATTTAACAGATAAGGAAACTGAGACAAACAGAATTTAAGTGACCTTCCCAGGGTCACATAGCTAATAAACATATAAGAGCTTTCACTGTGCAGTGATTAACTCACCCAAAGGAGATTGGCCTCCTTCCATGCCTCTTAGGTTTTATATGGACTTCCTGAGGGATAGCTTTGAAGTATTGAGATTATCTGTGTTGTTGTGAAGAAGAGGCTGTGCTGAGATACTTTGTTGTTGCTCACAAACGGATTGGATATTTTTTCCAAAGCAATGGGAAAAGATAATATTATGAATATCTTCCTGACCATCTACTGTATCACCTACCTGCAGAATAATGTTTTTAAATACACAAAAGAAAACACAAAGGATTACCAAAGAAAATTATATTGAAATGGTGTCATTAGAAAATTTTGTACCCTTAGGCTTCATCTCCCAGCATCCCTTTCCCTTCTTCCTCACCTTTGCATTTGTTAAGTGTGTATATAATCTTGTGGCTCCTCCCTCTCGCTCTTCCCTTTTCCCTCATGTTTGGCTGGGTGAGCTCTCTCTGTTTTCTTTTTTCTTTTTGCTTAGTCCTTATTTAATAAATCTTATTAAATATACTTGGAGTACTTTGGATATTAATTTTTAATCTACAAAATACAGCTACTACAATATTTTAAAAACAAGTGGAAAGATCTTCAGATTTAGAATCTATGGGCTAGGGGCAGCTAGGTGGCTCAGTGGATAGAGGGCCAGGCCTGGTATTGGGTGATCCTGGATTCCAATTTGACTTTAGACACTTTTTTAGCTGTATGATCCTGGACAAGTCATTTAACAAATTATTTTCTTTCTTGAATCAATTTTAGTTTTGATTCTAAGATAGAAAATAACAAGAAGCATTTAAAAAATACAACCTGTGGTTTAGATGATGTTTAAGATTCCTTCTATCTCTTAATCCTAGGGTGGCCTAAGCAAGCATAGGTCAGGGAATCAAAAAGAATCTAAGTGTTAGTTCTTGCTTTGTTTCAAAGTAAAATTAGTCTCCTCATCTGTGAAATGGGTATAGGGGAGTGGACAAAATGATCCCAAGGTCTAGGTCCTTCTTGCCTTTTCTCATGCCTTCATTGCAAAATGTCACCCCACATGGAGGAGCTCTCTGACTCAACAGGATGAGGTCTTTAGAACTTACCCTGTAGCCATAATAGTCAGCTCTATCAGGGGCCTATTAAATCCCTTCACAACTGACGTGCCAACAGCCAAAGTCTGCCCTGCAAATAAATATTCAGAGGTACACGGTTCAGCTTGAGTTCCCTTTCTTGGAAATCTATACTTTAAGAGCTTTCATTGTGCAGTGATTAACTCATTGAATGGAGGTTGGCCTCCTTCCATGCCTCTTATGTTTTATGTGGACTTCCTGAGGGAAAGCTTAGATATTTTTTCCAGAGCCAGGGAAAAGGTAGTGTTATGAAGGTGACCTCTTTCACGGCCTTTTCCTCCAACAGGCAGCTTGATCTAGTGAAAAAGAGTGTTAGAATTAAATTAAAGGACCCTGGGTTTATAGAGCAACTTCACTGCTTACTACCTATGTGACCTCACACAAATTCTTTAACATCTTGCAACCTCAGTTTTCTCCAAAGAAAATGAAGGAGTTGGACTAGATTCTTTCTAGCTCTAGTGGTTGGATGCCATCAAGCATATATTTTTTTTAAACCCTTACCTTACATCTTGGAGTCAATACAGTCTATTGGCCAGATTTGAACCTAGGACCTCCCATCTCTAGCTCTGACTCTCAATCCACTGAGCTACCCAGCTGCCCCATCAAGCATATTTTTTGACCCTTCCTCTTTGACTCTCTTTTGACTTAGGAGAAGAGTGTGTAAATATTATCATGGGCTAAGCTTTTGTGATGTTGTGGAAAGTTCACTGGATTTGGAATCAGCCCACTGGGTTAAAAAATATGCTCTGCCTGACCTGTTCTAGCCTCAGGACCTAGGGGAAATCACTTTACCTCTACAGACAGCCATTGCAAACAAAATGCTGCAAGTGGTGTAGCCCCTTCAGAGTTGTGCTGGAGCCAGCTTGAGCCTGGGCTTCAAAGATCCAGTTGTGCAGTTTTCAGAGTGAGTGTCTACCCCTGGGAAATCAGCAAATGCTACTAATCGAGGGCTGTGATATTGGATTATTGTTGGTCGTCTAAATTTAAGAAAGTGATGGAGAAAATGTTAATAATGCAGATTAAATTTAAACATATGCCAGAAAGTCTACATTTTGGTAGATCTTGCTGTTAAACATTTACCACCAGCCACTGAAAATGCCACCCAGATTTAAGCCTCATCAGGGTTATTATGACAAATACCAACTGCTCTTTCATGGTGGCAATTTGAACCCTAATCCCTGCACTGAGGAGCAAAACTAGTCCCAGACAATTCCTTAGGCAACGTGACCTTAGGTAATTCATTTAACTTCACTACATTTTCCTTTTCTGCAAAATGGAATGATAGTCATGGCTCAACTTAACTGTTCTCTGGAATTGAAAGGACATCATAGATGCAAAACTATCTTGAAAATAAAAGTGTCATTCTGAGTTTAAAACATCCCATACTATGGGATGTCATATGGGATGGGTCTATGAGGAAACTGCCCTGGGGTTTGGTCCATCCATTGAAGGAAGGTTGCTGAATATTGGGCTGCTACTGCTCAGAGATATTCAGCAATAGGGCCATCAAAAGGAAAACCTATGTATCATCTCAGAGAGGAACACTGAAAATTAAAATGGCTTCTGCTTTATAAGAAGAGAATTCAATTCTAGAATTGTTCGATTTTCCCGCTACCATAACTGACAATGTCTCATAGATGCCTTCCAATGAATAACGTCACAGTGTATCATGTATAGTAGAGTCTCCATATCTACAGAGGCACTTTCCAAGATCTACCATGGATGACTGAAACCACCCAGAAAACTAGACTCTCTACAGACAATTCTGACTTTAACTTAAAAAATTATTTTTAAAATTAAATTCAAATTTTTATGTTCTAATGATTTTAATAGTATTCTGACATTTTGAAAAATTATTCTCTCCCTCTTCTCATGAGTACGTCATATACTGTTATACATGTATTAATATACAATACATATTTCTATATTCATTAAGTTGTGAAAGAAGACATATTGCTTACACTACAAAGGAAAGAATGATATATTTTAATCTGCATTCAAACTCCATCAGTTCCTTCCATATCAATTGATTTTTTATTATGAGTTCCTTAGAGCTGTTCTGGATCCTTGCATTGCTGATAGTTAATTTATTCACAGTTGATCATCATATCTTATTGTTCTTACTGTGTGCAGTGTTCTCCAGATTTTGCTCACTTCACTTTGCATCACTTCATATGTCTTTCCAGGTTTTCTCTTTTTGTGATCACCATGTTTGTTATTTCTTATGGCACAATAGTATTCCATTATAATATCTTTCACAATTTGTTCAACTATTCCCCAATTGATGGACAACCCTTCAATTTCTAGTTCTTGCCACCACAAAAATTGTTCCTATAAATATTTTTGTAGAATTAGGTTCTTTCCCCCTATCCTTGATCTCTTTGGGATGCAGACCTAGTAGTGGTATTTCTGGGTCAAAGGGTATATATACAGTTTTATGACCCTTTGGGCAGGGTTCCAAATTGCTTTCAAGAATAGTTGTATCATTTCATAGCTCTACCAACAGTGTATTAACTTTGACTTTTGTTATGGTATTGGCTTTAACTTTTAACACCTATATTAACTTTACTATATAGTACTGTACTCTCTCTCCCTGCTCACATGTCGTCCGCAGCCTCCACGTGTCTTTGAAATGTGTGCCAGACCCATTCTCTTATCTGGGGCCAGCCCCTTTCTGCTTCCTCCTCCTGGAATTCAAGAGTGACCATAGGTAGTCAATAAGGGGGATTACTGTATCAATCCAGACTATCCCAGCTTAATAAAAGGTTGTATTCCAAGGAGGAGACTTTGCTAAACTGAATGCCTCCCATCACTAGATGTATACAATCTTATGACAAGTCTTTTTCACTTCTCTAGGCATCAATTTCCTCAGTTAATTAGAATAAGAACCACTTAAGTTCCTTGGTTTCTTTTACCTTTAACATTCTAAATAAATGATTTGTTGTCTGTAGTTTGTAAATATGTTCCCCTTTGGAAATAACAACATAAGCAGTAGTTAGGCTTTCTGTGGAGATCATAGAAACCTATTTAATTCATGAGTTGTTGGTTGTCTTACATAGCACTTAAAAGAAGGATTCTTCACCCTTCCCTCCCCTCCATTTCCTGTCTTCTGACCCCTGAGATCTTTGATTCTTCAGTTACCTTGAATCCTGAGTGCCTGAGACTATAGGAAATAAATTGAAAGTCAATGCGTTGATTGTGTCAGCTGAGTAGCCTGTATCATAGTCCCGGAGGAGGACTTAATCTTAAATCTAGTGGGACTTGTGGGAAAGGAAAGGGTCAGTGGAGCCCCAGCTCTGAATGAGTCATCAGGGAGAACTTTGTTAGCCACTTGTGTTCAACTATTGAGAATTACTTGTATTTCAGAGAATAAAATAATTTTAGGATTGTAAGGGACCTCAGTGGCCAATCCAGCCTGACCTATACCTGAAAACATTCTCCTAATGAAACATACGAAGTGGTCATGTAATGATTAAAGGAATTGTGGAGGATTGAAGAGGTACAGGGGATACAGAAGGTTTTGTAACAGGGAATGGAGGGAGGAGTTATTCGATGACATGATCACAGGAATCCAGGTAGAGCACATAGTTGGGAAAAATCCAGGAAGAGAGGCACTTCTATCCCGAGACAGTCATCCATGTCCACTTTGATGGGTTCTAATCTAGGGGAATTATAATCTCTCCAGTCAGCACACTTTCCTATTTGACAACTGTAAATGCTAAGAATTTTTTTTTTGTTTCCCTAACATCAAACCAAAACTTGCTTCTGTAACTCTTACTTTTGCTTACCCCAGCACAAACCTAATTCTATCCCAACATGGCAGCCTTTTAAATCCTTGAAAGCCACCATCACATCTCCCCTGAGTCTTCTCTTCTCTAGGTGAAACATGTCCAATTTGCTTACCTACTTCTTATGTGATACACACCCTTGGTACTTCAACGCCTCATTGCCCTTTGGTGATTACCCTCCAGCATATCATTATTTTTCTTAAAAGGTAATATCCCAATATGGATAAACCCAGTTCATCAAATGTGGTCTGACAGGACAGAGTTCAGGAGGACCAACCAATATCTCCTTCCTTCTGGAAGCTTCACCTCTTCTCAGACAGCCCCAAGTCTTGCCAGCTCCTTTGGCTGCCACATCACAATACTCACAGAGCTAAAGCTAGCATTTCATTAAAGGAGTCAGATCTTGTTCTGACCAGCTGTTACATGATCCTGGGCTATCTGATCTCTAGCAGTTTGAGTCTCTTTGGGGCTCTGCTCTCTATGGAAATTGTCTCCAAGTCATTTGTTCCTTCTTTTTAAAGCTACCCGTACCTATAGAAAGCTCATTGTCTGGTTCATCTGTCTGCCTTGGATTCTAAGTTCCTAGAGGACAGGGACCAGGATTTATTTTTTTTTAATCATTACCTTCCAACTTAGAGTCAATAGTGTGTATTAGTTCTAAGGCAGAAGAGTAGTAAAGGCTAGGCAATGGGGCTCACACAGCTAGGAAGTGTCTGAGAATAGATTTGAACTCGTCTTCCTGACTCCAGGTCCAGTGCCCTATCTGCTGTGCCACCTAATTTCCCCATATGGTTTGAAACAAACCTCCAATTAAAATAAGGGAATCTGACCAAATAAAAACAACTAGCCAGAACAGCTGCTTAGTAACCATAACCCCATATCTCACAGCCTGTCAGTGAGCATGTCTCTTATCCTCCAGAGGAAGAACTAGGGAGGGAGAGAGGGAAGGAATGATGCCAGGAAATTGTTGCCAGCATTTCTGAGAAGCAGCAGTTCAACCCTCCTGACCTACACACAGGTTGGAATCTTAATGTGCATGTAGCATGGGATTGGGAGAGTTCTCAAGCCCATCAAAGGCTCTGCCCCACGTCGGGACCCAGTAGGGGTTGTAGTTTTGTAGTTTGCGAATCACTAGTTTATCAGAAATGACTTTGGTTGGACCTTGAGAAAGCACAACCTAATCTTGTGATCCTTAAAGGGAGGTTGTCTGTCTTTCACTCTTGGGTGACTTCAGCTTTCTTTGGCTGATAGAAAACCCCTTCTGTACACTATTGTAGTGATGTAATTTGGAAAACTTAAAAAAAATATATTTCTAATGTTTGTTTTCCCAGGTCACTTCACAACTATAGGAGTTATACAATCTACTACATTATATAGCACTTAGCTATATAAGCATTTAGAGGTCTGTCCTTTGGTTTTTGCCACAAACCTGTGAGGTAGGGACTATGCCTCTGTTAATATTTGATGTGAAGTGACTAGAATGGCCACACTGCTAGTAAACACAGATGGCAAAATTCTAATTCAGGCTGTTACTGTCTCCCAGTCCTCGGCTCTTTTTGTCACACCACTCTTTAGGGACAGAGGCTAAGTTCAAATCTCACTTCTGCTGCTTAACTTGTATGACTTCTGACAATTCACTTATTTAATTTCCTCATCTTTAAAATCTTTAAAAAAACATCCCCATGAACAATATGGTTTCTGAGGTTCCTCTTAGATTTATAATCCTATAAATCTTTCTTATTAGGGAAATCTAAATTTCTAGGATATTAATGATATATTTTGTTCATTTTATTTTTTTGGTTCTTCTTTTTTTTAAGTTTTATTTAATTGATTAAGAAAAATTTTCCATCACATGATTCATGTTCTTTCCTTCCCCTTCTCCCCCTTCCCATAGCCAAAAGCAATTTCTCTGGGTTTTACATGTGTGAATGATACATTTTAAGGTCGTGAATGATCATGGGGATGTAAAAACTAGAACTCCTGACTTTGAGGCCTTAACCAATGACCCTATTTCCCCAATGTACTTCTGAGATATACCTACATTAAAAAAAAAAAAAAAAACCCTTACCTTCTGTCTTAAAATCAACACTGTGTATTGGTTCCAAGGCAGAAGAGTGATAAGAGCTAGGCAATGCCCAGGGTCACACAGCTAGGAAGTATATGAAGCCAGATTTGAACCTAGGACCTCCCATCTCTAGACCTGGGATATAGCTATATTCTAAGAGAAAAAATCAAGAAATGTCTTTCCCCCATATCATTCGCTTTCTTCCTGTATGACCAACACTCATTTTTTCTTTTTCTTTGAAAAGTCAAGTACACTAGCAGCAGAGACTTCTTTAAGTGAAATACACTCTGTTCTCTCCAGGATAGATGTAAGATTAAATAATAGGAGCCCTTCTAGCTCTCTTAGCCTGGAAGATCAGTATTATTGATTAGCCACACTGTACTTTTAGCTCTGTAAGAAGATACAGGCAAAAGATGAAGCTGAAACTAAAAGTGTCTAAGGTCTAAACCTAAAACTTGAAAGCCAAAGAACTACTAAATGTTAAAAATGAAGGATGAGAACTTTCAGTCATTTATTAATCATCTGCCCAACTCTATCACACACAAATTCAACCTGATTTAAAGTATTCTTTCAGTATCATGAAGGTATTATAGAAAGAAAGAAAAATGATAGGAGAGTTGGATGCTAATTATTTTTTCCATTGATAGCTGTACATTTTGGCAATAGGACAGGGATTCAGAACTCCTTAATAACTAGGAATATGAATCTAAATCATTAATGAAGGACACAGAGTGGCATCAAATTAGGTTTCTGATATTTGTATAATTCCTTGTCCCTTCTACATCCCTATCAACCATTTTGGAATGAAAATATCAAAGGAAAAAAAATACAAATTATTTAAATAATTATGACTTTCACTTTTTTGTCTGGTAACTTAAGCATTATCTATTTGGTTTGAAATCTATACATTTTGACCTTTTGACTCCAAATCAATTTTATTTTATTCTTTAAAATTTTTATATTCATTATTTTACATAATATTATTATTTTACTTTATACATTGATGGCAATGAAATTCTCATAAGCCAATATTTCTCTCATGCCATTCCATTCCTCCTATACGTTCATCCTTCTCTGGGTTAGGAGTTCTTATCTTGGTGTACATGAGCTTGTTTTTTAGATGTTTTAGTAACTTCAATAAAATATTCTTGAGATAATAAATTTAACATGTTCTTTTGTGCTACTAAATATTTTATTTTATGTTCTCAAAAACCTCTTTCTGAGGAGTTCTCACCCTGTTTTCCAAGGGGTCCATGGCACAACAATTGTGAAGAATCTCTGCTATAGATCCTAAAATATCCACTTCTTAAAGAGATTTCCAACCAGGAGATCCAGCCTCCACCTAAAACCTGGAAGCAAGGGTTGTGACTGGTAGATGTCAGGAACCAAGAAGATAATGAATTTTTAGACAACTCTACAAGAAAAATAGTTGGAGAGCAGAAACTGAAAGGTCATTAAGCCTTCCTGCCATTCCTTGTTCCCTCCCTCAGTCTTGGTTCAAGTGATAGTGAAAACATAAGGGTTAAGCAGTAGGATGAAGAGTGAGGCAGGTCCTTTGAGGCCATTGCTGCTGATGGTGTTGGCGAATTGGAGCAGAAAGTGCTAACAGTTTAGGTATATTTTTTATGGAGGAAAGAGAACTGGTAAAAAAAAAACAGTTTGCGCCATATTTTGGGGCTGACAACCTTTGTAGTCATTCAGGAAATTAAAGTTATATCCTGATTTCAAAATCCATTAACTAAGTGGATTGCTTGTTGGTCAGTATTCTTCTCTACTTTGTTGTTTATCTCCCCCAAAATCTATTAATATGCCTGAGAGTAGGAGTACCTAGTAAAATGCCAATCAGAATATTTTCTTGATAGTTTTATACTTACTTTTCAATCCTTTGCCAATGTTGGCAACCAGGAGCAGATGGAACATGGGCATTATCTGCTAGAACTCTGCCTACTTTTCTTTGTTTCATGTTTTTAAAGAAACGAATCATATTTGCAGACTTCAGACAGACTCCTCTAACATCGGTTCCTACAGATTTTTTTAAACCTTTCCGTTGTCTGTGCCCATTACTGCTATCAACACTAGAGTTTAAACAGTAGGAATAGGGTGAGATCATTTTATCTTTCAGGCTCAAGCTAATAATATATGGTGTTTCAAGGAATGTAAATTGCTCATAGCCCAGCACCATTCAAAACCTAAGTGCCAGATTTCAATTTTCTAATGGGGATGTGGAAGTCACAAAATGGCATAATCCTGTCCTGACTGTTAATTAATCAGACACTAAAAGCTCCTATCTTCTGGTTAAACAAAAGGAGCCTGACAAGAAAAAGGAAGGTTCCTGTCACTAAAGGTGCTTGATTCAAGAAGTGAGGAGTGGGGGAGAATATATGTGCAAAATTAATAAACACCACCCACCACCATATCTTAACCCTTTCCCATCAGTTGGCAGCAGCAGGAGGTATTTAGGGTACCGTGACTGAGGGCACACTAGACTTTCTCTGGGGCAGAATTTATTTGTGCCTTCCAACCAGTCCATCTTCCCACATTCCATCCCCGCTCCAGGGGAGTTGAAGAGGGGGAGAGCAGGCACCACTGGCCTTCCATTTAGGGCCCCCAAAAGACCTCCTGTGTGCATGTGACAGTAAATCAGGACAGACAAATGTGACTTGTGTAAAAGCCTTATAGCTGAGGCATTCTTGGCAGGGCTTTCTGCTGGCTTAGCAGAAGGACACCCACTCCAGTAGCTCAGCTCAGAGCGTCTGCTATCCAGGGACCCCTGGGATCTAGGTGTGAAGGTTGTTCACTGGCAGGGGAAGGGTAGCACAATGAGGGAAAAGGAAGAGGAACGGCAGTGGGGGAGAACCTGGCATATACCTTCCTGTGGCACAGTATAAGTTCCTCAATTTGTCACTGCCCGTTGTTATTAATTTCCATATGAAAATGTTGCTGTCACCATCAAATGAAAACTTTCCTTCCTTCCTTCCTTCCTTCCTTCCTTCCTTCCTTCCTTCCTTCCTTCCTTCCTTCCTTCCTTCCTTCCTTCCTTCCTTCCTTCCTTCCTTCCTTCCTTCCTTCCTTCCTTCCTTCCTTCTTTCCTTCCTTCCTTCCTTCCTTCCTTCCTTCCTTCCTTCCTTCCTTCCTTCCTTCCTTCCTTCCTTCCTTCCTTCCTTCCTTCCTTCCTTCCTTCCTTCCTTCCTTCCTTTCTTTCTCTCTTTCTCTCTTTCTCCCTTTCTCCCTTTCTCCCTTTCTCCCTTTCTCTCCCTCCCTCCCTTCCTCTCCTCTCCCTCTCTCCTTCCCTTCCTCCCTCCTTCCCTCCTTCCTCCCTCGCTCCCTCGCTCCCTCCCTCCCTTCCTTCCTTCCTTCCTTCCTTCCTTCCTTCCTTCCTTCCTTCCTTCCTTCCTTCCTTCCTTCCTTCCTTCTTTTTGGTATTAAAATGACTCAGAAGAGAAGGCTTAAAGGGGGTAGAGAAGCTTTCAGTGCCTTAGGTCATGTTTGTCCCCTAAAACTCACTTTCTTCCATACTAATTTAATACTGAATAATTTCTATATATATTAAGTGAAAAAATAAATGGCTGTCCAGAATGGTGCATACGACTTCCTAGTTACTAGGCTGAGTGAAGAATTATTTCCCTAGGCATAACCAGAACTGTTTCCATATCTGGTTTCTCAGATTCTCTACATGATCTTAATGCCTCAAGCAATTTTGTTCCAGGTCCTCTCAGTTACCAAAACAGAAATCGTCTTTGGGAAGGTTTTTTGAGACTATGACCTTTTCTCTACCCCTTGCCCAGTTGTAAGTGATCTCTTCTGGTCTTCTCAAGTTTCTCATCCCTTTTGGATTCTAGTCACACTCTGATATATATTATAGTTGTCCACATTTTTATCTTATTCTCTTTTATTAAAGGGAAAGGTCTCTTAGGAATGGGACCATGTCTTCCAAAGATCATAGTATTTAGAGCTGAAAGGAATTTTACATATCCCCTATTTTATCCCAGCACCTACCACAGTGCCTTGGAAACAGGAACTTAATAAATGTTTGTTGTATTTCATTAAGGTGACCATTGCCCTGGCTTCATATCTCCTTTGTATCATCTGTTGTAACAGAAGTTTTTCCGCGCTAACTTTTTTGCTTCGTTTGCATAATAATGTGCTCACAACGAAGTGAATTATTGCAATGTGGACTTACAAATGGTACATAAATTGATATTATTGGATTTTAGCACAAAACTCTACCATTCTTATGCCGGAGGAGGAAATTTATCATTTTGGGCAAGAGTGTTCCAGGATAAGCTCCCATACAATTTATTACTGTCTATACCTGCTAGGGCCCTTTCAGTGTTTACTTCTTTCTAAAAAGCTATGGCTCATTTTCTATAAATGTCAATTGTCCCCCCCCCCCAGATATATTACCATATATTTATCCATCTCAAATCTTATCTCTTTTAGAATTGTAATTTTGATTTGTCTTTTTTTTTTATTATTGCTGCTACTGCTAAAATGAGAAGTTGTCCTTGTCAAAGTTGTTTGGAATTTTATTAAAAAATTCAGATTCTCTGGTTGGCTGCCTACATCCTCTCAATCATAGATGCTGTGGAAAATCACTCATAAAGACAAAAGCTTGCAATTTCCTCATTTAGATATGGCTTTGAAAACTCTGGTTTTGCCTTGGTTTTGAATTTAATGAAAATGAAATTCATTTTCATAGCTTGAATTGCCTTAATTTCACTGGGATAAGATTAGTTTTGGAGTCAGAAAAACCCATGGTCAGAGTCTGCCTTTGATCTTTACTAGCTGTGTGACCAAGATCAAGTAACTTAGTCTCTCTGAACTCCAATGTCCATTTTATAAAATGGAGAGAGTAAGATTTATTTTCTTTCTGCCTCACAAGGTTATTATTATGAGGCTCAATGGAAATATGCATGCAAGCACTGTGTGAATGCCAGTTATCATCATCATTCTCATTATAATTACCAAACCCAGAAGAGTCTTTTCAGATTTAGACCGAGGTATATGTTATCACTTAGAGGCAAAATGCCCCTAGTGGATAGATAGCCATCCAGTAAGATGAGCATTCAAGTCAAGCCCTGAGACATACTGGCCATAGGACTCTGGGTAAGTGGATTAATCTTTCAGTGCCCTAGCCAACTTTCTAAGACTATTTAAGTCACAGAATCTCCATTCCATTGGTAGAAGGAGTTCTCTTTTGCCTGTGAAATTCTAGGTTTGGCCTCCCTAAAAACTTATTGAACATTTCAGTGCTATGAGCTTTTTTGCATTTTCATGATTCTTTGTTCTATAATCCAGACCTTTTTCTGCTTGTTTCCTATCTGAATACATTAATGTGAACATTATCTTATAATCTATTTGTAAAGTAATCAAGTCATAATTTTGAGGGTATACTATATAGTAGATGTAAATTTATCATGTTTATTGCCTTCACTGCTGGTCTTTGTTTATTCTGAAATGTACATTTTGGCATCTCAAGGAGGGTTCTTTTTTTTTTTTTACCTACTTTAACCTCTATCTATCAAACTTGAAAGCAATTTTGTGTTGATAACAACAAAACCATACATCTTAACACTTCTCTTTGTCCTTAATCCCCTTAATCCCCATTTTTTAATCCCTTGGGGAAACTGAAATTATTCCTTATTTGGTCCTTTTCATGAGTTTCATTATTTTTTTCCTGGCGTGTATGGTTTTTCAAGTCCCTTTTGGGCCACACTTACCCTGAAGTACCACTAGTCTTTCAATAAATATTTAAGGTAGTTCTATCTGGGTGTCTTTTCCTACTTGGAACAAAAGTTCCACCATCTTAAGACTGTCACTTCTTTTTTCCCCCATCCTTCACCTGGCTATGGTCTTTCATTGCCCTCTCCTCCTAACAGTTCATTGTTCTTTTTTACCAAACCTTATTTTCCTTTCTCAAATAGTAGAGCCAAAGGGATTTGCTTAAAAGTTGTAGACAGAATGAGGAATTAGCAATCTTAGGGCTGGCTGAATAGACAAGAGAATTAGGAGTTGGGTGGGTGGAGGACCTTAATTGAGAGCTTTTAAAAATGACGATTAGAATATAACTCTACTTTTCTCAAGCCCTCATTCTCACAAACAGTACCCACGTCCATGGCAGGTCCTGAAAAAAGTCTTTAACGAATAAAATCAGATCCCAGAAAGCTTATTCTTTCTCTGCAGGGGATCTGGAGGTGGTGCCCCTTGACTGACTGATATTAAACAAAGCTACCTCCAGACTGGGCTCCCTTTTGATGTGCAGAGAAAATCTCTCTCAGAAACAGTAGTTGAACATGAAGCTGCCAGACCTCCTTTGAAGCTGAAGCCTCAGACCTCCTTCGAACATGTCAAGAAGGTCCCTCTTCGCCCCACTCGAGGTTCCCCAGCTATGAAGGGGCAGCTCAGCCTTTCAACAATGGAATCTAGGCAGTTGTCAGACACACATAAGCTCTTTCAATTCCTTGCTTTACAAACTGGCTATCTGATTTCTCTTCAGTCAGGGGCTTAACTTTTTTTTTTCTCCTCAGAGCTATTCCACTGAGCTCTGATCAGCCCCTAGTACAATGAGAAATATCCTCCCCATGCCTTTCTTGGCATCTGCTTGGAGTGCCAGAATGACACGTTCAGACAAACTATTCATTCAGTCTGAAATTATCCTACAAATTGTGACACATCTCATCAGGGCTATCCTATAACTTAGTCTGCCAGTAGTTATTTTTCCCTTTTCACTATGTATATATATATATATATATATATATATATATATATATATATATATATATATATGTGTGTGTGTGTGTGTGTGTGTGTGTGTGTGTGTGTGCATATGTGTCACACAGTGTTTTTATTAGAAAGCTGTATAATGTTAACAAAATGAATTAAAGTGATAATAAAGTGAATACAAGCTATCTTTCATACATACTTAGTAAATATTTTCAATATATTTACCACAGCTATTTAATAGTACATTATAAATATTTTCACCATTATCAATATGTAATATATTTTAATGGCAAAATATGAGATATTAAACTAGGTGTCGCACAAATATTTCTTTTTTTAAATCCAATATTCTGTCTTAAAATTGATACTAAATAACAGTTCCAAGACAGTAGAGCAATATAGGGTAGCCAGTTGGGGTTAAGCAACTATAACCCAGGATCTCACAGCTACAAATGTCAAATTTGAATCCAGGACTTCCCATCTTTAGGCTTGGCTCCCTATTCACTGAGCCACCTGTATCTCCTATTTCAAACTCACTATGTTTGAAACAGAATTTTTTATAATTTCTTCAAATTTGCCTCTTTTTGAATTTAATATTATTATTAAAGAACCACCATCTTTTCAGTCACACAGGCTCACAAATTCAGCATCATCCTTGGCCCCTTTCACTCAACCAACATTAAAAAAAAACCACTGCTAATCTCATTAGTGCTTTTATAATGTCTCCCAGGGAGCACCCCGTTTTTCTGCTTCTATAGTCACATCCATAATTCAAGTTCATATCACCTTAAATGTGGTTATTTCAATTGCCTATGAATTTTTGGTGTTCCTGCCTCAGGTTCATACCAAATTCTTTCTGTTCTCCAGTCAGGTGCCAAGGAGATTTTTCTAAAGTGCAGCTTAACCATATCACCCCTCCACTCCATCCTCCTCTCAACTAAACGAGCTCCAGTGACTCCCTATTACCTTTAGATCAAATAAAATCTCCTTTATTTGGCATTTAAATCAATCAATCAATCAAGAATGTATTAACTGACTGCTATGTGAAAGCCAATATACTTGACACAGACATATAAGTATAAAGTATAATAAAATATGATATAATATATTATAATATATTTTATATATAACATATATAAGATATAAGTATAAGCCATCCATACTCAAAATAATGCCATATTCTAACAGGTAACAAGTATACATATATATATATATATACATATATAGAGAGAATAAATAGAAAAACAAATATTGACACAATGGTTTTGGAGGAGTAGAGCACTAGAGGCTGGGAGGAATCAGAAATGGTTTTACTCATAAAACGGTGTTTCGGTGGCATCTTAAGTAAAGAGAAGGATGCTATGAGACAAAAAATAAGGAAGGAAGAAATTCCAGACATGGGAAACATCCAGTGAAAGACATAGAGATGAGAGATGGAATGTATTATGTGAGGAACAGAAAGAAGGCCAGTTTTGCTAAATTAAACTTCTAGGAGAAGGAGGAGGATTAAATGAGGATGGGAAGATTGATGGGGACCAGTTATGTAGGCTGTTAAAGTCTAAACAGAGCAATTTGTATTTTATCCCAGAAGCACCAGGAAGTTGTCTAGAATTGTGTGAGTAGGGGAATTAAATGGTCAAATCTTATTAAAATTACCTTATTAGGAGTGTGTAGAACAGATTCAGGTGGTGTAAGACTTGATCCAGTGAGACCAAATTACTGCAATAATCTGGGGAGGGGGAGTGATGCAGAGCTGATACAAAGTCCTAGCTGTGTGAATGGAGATAAGGGTTCAAATGTAAGAGATGTTGGGAAGGTGGAAATGACAAGATTTGGTAACTGCTCTAACAAACATATGGAATCCTTGCCTTGCCTCTTCCTACATGTCCAGTTCTCTTGAACTCCCCTCCATAGACTCTATGACCTAGCTACACTGGCCTGATTTTAGTTTTCAAACAGGACATTTCATCTCTCTCATCTGTACATTTATGTTGGCCATTTCCCATTCCTGGAATGCTCTTTCTCATCACTCTGCACTCTTGTTTTCTCTAGCTTCCTCATATAGCTCAAGTTTTACTTTCTGTAGAAGACCTTGTCTGGTCTCTTCAGTAGCTACTGCTTTTCCTCTGAGACTATCTTCTCTCTATTCTCTACATATCTTGTAAGCACCTAATTATTTACATGTTGTTGTCTCCACTTTTTATAATGTATAATCCTTGATAACGGGGGTGTTGTTGCCTTTCTATATCTAGCACTTATTATATTATGCACTTAACTGATGGTTATGATTGACTCAAGAAGTATGCAGAGTTGTTTGTAGACAGAAGGGAATACCTACCTTAGGTAATTACATCAATAGAAAGCACCTAGAATTCGTGGTTATGTTTTATGAAGATGTAGGGGGGGAAATCCCACTGAAGATAAGGTGAGGCACAGGTAATATTTTCACCAATACTATTTCTCAGCAGGCAAATTTGGGGTGCAAACTGTTGGCTAAAGCGGTGTCTGAAAATGGGATTTTAATTTCTAGATGATCAATTGATATATGAGTAATGGACTCAGTAAGGAATGCAGCACCTCTAGCAAGGGCTAATGTAAATATGTATTTTTTTTTCTGGAGCCTTGAGAATCAAGCTTTATACTTATGAGGGATATAGAGGAAACTAATCACAAATAGATTTAATAAAAGACTAAAAAATAGGATAAAAATAGCAGAAAAATAAGATCTATAATTCAAAAGGTATATACACAATATATTCAGCAAGAACAATCATTAGGTTCTAAATATAAGTTTACAAAATATGTGTAGAAAAAGGGTTGAATTAGAAATCCTAATGCATGGAAGCAAATTTAACCTCAGAAGTAATTACTGAGACTTGGTGGCATGGATTGATAACTGCAGTTTTGTTCTGAAAGAGTATATTTTATTCAAAAAGAAGAACATAAAGGAGTGGTTAGCATAGTATATTAAGACTACCTACTAATATGGCAAGGATCAATAGAGTTAGAAATAGAGCTGGACTTTTTAGTAAATAACTACAGTCCACTTGACTATGGTGCAGGGGAAATTATTTGGATGAGGAATGAGAGACAGCCAAAATTGACTAATTCTGGGGGAAAACAAATATCAGCAAACTGATATTCTTAATAGTCAGGGCAAGTGAATAAGATATGCCCCGGATCTATAATTTCATTGACACAAAGAATTGTCAGATGCAAAAATTGCTCTTACTAATGCGGGCTGATTCTGTCTCTGCATCTTATAGTCTTAGAAGTTTGCCTAGAACCCTAAGAGGTTATTGACTTGCCCAGGGTCATGCATTCAATAAGTATCAGAGTCAGGAATTGAATACGTCTTCCTGACTTGGACACCAACCTTCAACTGTGACTCAATATAAAATAATAGTTCATATCTCTAAGAATTTTATCAAAAAATTAAAGTTTAGAATGAGCTATGCCTTTTTTAGGTTTATACAGAACAATTGAAGGATAGAAGAAGAGAGGATAGTTGCTAGTGATAGAAGAGATAATAATAACAGCTGACACCAAGAAGATTTTTTTACTCAACTCTTACATTACCTCTTTATATTTGGACCTGAAAAGAGACAAAAAATTCTCAAGATGTAGAAGAGGCTGGTAAATGATTTAGTGGATAGAGTGCTAGCCTTGGAGATAGGACAACTTGGGTTCAAATTTGGTCTCTGACACTTCCCAGGTGCGTGTCATTTTATTTCATTGTTACCAAATTCTTTTATGACACAAACATGGTGCTGATACTTAATCTAGTAAAAGCAAAAAGCAGAGAATGAAAATTAGAGATCAATTTCCTTAGCAAATATAGATGAAAATTTTTAAATAAAACACTAGCAAGGTGACTACCAAATATTCACAAGGATCTTTCACTATTACCACGTGGGATTTACACCAGAAATACAAGGTTGGTTCAATATTAGGAAAACTATTAACATGATTGATTATATCAATAACAAAACAAGCATAAGTTACATTATTATCTCAACAAATGCCGAAAGAGCTTTGGACAAAATACAATCTGCATTCCTATTAAAATACTGGAGAGTTTAGGGATGAATGGAGCTTAATATTATATATCTAAAAATATCAGCCAGTATTATCCATAATGGAGATAAGCTGGAAGCCATCCCAATAAGATAAGGGGTTAAAAAAGGAAGTCCATTATCACCACTATTATTTAATATTATACTAGAAATGCTAGCTTTAGAAATAAATGGAAAAGAAATGGAAGGAATTATACTCAGCAATAAGGAAACTAAACTATCACTCTATAAAGAGGATATAATAGTATATTGAAAATCCTAGCAGATCAACTAAAAACTAGTTTATATAATTAATAGCTTTAGAAAAGTTGTAGGATACAATATGAACCCACATAAATCATTATCTTTTCTTTATATTACCAATAAAATCCAGCAGCAAGAGTCAGAAAGTGAAATTCCATTTAAAAATAAATTTAGAAAATGTAAAATATGAACACAATTGCACATTATAATTTATGAAATTGTATGCAATTACAAAATATAATTAAAAACACTTTTCACACAAGTCAGATCTAAACAGTTTTAAAATGTTAATTGCTTATGGGTAGGCTGAGGTATTACAATACAAATAATTCTATCTAAATGAACTAATTTATTTACTTAGTGACATACCAATTGAACTACCAAAATTATTTTAAAGAACTAGAAAAAATAATAACAAAATTTATTTGGATGTACAAAAGGCCAAGAAAATTAAGGGAATTAAAGGGAAAAAATGTGAAGGAAGGTGAACTAGTAGTACTAGGTATCAAACTGTAAAATAAAGCAGTAGCCATCAAAACAATTAGGTACTGGCTGAGGAATAGGAAGGAGGATCAACAGAATAGATTAGATATACAATATACAAGAGTAATCGATCATAGGAATGTAGGGTTTGAAAAACCTGAAGATTCCAGCTTTTGATAAAAACTTCTAGGAAAACTGGAAAACCATATGGCAGAAATTAGATATAGACCAACATCTCACACTCAATACCAAAATAAGGTCAAAAGAGGTATAGGATTTATATGTAAACAGTGATAAACATAAGCAAATTAGAGGAGAATAGAATAGTTTACCTGTCAAATCTATGGATAATGGAAGAATTTATGACCAAACATGAGATGGAGAACTTTATGAGATATAAAATGAATAATTTTGATAATATTAAATTTTTTTTCATGCAAACAAAACCAATTTAACCAATATTAGAAGAGAAACAACAAAGTGGGAAAGGATTTTTCTGCAAATTTCTCTGATAAAGGCCTCATTTCACAAATACATAGAAAACTGAGTCAGGTTTATAAGAATACAAGTTATTCCCTAATTGACAAGTGGTCAAAGAATATGAACAGTTTTCAGATAAAAAAATCAAATCTATTAATATTCATAGGAAAAATTATTCTAAATTATCACAAATTAGAGAAATACAAATTAAAACAGCTCTGGGGTACTACCTCACACCTATCAGATTGGCTAATAAAACAGTAAAGGAAAGTGATAATTTTGGAGGGGATGTGGCAAAATTGGAACACTATTGCACTGTTGCTGGAGTTGTGAATTGATCCAACCTTTCTGAAGAATGATTTGTAACTACTTGCAAAGGGCTATAAATCCGTGCATAGTCTTTGATCCAGTAATACCACTACTAGGTCTGTATCCCAAAGGATAAAAAGGGGTGGGGGAAAGACATATCTGTACAAAGATATTTGTAGCAGATTTTTTGTGGCAGTAAAAAATAGATATTAAGATGATATCCATAAATTGGGGAATGGATAAACAAATTGTATGATCATGATGAAGTAAACAGAATCAGAACAATGTACATAGTAATCACAATATTGTGGGATGATCAATTGTGGAAGACAGCTACTCTCAGCAATACAATGATCCAGGACAATTCTGAAAGACTTATTACAAAGGATGCTATCCACCTTCAGAGAAAGAACAATTGGAGTCTCAATGTATATCATGGCATATTAATTTTCTCTTTGTTTTATTTGTGTTTTTATTTTGGAGTCTTGATTTTATATGAGTATTCTCTCATGACAATGGCCAAAATGGAAGTATATTTTTCATTATCATAAATATAAAACTCAGGATAAATTCCTTGGCATCTCAGGGAAGGGGGGAAGGAAGGGAAGGAAAGACACAATTTGGATCTCATAATTTCAGAAAATATATGTTAAAAAGTGTTATTACATGTAATTGAGAAAAAATAATATAATGAAAAAAGACTGAGGATGAAGCCTGGCTGAAATAAAAGACTAGCAGTACAGTAGCAATGAATGAGACCTACATTTTCCTACATGACCAATGTGTTGACATTTTATTCTTTTTTTTGTCTGACTATATTTGTTATAAGGTGGGACATCTACTTAGGACTGGTATGAAGTGAGTGTATAGTGATAGAGATACAAAAGAAGAAAGAAAAGAGCATCAATAAAAATTTTAAAACACAGAAAGAAAAAAAGTTCAAAAGGAAATATAATCATAGAAGTTTTATCACCATTTTACCTTTAATAAAGACTTATAAAAACAGTAAAAAAATTATAATTTGTCTGGTTGTTCTAAGGGATGTTTATGTAAGGATAAGTGCTAAGGGATAGAGAAAAATTCATAGATTGTCTTTAAGAGGAAAAGAGGAGAACTGTATACAACCTGGGAAAGATTCTGGAAGGAGAGGAGGATATTGGGAATTGACTGCTTTTAACTGTTACTCTGGATCTGGCTTTTCACTGAGCTGGAAGGAGGGTGTTTGCTCTGGCATCTCCTGGGAAGACCTAATCTTATGGAAAGATTTAGGGATTCCAGAGTTGGAGAACTGTCATTGGAGGAGACTGCCTTTTCCCTGAAGTACAGAGACTAACCTGTCTGAGAGCTACCAGTCAAAGACCAACTTGTCTAAGGTAATCCCAAGGGTTTGTCACCTGGGACTCTGTTACCTAGGAAGCTAACCCCAGACTTGAGAGGGGATTCAGGCTACTGATGAGTCCCATCTCCTTAGCCTTCTTAAAGACAATCTGGGTAGTTAGGTTAGCAGATAGTCAGATAGCATTTGGGTTTTTTAAGTAAGAGCAGGGAATGGATAGGCAAAGCCTACAGAAGCAACAAAAAGTACCTCTTGCAAGGTATGTAGAAGGTGTGTTGAGTCTATATCTGTAGTTTAGGACCCTTCCTACCCTTTCCATTTACTCCAATTATCCAAATGAACTTGGTTTCCAAAGCCCAAGGATTTTGTACTTTACTGGCCCTGGGGAGGTCCCTCTGTGGGTGTTTCTTATCTCCCATCCATCTAGACCTTTTCCAAACAATCTACCTCCTTTTGGTAGGAGTCATATCTTTCCCTTATAGGTGCACTATAGTTATTTCCCAGCGTGTGATACTTGGAAATAGAATGGAAAGTCATAGGCTAGATGACAGTAGTATAGTAAGGTTAATTTAGATACATGAAATGACTGGATCCAAAAAGTAGTCATTAATGATTTGATATTAGTTTTCAAAGAAGAATCTAGTGGAATATCTCAAATATCTATCCTTGGCTCTTTGTTGTTTACTATTTTTATTCATAACATAATGTCAACATAGGTGTTATGTTTGTTAAACTTGCAAATGACCCATAGATGGAGGAATAGCTAGTACACCATCTGACAGTAATTAGTTCTAGAAAGGTCTTGACAAACTGCAACAGTGGCTAGATATGATAGAAAAGAGTTTATAAGGCATGCCTATAGGAAAGGGAAAACTTTCTGACATTTATGAGATGTTCAAAAATGGATAAAAGGGATAGTGAGTTTCCCTTTTACTAGAAATATTCAAGCAGAGATTTAGAGGATATAGGAGGCAATTTTTTAAGCTGATTAGTGATTATGACTTCTTTTCTCCCTTACAGCTTAAGTCTCTGTTTTCATATACCGAGTTCATCTTTTCCATAAGATTTTAAACAACAGCTTGATAAGTGCTTCTTGGGAAAATTCAAGACTTGCATAAACATTGAATAAAGGAACCAATAAGGTCCCTTCTTAGAATTGAATTCTATAATTTTTTTCTCTTCCAATGTTATTTCATTAAAGTCACTAGAAGCCAGAAACAAATGACCACTTTTTTGAATTATTTCAAAAATAACTTTTTGTTTTCTGTTTTTTTTTTAAAACATCATCATTATTATCTCCAGTGTCCCTCCCATACCTCTCCTAGGGAATCATCTTATATAACAAATAGTATTTTTTAAAGAGAGGGAAAAATCGGATGCAACTGACAGATACATTAAAAAAATTTAAAAAGATGTTCAATGTATAAAACCGGGGACTTCTCACCTCCATGAAGGAGAAGGTTGAGTATTTCCTCTCATATTTCTTCATTTGAGGCCTGATAGATATTTCCAGTTTTGTTCCTTTTGTTCCCTTTTGATTTGGGGGGTGTTTTTCAATTTATATTGTTGGGGTTGTTTGTATATTATTTCCTTTACTGTTTACTCTGAATCAAGTCATAAATCTTACTATGTTTCTTTGTATTCATCACATCATTTCATATAGCATAGTGATATGCCTTTACTTTGATTCCATCACTAACAGACATCTACTTGGTTTCCAAAGTTTTGCTATCATAAAAAGTGTTGTTATAAATATTTTGGTGTATGAGGGGAGTTATTGCTGGCTTTCCTGTAAGCAATTTAAATAGAAAATGGCAGTATCATATCATGGATCCAACAAAAATTTGTGCCTGTCTTTTGACATCCCCTCCAACATTGACTAATGTCATTTTTATCATCTTTGCTAATTTTCAGTGTCAGATGAAACTTATAGGTAGTTTTGACTTTCATTTCTCTTATCTATTATTTGAAGCTTTCTTTCATATGGACATTAATACTTTGCAATTCTTTTGTGAACTGTTATATTATTTAACCACTTCCCTATTGGGGAATGCCTATTAGCCACATATATTTATCGATTGTTACATATCTTAGGTACTAAACATTTATCAGAGAAACTGCATAAAAAGTTTTACCCCCTTTTGGCCACTTCCATTCTTACCCAAGGTACATTAATTTTATCTGTACAGAAGTCTTTCAGTTTTATGTAATAAGTTATGTGCTTTATATTTCTTAATTGTCACTATTTCTTTTTTGTTTGAGAATATTTATCTAGACTGCTTTCTGGTTTTGCCAGTAGTTTTGTTGAATAAAAATGGTGTTTTTTAGGTAATTTATATTTTTCACTTTATTAAACACTAGGGTAATGAATTCCATTGCTTCTTATTCTTTATTGCTATTTTAAAAAATCAATATCAGTTGGTTTTGATGACTACTGCTTTATAATATAAATTGAAGATTGGAACTGCTTTTCCTCCTTCACTCCTATTTCTTTTTCTCATTTCTTTTAATATTCTAGTTTTTTTACTTTTCAAAATAAATTTTATTATATTATTAAAATGGAAAAGTAATTTAGGTAGTATTGTCATTTTTATTATATTGACATGATCTCCATAAGCACTGAATATTCCTCCTCCTATTTCAGCTATTTTTTATTTTTTAAGTAACATTTTGTAGTTGAATCTATGCAAGTCTTTTGTGACTTTTGGGAGGTTGAGCTCCAAATATTTTATGCATTTTATATTTATTTGGAATGAGATTTCCTTTCCTATTTTTGCTTCTTGTGGTTTGTTGTTATAGAGAAATTCTCTTGACTTTTTTTTTTTAATGAAACCCTTACCTTCTGTCTTGGAGTCAATACTGTGTATTGGCTCCAAGGCAGAAGAGTGGTAAGGGCTAGGCAATGGGAGTTAAGTGACTTGCCCAGGGTCACACAGCTGGGAAGTTTCTAAGGTCAGATTTGAACCTAGGACCTCCCATCTCTAGGCCTGGCTCTCAATCCACTGATCCACCCAGCTGCCCCCTCTCTTGACTTTTGAAGTGCATTAATTAGAATTTTGAACCCTTGGATTACTTTTCCCACAGTTCTCATTTCCCTTTGTGTACATAGCTCATTATGCTGTTGGTATAAAGTGGGTGTGGCTCCTCCTTTTCCCTCTCTTTTCCACATGGAAAGCTGGTGAGCTCACTTGGTTTCTTTAGCCTTTTACTTTCCCTTTGCTTCAAGTTAAATATTAATAAATATTATTAAATATAATACTTGGTATATTGAATATTAATTTTAATATTTATACAAGATATATATTTTGCTTCTAACTTTGCTCAAGTTATTATTAGCCTCAATTTGTATCTATTTTGTTCCCCTAGTATGTTACATTTAGTATCATCAGCAAATCGGAGTAGTTTTATCTATTCTTTACCTTTCTTTATTGCTTTTAATTTTTTTCTATTATTTCATTGTTGTTTCCAATATTTTCAGAATTGTATCAAATAATTGTGGAGAAGTAGGTATTACCTCTCTTCTGTGTATATAAGAAAAGGTTCTACAGTATCTCCATTGTGTTTGATACTTTCTTTGGGTTTTGGATAGCTGCTTTTCTTGATATTAAATGAGTCCCTCTATGTCTCTCCTTTGTAGGATTTTTAGCATAAAGAATAATATACTTTGTTGAAGGTTTTTCCGAGTCCATTGTGGTTTGGGATGTTTGGAGTGTTAATATGGTTAATTATGTTAATAGTTTTCTCAATGGTGAACCAGTCTTGCAACCCTAGTATAATTCCAATTGATCATAATGAATTATTTGTTAGATAAATCATTGTAATCTGATGGGATTTAAAAAATTCAGACAACATTCATTGATAATATTGGCCTAAAGTTTCCATTCTATATATTTATGTAATATAAGGATTCTGATCGGGTGCTTTATTTCTCATCTTTTTTCAGAATGATGTGTTAAATATGGGTACTAATTGCTCTATAGAAGTTCAATAGAATCCTCCTTTTAAACCATCTGGACAAAGGAACCCTACCCCCACTCCTAACCACTTTGGTAGTTCCTTTATGACTAAATCTATCTGGTTTTCTGAATTTTGATTGTTTAAGATCTTTGTATAATTTTTAGATATATTACATTTTTGAGGTATTTTTCAATTATTTTGTGTGTGTGCTTAATTTTGCTAGCATATAACTGTTCCTAATACTTTATGGCTATTCTTTTTATTTCTTCTGGATTTGCTGTGATATCATCTTACTCAATTGCTCTGCTATTGATTTTGTTTTTTTGTTCTCTTTAAAAATTAGTTTACCTAAAGGTTAATATTTTATTAGAGTTTTCAAAGTATCAGCTTTTAGTTTTAATATCACTCCTTTGGGTTCTTGCTTCCAATTTATATTTTTCTCCCTGATTATTAACATATTTTCTTTTATGATTGTTTTGTTTCTTTGTGGACTTTCTATGTGTAATACATATTCATTTAATTAATTAATCCTCTTTTCTATTTTGTTAATATATATTTGTAGGATTTTAGTTTGTTCCCTAAGAACTGATTTAGCTGCATCTCAGAAATTTTGGTATTTTGTTTAAGCATTATCATTTCCTTTCATGTAATTTTTAATCATTGCAGTGATTTGACCTTTGGTTCACTAATTAAGATTTCATTTTGAGTCTGTCTTTTTTGTGTGGTCCATGAAAAATGGCTATTTTTATTGTGTTATGATCTATAAATAATATACTAACTATTCTTGCCCCTTTACATGTTTATAATATCTTTATTTCTAATACATGGTCAATTTTTTAAAAGCTCTATGTGGTGCTATGAACACATATGTTCTTTTTCAGGCTCATTCAGAAAATGCCACAAGTATTTTTATTTTAATTTCCCTGGCATTTGTTCTATAAGAGAGAGTAACCCCAAGATTTTGTGGAGCTCTGCCTCACTTAAATACAATTCACATGTCAAGATTCTGTGATATCATTGATACTTTTTGGAAATGAGGGATTAACTACACAATATTTTTGTTTATCCCTTTTTATTTTTCAAATGTTTGTTTTTGCTTTGTAAGATGGTATGATTACAAGTACTGTTTTTTGGTGTCACTTGATGCACAGTAAATTTTTTCCATACCATCACTTTTATTCTGTGTATATATTTGTTCTTTAAATGTGTTTCTTGTAAGCTGAAGATTGCAGGAGTTTGTTTTCTTATCCAATTTGTCACTATTTCATTTTATTGGACTTCTAAATCTATTTATGCTTAAATTAATCAAAATTATGTTCATATTTCCTTCCATTTGACTCTAATATTGTTTCTTTAGTTATAATTTTCCCTTCTTCAAGTGCAAATACAGTACTATATTTCTTTTATTACTTTACCTTAACATTTTTGGTCTATTTCCACTACCTCCCTTCTTAGCTCCTCATCCCAATTGTTATACCTTTCTCTTTAGTTCAACATTTTTAAAATCCTTACCTTCCATCTTGGAATCAATACTATGTATTGGTTCCAAGGCAGAAGAGTGGTAACAGCTAGGCAATGAAGATCAAGTGACTTGCCCAGGGTCACATAGCTGGAAAGTGTCTGAGGCTAGATTTGAATCTAGGGCCTTCCATCTCTAGGTCTGGATCTTAATCCACTGAGCTACCCAACTGTCCTCCCCCCCCTTTTTATTTTTTAAATTTTTTCCCCATTTTCATTCTTGTTTTTATCTAGATATTTAATTCTTTCTTCTTTCCCTGCATATAAATGAAGCAGATTTCCCTTTCCTTTTCTATCAACTAGTATTGTTCATTAGTTTTTATATTTCATTTTTTACACACTTTTCCAGAAAGAGTTTCACTTACTCTCTTCATTATCCATCTTTTCTTTCTATCTACTGTAGAGCTTCATTGTCTGCTTCATGATCTCTATAATTATCTAGTCTCTCTCTATTCTCTTCATTCCTCATGAAATCAAGACTTTCAAGGTATTCATTTTGGGCTTTATTCTTTAGAGAGTTTCTCCTATTGCCTTTTAGAGTTTGCCTCCTGAATACTCCTTTCCATTGTGCTTCACTCTCAGAACAAAGACAATTTGTGTGGGTGACAGAGAGGATAGTATCTTGTGGTAGAACTTCCACATCCCCCATCCCACCACATCCCTAATTATACAGCTTATCATTGATTTATATTCTCCCACTGATTACCTTTTTTGCCCATATGCCTCAAAACTTCTTTCATGAATCCTTTGCTCCCATTCCCCCAAGTGCCAATTGCTCCCAAGAGTTCCAAATATCTCTCTCTCAAGGGAGCATGAGTCTTTTCAGGTATCAAATCCTCCAGACCATACCAGCACAAGATTCCTATCACCCTTCACAGAACATATCTTTTCACTAAGAGATTATTATTATTTATCAGTAGAATACTCTTGAACCATAGATGGTTCTCTCTTTCTCAAGCTTTCTCCCTCTTTCTTGTCAACTATCCTGTTGATTCTTCTCTTTATGAGGAACCACAAGAATTCACTTTCCCCTCATTGAAAATCCTTGATTTGAACCCAATGCATCAAATACTCTTCCCTATTTCCCTGCTATCCTCAGACTTTCATATATCCTCCAAATTTGTTATGCAGTTCCATAAACAAAAAAAAAATAATTATTGATACACCTGTAGGCATACTGTCCCTAATGTTCCAGGTCCATTTTGTTCATAATGCCTCAAGTCCACTTTTTATTGTTGTTTATTCATTTCAGTTGTGTCCAACTCTTCATGACCCTGTAAACTTCTTTTATGGGTTTTTGGCAAAAGTATGGGAATGGTTTGCAGTTTCCTTTTCCAGTGGATCACATTTTTTTTTTTTTATAATTCAGTGATACATTGACAAAGGTTAAACAACTTGCAGGGGGTCACACAGCTGGGAAGTTGCAGAGGCTGCATTTGAATGTAGGTCTTTCAGACTCCAAACCTAACACTCAAACTAGGGCACCACCTAGCTGCCTCAGGCTCACTACTGTATCCTTATCTTTACCTGACTTCTGCTTTCATTCCAGTCTCTTTGTGTACATTTGGAAAGAAATTTCTTATTGGTCTCTCTGCAGTCATTCTATTATTATCCTTGGCTGTTGCATTTGTTCACCCCTCCTGAATTTCCTGGGGTGTTTGAAGAACGAATATTCTCTTCTGGTTCCCCTAAGAATATTTCCAACACCTTCATTATTCCATATTATTAAATAACTATCTTCTTACATTTATGTTTATACTCAGATTTACAAGTTAGGTCTTGCTGGGCTGTATCCTGAGCTCGATTATTCTTGGGAATACATTAGTTCTTTCCCTTCTACTTTTTCTGATAGGTGTAGAATCCTCTTGTGTTAGTCAATATTCATTTTCTTTGTATTTGAAGCTCCTTCTCCTGTTTTGTTTTGGATTTTTATTTTGCAGAACTTGTTATTTCTGAATTGAGTTGTTAAAATGAATCACTCTGTTTTGGAGTTTGTAGCCTTGAGTTTTGGGGTTTTTCTTCCCCCTGGAGATTATCAATAAATTTTTAAAATTAGTATTTTGTTTTCCTCCTTCTGGAAGTTCTGGACAATTATCTAGTATTATTTCATTGTATTATGTTCAGGTTTTGTGTTCTGGGAGATCAGTGATCCTTAGGTTGACTATATATATCCTATCTTCGAGATCACTATGTTTTTCTCTTTTAATGAGGACATTTTCTTTCAGTACTATTGTTTTTTGCCTTTCTTCTTCTAGATTATACTTTACTTATGTGTATTTGCACTCTCAATCTATTGTTCTCTCTTTTATTTCTTTGGTAAAATTTGTCACCACAGATTCAAGTTTTTCTATTCTGTCCATTACTTTTGTTGTGCCTCCAATAGATTCTACTCTTATAATTTTCATTTATTTTAAAATCACTCAGGAGTAGCATGTTGTAGTTCCACATTTGCCTAAAACTCCAAAGGGTCCTCTGTCTCATGAATCATTGAATGATTTTCTTTTCTTTTGAATTATTTGTTCATAGATGCATGAACTTGTTTTCTATATGTGGAAGTCATATTTTCTCTTGCTTTTAATGTCTTCCTGTTTATTTATCTGATTACATATTCAAGGCATTTTTAGTTTTCTTCTTCCTCAGATATTTGACGCTTTTAGGGTTTTCCCCCCCATTATTTTTCCCTATTGCTCATTTTCTGACTCAATCTCCTCTGATGGTGGTTTCCATGTGGGCTAAATCTATCAGTATCTCAGTTTGTTTCCATGTTAGATAATTCAAGTTCAGAACCATACTTCTTTGACCCAACTAGCTTCTTGTGAAGGAGGGAATGGAAAGTACCCTATTTGGATATTTAACCCTTTCCCTCAAGTTTAGTGTAATGCTTCATAGTCCTCCATGTAGTGTTTTGCCTTGGTATCCTATCACATTCTCTCTGTTCTTCAGTTCTCTGACCCAGACAGTACAGAGAGCTGGCCTGCTGGTTCTTTGGGACTGATTTCTATAATCTGGGTCTTTAAGGCTCTGAATGATTTAGAATGAGGTGTAGAATTGAGTTCTATTTTAAGCCTGGCTATATATCCTGCCTCTCTACTTCTATTTTTCTACTCTTTTACAGAAATCTGTTACAGCAAAGAATCCTGCCACCAGTTGCTTGCTTTCTGACTCCAGAAAACTTCTATAGTCTGTAATCTGGAACTCCTACCACTGAAAAAATTGAGGTGGGGCTGGGGCAAGGTATAGGTTTGGCTTTTGCTGAAAGTCCATTTTTAGTTGCTTGGGTCAGATAGCACAGCATATCTGCAGTAGTATGAAGAAGAGAAAGGCTTCTCAGTGAGTTAAAGGTGTTCATGGTTTTAAAAAAACCAAAACTTTGGGATTCCAGATGTCCTAAGAGATAGTTGAGATTGCTTTATCTTTGGTGCATAACTTCTGTTTTGGAGAGATCTGAGAGCTGGTAAGGATCAGAGAAAATGTCTTATACTCCATTTTCTTCATCACATATGACCTTACTCATGTTTGAATTTTCATGGGTGTTTTAATTTCACACATATTGCATTTTAAGGCAGGAAATCAGGTTTATTCAACAGTTTCCTTCCCTGAAACTTTTCAGGGCCAACCTAAGGCAAAATGATATACATGATAAAATTTATCTCCCCACCCCTTCACTCTGATCCTTTTTTGTAAGTAGAAAAGCTTATTGTGAGTTAAATATTAACTCTCACAAAGGTAAAAGAAGCAGATGGCCTCAAAAGAATAATTTAGGTGGGAAATAAACTATATGACCATTAAGGTTCTTGCTATTTCTAGGATTCCACAAACCTAAAAATCTACAAGATTTGACAATAGCATAATGAAATTGTCTTCTCTATGCTTCTTATAGAATTAATCTTATTGATTTATGCTATTGTTTTAAACTACTACTATAGATAGATACTACTATAGATAGACACTGTAGACTCTAGGTGGAAGGAAATACCTTTCAGTTGGCAAAGTTTCCTCCTTTAAAATTATGAGATTTTTTAAAATTCTGGTTTCTTTGCCTACTAAATCTATCTATAAAGTCAACTCTACTTATAATTCAAAAGATCTTCTTCACTCATTTGCTCATCAAACATTTATTGAATATCTACTATGTTTAGGTAGTTAATATGGTAGACATAAAGACCTAGTCTGAGCCCTCAGGGACTTGGAGCCTAATGGGAGAGAAAAACATGTATACAAATAGAGTCTTTGTATAGAAATATTTGTTAAATGTTTAAGTGAGGTACAAATAATGAAATATAGTAGTTCAGGGGAAGGAGATGTAAGTGTTTGGCATATATTAGGTCCTAAATAAATATTTATTGATTGATTCTGGCTGAAGTGATCAGTGAAGTTTTTTTGGAGCTAATTCATTTGAACTGGGCCTTGGAAGAAAAAGCCAATTTAAAAAGAGATGGAAAGGGACACCAATCCAGATGGAAGGACCAACAGAAGAAAAAACAAAGATTAAAAATATAAATGATAAGCAGATAATGGCAAATATTACATGTTGCCTGGAATGTAGGGTATATATAGCATAGTAGTGGAAAATATATCTGTAAGTGTAGATAAGAAAGATATTGTGGAGAGCTTTGAGTGAAACAGTGAAAAATTTAAACTGAATATTGAATTTGAGTAACAATAGGCAAGGAGCCATTAAGTATTTTTACATACTGTGAAAAAGGGAATTCTTGGTTCTCTTTGTCTATTCTAAGTTTACACTTGTGAAAGGGAATCCTTTATTCCCTTTGTCTATTTTGATTTAACACTTGATTAACAATAATTTAAGTACCCCTACTTAGTACCTCACCAGATTGTGAAGACAGGATTAACTCTCCTTTGTCTACTTTTAAATTGAATCAACAAAAGCTTGAACTAGGTGGAGGAACTCACAAACTGCTTAGAGAATTCACACCCTCAGAAACTCAATCAACCTGGAATCTGTGAACCCTTTTGATGAGAATTAACACCTTCAGAGGTGAGAAGTGGATCCCACAAACACTGTGAAGAGGGGAAGGAATAAGAGTCCACTATAAAAGGCCCTGAATTTCTGGGGCTGGGAGGAACTTCAAGAAGAAAGTGGGCTTCAATAAGAAAATCAGCTTTAGAAGAAGGTTGACTTCAGAGATGGGTTGGCTTGAGGATTTGTCTTCCATAGATCATTGCCTTCAGTTCAAGTCATCATCTTGACCTACCTCTTGGAGGGAACTTGGGTGAGTGAATAGTTGGCTTTCCTTTACTGACCTCTGGAGAGAGTTTAATTCTGGCTGAAGGTCAACAGGTTCTGGCTGAGCCAAACACATAAGCAATGTTTAGTTAGATATACTAAGGTCTTCTCTACCCTTTTTTATTTCTCTACTTTCACTCTTTCTGCCCCTTTTGTAAATAAATGCAACAACCACCATTATTATTTATAATTTTCATATATTTTAGTCAAACAATTAATTTTTAATTTTTTAATTCCTGCAATACTGTGACAAAATGAAAACACTGCTGTGGTGACATTAATCTGGAAGTATCATATAGGTTAGACTGAGGAGAGTTGAGTCAGGAGATTGGTAAATAAATTATTGCAATAGTACAAGTTTGAAGCAATGTGTCTGAATTCTTGCCTATTTGTTCATTGTTCTTTCTTAGTGTAGGCATTTAAAGCAACAATTTAAATAGATTTAGTGGCAGGCCAGGAGTCATGAAGACCTGACTTCAAATCGAGCTCAGAAACTTACTAAGCTTGTGACCTTAGGCAAATCACTTAATCCTTTCTTGCCTCAGTTCCCCCAGCTATATAAAATGGGTATAATAATAGCACCAGATTCTTAGATATATTATGAAGATCAGAGAAGATGTTTATAAAGTGCTTAGCACTATGCCTGGTATGCAGTAGGTGATAAATGATATTATTATCATTATTTGCCATACAGCAAATTCTTCTTCATTCAGGTTCAAAAATTTTAGATATAACCTCTCAGAGTCTCCATCTCACCTTCAACTTCACACTCAGTTAGCTGCCAAATACTTTTAATTCTATCTTCAAAAACAAAAACATCTTTCATATATATTTCAGTTCTAAAACTAGCATCCTAGACTATACCTTCACTGCAATGTAATTAGATTATTGTTATGGTTTCCTTTTTTTTTTATATCTCAGAATCAACATTATGTTTTGGTTTCAAAGCAGAAGAGTGATAAAGGCTAGGCATTGAGGATTAAGTGACATGTCCAGTGTCTGAGGCCAGATTTGAATCCACAGTCTCCTAGCTTTGGGTCTGGCTCTCCATCCATTGGCCCATCTCTCTATCCCCACTATTCCTCTTGCTTCTTGTCTTTAACCCATCTTTCATACCATGGCCAAAATAGGATTCTAAAGCTCAGGTTTTACCATGTTATTCTCTTATTAAAGACTTCTTAATTCCTCCCAGTAGGTTCCTAGAATATTTATTTTTAAATGATTTGTGATTTTATCTGTGTGGATATGCTCTCTTCCAATGTAGATTATAACCTCTTCACATCTTAGTGCATAGCCATTATGAGTTCCTGGGCCAAATTAAATAATACTTGATAATGAACTTCTGTTGATGAACCTTTCCAAAATTATCAAGTCTAAACTTAAGATAACATATAGACAAGCTGTCCTAAGACTCTCCTGCAAACCTTTAGAGGGTGCATCCCACTGGCATAGTCAGAACTTGGAGTGACTTCTAGTTCACACTTAAGGATCAAACTGGGCTCTTAGCAAACAGCTTAGAACACTTAATTAATAGATTTTTGGGCAACTGTTTAGTTATATTCCTCCTTAGATGCATGTCTTAGTTATATTTGTAATTAAACTTTAATGAATATAAATTCCTGATTTTGTAATTAACTATTCAATTAGTAAAAGCAAAAATAAATTAATGAATTTCAATGTGCTTAATCATTTGATTCCTATTAAACTTTAACACGATTACCAATCACTAAAGAATATTTTCCATCTTCTATTACTACTTAAACAAAACTGGTTCAATTAGCTATTTAATTGATTAACCCTAATCAATTAAGGGAATAAACATTGTTGACTGCTTTATTCCTTATTTAAGGAATTTAAGCAATGTAAAATGTCTTTCAATCACAGGAAGTAGGACTCAAAGGAAAAAAAATTTATAAATAATATAAAAAGAGAAACATTTGATATCAATAACAACTAACATTTATCAAGTGCCTTACAAGTGTTCATAGGATCACAGATTTAGAGTTGTAAAGAGATTCAGAGACCATCTAGCACTACATGATAATTTTTCCAAATGAGGAAATTGAGCAATGATTTTTTAAATTATTTGTTTTTTTTCCCATGGTTATATGATTCATGTACTTTTCCTTCCCTTTACCTGTTCCCCCTCCCAGACCTGACAAGCAATTCTACCAGGTTATACATGTATTATCTCTCAATACTCATTTCCATATTAGTCATTTTTGTAATGATCTTTTAAAAACCAAAAACACACATCCAATACCCATATAAACAAGTGAAAAATCAAATGTTTTCCTTCTGTGTTTCTTTTCCCACAGATGTTTCTCTCGATGTGGATAACATTCCTTCTCATAAGTCCCTTGGAATTGTCCTGGATCATTGCATCGCTATCAATAGCAAAATAAATTGCATATAATTGTTCCACTATGTTTCAGTCTCTATGTATAATGTTTTCCTGGTTCTGATCATTTCGCTCCACATCAGTTTCTGGAGTTCTTTCCAGCTTGTATGGAAATCAAGCAGTTTAACATTCATTATAGCACAATTGTATTCCATCAACATCATATACCATAATTTGTTTAGCCATTCCCCAATTGAGGGACACTTCCTCATTTTCCAGTTTTTTTGCTACCACAAAGAGTGCAACTATGAATATTTTTGTACAAGTATTTTTCCTTATTATCTCTTTAGGGTACAAATGAAGTAGTGGTATTGCTGGATTCAAGAGTATGCATTCTTTTAAAGCCCTTTGGGCACAATTCCAAATTACCTTCCAGAATGGTTGGATCAATTGACAACTCTACCAGCAGTGTATCAGTGTCCCAATTTTGCCACTTCCCCTATTTTCCTTTACTTTCATATTGGCCAATCAGCTAGGTAAGAGGTGGTACCTCAGAGTTGTTTTTATTTGCATTTCTCTAATCAAGAAAGATTTAAAACACTTTTTCATGTGTTTATTGACAGTTTTGATTTCTTCATCTGAAAACAGCCTATTCATATCCTTTGAGCATCTGTCAATTGGGGAATGGCTTGATTTCTTGTACATTTGACTTGGTTCTTTGTATATTTGGGAAATTAGACCCTTGTCAGAGGGTTTTGTTATTTTTTTTTCCCTCAGTCTGTTGCTTCCTTTCTAATTTTAGTTGCATTGGTTTTGTTTGTACACAACCTTTTTAATTTAATATAATCAAAATTATTCATTTTATATTTTATAATGTTCTCTACATCTTCCTTGGTCTTAAATTCCTTCCTTTCCCATAGATCTGACAGGTAAGCTATTCTATGTTCACCTAATTTATTTATTATTTCACTCTTTATTTTTATATTATTTACCCATTTTGAATTTATCTTGGTATAGGATATAATATATTGATCTAAACCTAATTTTTTCCATGCTATTTTCCAACTATCTCAGCAATTTGTGTCAAATAGTGAGTTCTTGTTCTAAAAGCTGGGATCTTTAGGTTTATCAAATACTAGCTTGCTGATGTCATTTACTCCTAGTCTATTCCATTGATCCACAACCCTTCTGTCTCTTATCCAGTACCATGTTGTTTTGATGTTCACTACTTTGTAGTACAGTTTAAGATCTGGTACTGCTTGAACAATGATTGAAAGTTATATCGAGGCAAATTTAGACTCCATGACAGTTATAACTCTCTCACAGTCAGAACTTTTCCAAAGTGCAAGGGGCTTCTTTGGGAGACCACCTCAATGAAGGGCTACCATCGAAGCCTGGACAAATACTTATCAGTTATTCCAGAGAAAGGATCTTTGGGGATAATAGGTGGACCAAATGACTTCTGAGTTCCCTTACAGTTCTAAAATTATGTAATTCTGCTGTGAAGGTAATCAAGTTGTTATTAGAAGTAGTTGTTATAATGAATAATATACTGTTATAAGGAGAATGAAGTGATTGGAATCAGAGGTCTTAGTTCAATTCAAACCTCTAATGGTTCCTACCTGAATGACCTTAAGGAAGTAAACTCGATGCCTTAAATTTTTTCTTCTGTAAAATTAAAGGCATTACACTAGATGATATCTGATATTCCTTTTAATTCTTAATCTAACATTCTATAAGAAGGGGTGATGATAGTGAGATACTTTTTAAGTATAGAGGAGGCACAGTGAGGGAACTCACTGTAGAAGGCTTCTATCCTCAGAAAAAAAGAAGGGTAAAGTATCTTCTTAATAACATGTTATGATAGAAGGACTATATCATCTTTTTAATAGAAATGTGAATCTTATGTTCATAGATGTTTTGTTTAATAGTATTTGTGTTTAGTAAAGAAATATAGTGAAAAGCATTTCTACAACTGGTATTAAGGGCAGGGATTGAAAAATTTTGGAGGTGATGGTCTTGAGGAATTGCTCATTCAAAATCTGACTTAGAAATCTGTGCACATGTTGTCTGAATGAACATATGAACACATGGCGATCTAGTTCTTTTTGTTTTCTAACCTTTGATAGACAGATCTCTCCAGTTGCTATTGATATAAGAATAGTTCATTCCCAGCACTAGAAAATTACTTGCAGATGGTCCACTGGAAGTCTGCCCTTGACCCAGTCACATGACATTTTAAAATATGAACCACCATTGAGCAATACAAACAGAAAAATACTGCCTATGGGCACACAATGAATGTGTTGAGTTGCTCCCTTATTTTGTGTTTTTTTTTTTTGCTTGCTTCTTGTTTTACAGTCTTTAGACTATATCTTTGAGGCCCAGTTTAAGATGGCTATTGACATCTTGATGCACATATGGAGGAGGACAAATAGGATTGTGAAAGGTCTTGAGATTGTCACATGAGAATCAGTTGGAAGAACTGGTCATATCTAGCCTTAAGTAAGGAAAATAGAGTTCTAGTGGAAGGAGAGGCATGATAGATATCTTCAAGTATCCAAAGAGCTGTCATTTAGAAAGAGAATAGGTTTGTTATGTCTGGTACCAAAAGGCAGAACCAGAAAAAATGGGTAGAAATTGGAAAAGGGCAAATTTAGTTCTGATATGGGTGATTTTTTAAAATAATTATTGCTATCCAAGAGTGGAATGGGTTGAATTGTAATGGAGGAGGGAATTGGGGAGAGAATGAGTGGAGGATTCCTCTCCTCTATTACTAATGGGGAGTGGTAAACCAGATACTGTCTTCACTGGAAGGATGTGACTCCAGTAAGTTGTTGGAAGGGAGAAGTGGAGGCTGGGGACAGATATGAACCAGGTTAACTCAGTAAAAGTGAATATGCCTCCCTCAGAGGAGCTCAGGCCCCTGAGGCTAGGTCTATCTCAGTGAGGCAAGAGGTTCCCTTGTACATCTGCTTCCCAAAGGTACTTTAACTGTCTACGTTTAGGGTTTAAGGTATGGCACCAGCTGGCAAGGAAAGATGGCAATATTTAGTCTGTGGCACTGAGCCTCAGAGGTTCAGAATCTGACCCTTTCTTTGTAGAAGTATGACGATTCCAGTACTGGGTTATCACCAGACAAGAACAGGATTTCAGCTTGAAATTCTGTCTCAAACTATTGATCCTAATCCCCTAGTTTGTTATCTAAAAACAGGTCCAAACCCTGATCTAAATATTTCAGATTTATTTATTTAGATGTCAACAGAGTAGGGTAATAATGACTGAGGAATGAGAGGAAAGGTAAGAGGGTGTAGGTCAGCCCTATAGTCTGCCCTCTTTACAGATTAGCTTTCAAAGTCTGGAGGCCAGAGGCTTCTGGACCTTGGCCCCCTTCTTCACCAACCATTTCTTATCCCTACACTTATGGTCTAACTAAAACCTAATGTTGAGTTCAAGGTATGAGTAAGGGATGAGTAAGGGAGAGAGATCCCTGGGGAAGGATTCAGGTTGGCTCAGGCTAGAGTCGGTCCAACAAAATTCCGTTGAAAATCATGGACTTGTTGATTGAATCTCAGTGGAGGTATTAAGACACTTTGGATGGAATCAGGTCCCAAATGGAAAAGAAATCTGATTGAGTTCTTTCTTAACTTCAGGAAAATGCTCCTCCTCTCTTTCCCAGGCTGGAAGTGTCTTGTCCATTGGCTTCAGAGTTCTATCCAGCTTTCAGAACTCCCAGGATTCTTGCCCCTCCTCCATTGTTCTTCCAACTCATCTGTCCATCAACCTGGCTTCTCATCTCTATTCCTTACTTTACAGAATTGAGAAATGATGGCTTCTCTTTCATTGGAGGTCTTTAAGCAGGGTGGAGATTACTTTTTAGATATGGTTTGGGCTACATGGCTTCTGGGTTCCATACCAATTCTTGGATATTGTGATTCTGAGATTCTCACTCAGTGATCCCTTTGTAAAAATGAGCATTGAGTTTATCACTCAGGAAAAAAAAAAAACAACCTTTTAATTGCAATGTGGACTTTATATTTGATAACCCACAGACAAATGTAAAAAAATAAACCAACTACTTGGGATGATAGTACTCTTTCTACCTTCTTTTCAGGTTAATCCCCAAGTTAGCTGAAGAAGAAACAAAAAATAATAAAAAACCATTGCAAAAATGTGGATTTTGTAGCCTCATGAAAGCGTGCAATTATGGATAGAGTTTAGGGACTATAATCAGGAAAACCAGAATTCAATTACTTTTTCAGGTACTTATTCATTAGGTGGACCAGGATTGCTTCATAATTTTGCAAATAATTATGTCCAGAATTTTAATTCCTTCAATTACAATATTTTTCATATAATTTTTGATTTGCTCTTTGGTTTCTTCTCTTGGGTTTTTAGGCAAATATATTAAGCAAGTCTTCAAACCAACACAATTCCCTGGAACAGTATGGGGACCACTCAAGTCAATTACCAACTATAATCTAGTAAACCTATATTTTACTTATACACATAGAGGACCACAGAATCCCCAATATTTCTAAAGGGTAATGTTTCTCCTTAGTATTAGGATGAAAATTAAAGAGTAAAAATTGTATTCTGGATTCAGTCAACAAGTACTTGTTGCTAGTCACTACTATATATGTGTATATAGGGGTGTGCTTCAGATCTGGTTAAGCCACAAGCTGATTGATTGCCTCATGTAGTATGTTGCATCAGATTAGTCATTTAACCTCTCTCTGCCTCAGTTTCTCATTTGCAATATGGGGATGATAAAAAAACTACCTTTCAGAGTTAAACAAATAAGATACTATATATGAGACACTTTAAAAATCTAAAAGTGCTATGTAAATGTGAGCTATTGTGGAAATGCACATAATTTTAAATACCTAAAATTTAATAGCTAAATAGACTTACTTTGGAGCTCAAATAATACAAAGATGTTCCCAATATTTTTTGATTAGATTATGAATTCACTAGGAATAGGAAACTGCCAGGGTAAAGATTCCTTTTACCAAAGCCAGTTGGTAACTTGTCTGTAACTAATAATAATGGCAATTATTATAGTAACTAGCATTTATATCGCACTCACTATGTTCCAGATGCCATGCTAAGTGCTGTATAATTATTATTTCATTTGATTCTTACTACAGTCTTCTGAGGTAGAGGCTATTATTATCTCCATTTTACAGAAAAGGAAACTGAGGCAAACAAATTAAGTGTATTGCCAAGGTTCCACAGCTAAGAATCCTCTGAGCCTATATTTAAACCTGTTTCTTCCTGACTCCAGGCCCAGCACTCTAACTACTATACCACTACTAGTTTTAGAGAGTTGCTCAGGACACTGAGAATTAAGTGGCAGACCCACAGTCATATGTACCTAGCATATATTAGGGTCAAACCTAGGTCCTCCTGATTATAAGGCAAGCCTTCTTTTCATTATTCCACAAGAGTTCTCACTCATAACAAAAAAAAATAGTTAATCTTGATCATAACCTAGAAAAATTTGAAAGAAAGCAATTCAAATACTACTACTTATTCAGTCCTTTGGCATCTGGTTCCCTTGTTTCTTAGTTATATTACTGATAAATTTCTCTGGCCAACCAAATATTAGCCATGATCTTCCACAAGTCCAAGGATGTCCACTTAGATAATGAGGTCAGTGTATTCGTTGTCAGAGGCAGCTCAGCTTTTGGGAGGCGCTCAAAGAAAGTGTGGTAGAGAAGTTCTCGGGCTTTAAATACATAAATGTTTCCATTGCAACACATGACATAGGTGATCTCGAAGATCCATTCCATTTTGACCTAATGTTCTTACTTGAGCACTCTTTAAGTGTTCCAAAATTTATGACTTATTTAGACCAACAAATTGAAGATGTCCAGATTTTTCTTGCTCTTTTTTTGGGGGTATTTTACTTAAGCTTGGTTTGCATTACACTATTCCTATAAATTTTAAATTACAAAAAGCAGCTACATTTTAATTGGTTCTGGAACTCTTAATTATTGGACGCCATCATCCCAGGACTTTTTACTGGAATGATTTGTCATTACAGCTCATTGGCAGAGCTGTGCATAGGGACCTTGACTGGATGGAGTTGGCTTCACATCAAAGCAGTCTTTCTGAAGCAGGCAACTTCCTCCAATCTCCCTTATACCTTTTCAAACGCACACATAACACTTGCCCCTCCCTTCCACCACAAACTTCAGAGAAAACCTGACCCTCAGTTGCCTCTTCATTTGTGACGAAGGGCATCCTATCAAATCTGGCTTGGCCCTCTCAACAGAGTGAGCAGACCATTAGACTGGGTCCAGATTTTTGCCTGAGGTCTCTGTGGTTTTCTATGTTTTGAAATGCAGCCCTCCCTACTTCACCCCTCTCCCCTGTGTTAAGGGGCAATTTAGAAAGGCAGCAACTGTGTCTGACATGTAAATCAAGTACAGATGGAAGAAGGCAGGGATTCAGAATTACCCATCAGAGAGAATAAAGGAGGCTATATACACATGAATAAAGTATTTTACATTTTGTGTATGAAGCTGTCTGCAGAAAAAAAAATCTTTGGGGGCTTTCCCACTATAAAAATCAACAGAACACAGCTTGAATTTTTTTTTTTAGATGAAGAGAGAAACAATCTGCCCTTAGCCTTCCTCCTACTCTTGTTCTAGGAGTTCTGTGATTTGCATTTTGGATGTAAACTCATGTAAATCAAAGCTTATTTCCAGATGAAAGTCTTGCCATTGAGCACAGACTGGAGGAGGTCTCTAAACTCCAGTATACATTTGGCCCTAAAAACTGCCTAGCAGATGGATGAAAGCCAGTACAACCAGGGGACCATCATGGATTTGGCATGGAAGACAAATGTCCCTTTTTACTATACATACTGTGGTTTAGTAAAAAGGTCATTAGATCAGCACTATGAGCACCTGGGTTCAAGCTCTGGATTTTACTAATTACTAGGTGTATGCCTATGGGCCTATCATTGCCCTTCTGGGACTTGTCTTCTTTCTTTCTGGCCAATTGGTTCAGATGATCTCTAAAGGTCCCTTTCCAGTCCTAATATCCTGTGATCCGTGACTTTAGGCCTAGAGACAAGACAACAAGCAATCAAGGAAACTAAATGAGTTCAGCTGGGAAAAAGCATGATTCTAAATGTGGCATTTTAGTCCAGAAAACTAGATTTTTCTGGCCAAGTCTTTCTTCATCTAACAAACTCCTTGTTTTTTTAGTTATGACACATACTCCTGAATCAATCACATAATATTCAGGGCCAGAAAATATCTTCAACTTCTTCTAGTCCAATCTCTTCATTTTAAAGATGGAGAGTCTAAGGCCCAAAGTGGTCAAATGACTTGCCCATGTTCACACAAATAGTAAATGCTTGAATCAGGATTTGAGCACAGGTCTTTCTGACTACTAGTTTGGAGCTCTATTCATTACAAAGTGTCTCTCATTCCATTTGTCTTGCTTTTCCACTAGGACACTTTTCATTTCCCTCCTTCTCATCCTGAAACTCGAAACTTTTATTCTTGTACCCTCCAGGTTAGCAACTTCCAATTTCCTAGCTGATTGACTACTCCCCATTTATGACCCCAGAGGTGGGAAACTAATAAGACTCACTTAAGAAGAATCCCTTTTTCTCTGTAAGAACATCTGAATCACTCTCCTCCTGAACTCACCATGATACCTTAACTGATCCAGAAGTTACAAAGATTCATGCAGCTCCCTGAGTTGTCTTGAAGTAAGGATTCAGGAAAAAATAGACCCAACTAGATTTCCATTTCCTTCTAAGCCCTATAGATGATTATGTTCTAGGGTCCATGTTCTCTGGGGACATTTCTGGTTGCATTCTTTCCTTGTCCTTTTCTACTCTTGCCTCAGTGTAGGGAGTAATTTATTTGGAGACATTGACTACAACCCAACTGTGAAAAGTTTAAGAGTATATCTTAGTTTTATGTTATTGGTCTAGGCCCTTTTGTGAAACAATGAAGAAATGTGCAATATTGGAGTCAGAAGAGGCATGAAAGTTGTATGTATTAATATTTGAAGTTCTATTGCTTAGAAGAAGGGTTAAGCTCATTCTAGGTGATTCTAGATGGAAAAAGTAGGAACTATCTGGTAGAAACTACAGAAGTAAATTTGTTTGATATATAAGAACACAACCTAATAAATAGAGTTTTTTTTAAGTATTAAACACATTTTCTTTTTCTTTTTTTTCAAAGAGAGAAGAATGTTAGGTGAAAAATAAATGCTTACATCTAATATACATTGTATGTGTAAATAGATTATTAATTGGTTGATTAATACATATCTGTTGCTCTTTGTTAAAAAGTGGGATTTAAAAAGCAATGTGTGCCCAGAAATGCTGGCAGAAAGATGAGAGAATGTTTTCATTCTGGCCCCTTGATGACTGAAAATCCTTACTATAGTCTTCCAGATAGGCTCTATGCTCTATAATGATCTTTTACTCCTTCCATGTCCTCATCAAAATGCACCTTTTCTTAATTTACAGCAGCTAGGAAAACTGATTAAGCTAATTGACACTAGGATATTAATAATTTACTTTAGCTTTCTCAATGATACTTGTTAATCCAAATGAATTTTTTTGTTGAACAGAATTTAACTAAGGTATGGGAGATATAATTTTGGGATAGGAGACTTTCCTAAATGCATAATCTATTTACTTGTATGGTTGAGACTGTAGATTGTATAACTGTATATGTAGAATTGTATAAGAGTAAAGGTTCCATCTGGGGTCAGATTTCCCAGATTGTTGAAGTGGTGAGTAAGACCATCTAGAGCGAAAGGGACATAGTGTCCAAAGTGCTAAAGCTCAGATTTGGCTAATGCTATTAAGGAAAGATAAGATCTCTGAAATAACTTTTTGAAACTATATGGGGGAAAGAGGATGACAGAAAGAAGACCATTCCCTGGGTCTGATGAGATGATGATAACTAATAACACAGAAAAAGCAAAACTAACTTATCATTTTTTTCTTTCATTTTCTCTGCCAAGGAGACTTATATTTGGAGTGGGAATGAAAAACAACAAATAGATCTGATTGATAACTAATTTGAGGCAGCTTAGGATAGAGAAATAGCTTTCAAGTCAAGAAGACAAAGGATCAAGTCCCACTTCTCATATTTACTGGTTATATAACCCTGGTTCCTAGTGTACCAGACAGTTCTTTAAGGCTACAAATTGCAGAGCCCTTGTCAGTGTTAACTATTAGAGTTTCTTCATTATAAGTTCCAAATATCACTGAAATCATGGATCCAGATTCTTCTCTATATCAAAGGCTTATGAATTACTATCCCAGTAATTAAATAGTAAGAGAATCCTAGGTGACCTTAATCAGTTCAAGTCATCAGATCTAAATGATCTATTTCCTGAGGTACTAAAAGTCAGGATGGATGTGATTGCCAAGTCCCAACAGCCATAATTTTGAAAAATTATGGAGAACAGGAGAGGTAATATCAGGTTTTATATAACTCCCCCTCCCCCAAATTTCCTGACCAATGGAGCTCCCAAAACTGAAATAGATTTCCTTGGGAGTTGGTAGGTTTCCCTCATTTTAGAGGTCTTCAAGTCAAGACTAGATTACTACTTGTCAGTTTTAGAGGAAACTGTTTTCCAGGAATAGTTTTAATTAGCAATATAGCCTATTTCAAAGGATTCTGGATTCAAATCCTGATTCAGATACTTAATAATTCTGTGAATTTGGGCATGTCATTTCACCAGTGAAGCCTAGTGTGAATCCTAATCTGTAAAATGATTTGGTTTTTAAATTTTCTTCAATAATCCTATGACCTCTACAATCCTTATTAAGCTCTGATATTGTGTGATTCTGCTCTTCTAAGGAGTATTTTTCTTGTGCTTCAAGTTCAAAAGTAAGTCACAATATTTATTAGAATAATTTTTTTACTGTTTAATAAGGTCATTTACATGGTCTCTATCTGCTAAAATGTCCCTTTATATTGCACAGAAAATTAAGATATCATTTACTAAATACAAATAAACTCTAATTATATTCATTTTATAACCTATTTCACTGCAACCCATCTTCACTTAAACTTTATTTTTAATAATGTGTATAATGATGGTATGAGAAAGATGCAACATATTACCAGGGTAAATATGCCTCCCTAATGGAGAAATAATGCTCTAACCACCTCTCAGTAAACTTAGTATCTATGGTCTTGATAGTAAATTGGAAAATGGACTTTCTGACACAAATCAGTCTTGTGTGAATTTGGGCAATCTCAGACAATTTTTTTTTCAGGGCTTGATCATTCTTAGATAAATTGACCATCTAGTTTCCAGACCCTGAGAGAGAAAACAGTGGAGAGGTCATAAAAACCTTGAAGCCTTTCCCAAGTATCAACCCACTCCCCTTACCAGTACATCAGTTATAAGTGACATTTTCCTTCTCCTCACTATTTTCAAGTATTGTTTGACCTTAAATAATAGAACAAAGAATGGAAAGTGGAAGTGTCAAAGAGACAAATACAGACAAAGTTAGAGGACATAAAATAAAACCTCTCTAGCAGTAAGAGCCATCCCAAACTGGAGTGGGTACTATAGAAAGTGATAGTCACCCCTTTTTAGAGGTTTTTAAGCAAAACCTGGATGACCACTCATTACGATTTCTTTTAGGTTTGTGTTGGACTAGCCAGCATCTTAAGTCTCTTCCAAATGTCAAAATGCTTTTAGTCTGTGATTTTTCCTCAAGAAATGTGTTCTAAGCACCCAAAGTACTATGTATTAGGGCAACCAATGAAGAGAAGATTTCACTCTACTCTCAAAGGGTAGTAGTGGGGTAGAGAATTCATTGCAGTTCTTGGTAAGTAGGAGCTTAGAGGAGAGAGGGTAAACCTGTGAGAACAAGGGTGGTAAGGAAGAAAGAAATGAGAGTTATTAGAACTGGGCCTTGGAAAGAAGGAAGTTAATTTAAAAAAAAAAAACATTTCTTATGGGCTCACTATTTGTTAGGTCCTTTCTTAAATGCCAAAGATGCAATATAAGCAAAACAAGACTGTCCCAGCTGTTGTGGAATTTACATTTGAATGAGGAAGGATAACATGCAAAAAGGAGCAGAAAATAGTATGTGTGTGTGTGTGTGTATGTGTTTGCATATGTTTGTGTGTACCTGTTGGGTTTATGTGTTGGGTTGTTGTGGGTGGGAGATGAAGGTACCTGGGAGAGAGTGTATTATAAGGGGAGGTTAATTTGTATTAGAGGGGTTAAGACTTTCAGTATAGGAAGAGAGGAGAAGAGTGAGAGAACCCCCCTTTCTCAAAAGCGGGGTTCAGGGGAGACAGCTGATGGTCAAGTGTTGGCTCAGAGAGAGGAGAGGGGATTTGAAGATTTTCCCCTTCTGCCTTCCCTCCTTAGCCAAGGCTGCTCTCCCAGATTCGCTTTTGTCCTTCTTGTCCCCCTCCACTACTCAAGACCAAAGGGTCCCCCCTGATCTGCTCACTCACACTTATTCACAGCTTGGGGAACAGATAACTTTTTAATGTCAACTTAATGCAATAAGGATAATACAAAGGAAAAACTATCAAGGAAAGAATGGGAGAGGAAAGTGGGGAAAAGGGGTCCTTGTCTCTACCTAAAACCCTTTTCCTCCCTCCTTGAGTTTGGAGGGAATTCAGGCTTTGGCAGCTTGAGCCCCCTGAAAGAAAGTCAGGTTGAATCACCCTGGGTTTGGCCCTTTGGTCACAGTTCAGACTCAGGGCAACAAGAGCTAAAGTAAAGTCAAATGTTGGGGGGAAAGATTTCCAGTCACCAGAAGAAAAGTGGGTAATCCTCAGGAGAAAGTCTTTTTCCATCTTCTCTCTTGAGCTTCTCAAGACTGAGAGAACAACTTCTCTACCAGCCAGAGTCTTCTCCTCTTCAAGATTCCAATTCCTTGTGGTCCCTCCCCAGTCAAGGTGATCAGTTTTACACACTCTTCACCTGGCACTTTTTCTTTAGTCCCAGCCTCTGTCATGAGATGCATGATTTTGAAGTCCAGAAAGTTAGGACAGAAGTGGAAGGCTACACAAGTGGGATCCTTTCAGAAAATGGAGCCCTTGAAGAAACTTAATGAAAAAGGGGGAACCTTTTACAGAAGGATAGTCCAGTTTGAGAAGTCTATAAAGATGGCTGGATATTTTAGGGTTAAAAGACTCTGGACACTATAGGACATTTACTGCAGACAGTTGCAGAAACAGTTGCAGAAGATGGTTTTGAAGTCTGGAAAGTCAGGAACAAGGCTGGGGAAAGAAACATGGTAACAGAACTCTGAAGAACTGGCAAAATTTGGAAAAGAAAAGAGCATAGGGTTTCCAGGTAGTGGGTGAAGTATGAGACAATATTGTAAAGGCAGAAATTATTCACACAGTATGTTTAGGAAACTATAAGCATTCGTTCTAATCTTCTCCTTCTACCTTGGTCAACCTTCTACCAGAAAATAGAAGGAGACAAGCCTCATGAAATAAATAGCCAGGCACTAGACCTCAGAAAGTTCCAAATTACACACTGAGGAATCTAGTCTCAGTCAATAGAGGAATCACAATAGATCCTTAATAAGAAAAAAAATTACAAATGTTATGTTAGGAAGGTTATTTTGTCATGGGTGTATTGGAAGTATTGAAAAGAAGACTGTGGGTCTTCTAAATCTTAAGATTTGCAGCGGTCCTCAACCTCTCAATTTGTAGCAATGAGAATACATAATGCATATCAGGTATTTACATTCCGAATCATAACTGTAGCAAAATTACAGTTTTGAAGTAGCCACCAAAATAATTTTTTGGTTTGGGGTCACTGCAACATGAGGAACTGTATTGCGGGGTCATGGCATTAGAAAAATTGAGGACCACTGATTTAGAGCAAGAAGGCACCTTAGATGTAGATTAGTCTCATCCCTACATTTTAGAAATAAAGCCCTGAAAGTCTTAGTGATTTATTTGCTCAGGATTAGAAACTAGAGGCAGAGATATATGAAGTGATAAACAGATGGATTAAGCAGGGAAAGGAGAAAGAAAAAAATGGGTTTGAAAGACATATGCAGATGAAAGAAGAATCCTTGAAAACAACTGAAGGATTAGACAATTACTGATGAGCAAAGCAAATATTATTGGGCACTAAAGACATCAAAGTAGAGACAAGACAGGATTTTGACAGCTCAACAAGAAGTGATTCCATCTCATGTAGCACTAATAAATTGTATCTTCTTAACACTATAGCATGATTATTTATTACATGGATGCAGATATATCATAAGTAATAATTGTCTGAAATAGAATAACAACATACAGTGTAAGGCTAATGAAAAGTTAAATCAAATGGAGGCAGCTAGGTAGCATAGTGTATATGCTGGACTCATAATCAGGGAAACCTGAGTTTGAATCTTGCCTCAGACTTTCATAGTTGTGTGACCCTAGATAGGTGCCATTCTCTCTGAGCTTCAGTTTCTTCATGTATTAAATAAAGGTCATAATATACCTACCTCACACCTAAAGTGTTGTTTGGCTCAAATGAGAGGATGTATAAAATGCTTTACAAAACACAAACTGACTCTACAAATATTAGCTATTAAATCAGGGTGTTAGTACATCAAAATAAAAATCAATAACATAAATATAGAGAGAACCCAATGCATTTTCTTTTAAGGAAATTATGATAAATAGCCTAGATGTGAAGTGAGAAGGGTAGGGATGGAATGATTCTTCCTTAGGATAGAAGAACTAATGAAGAAACAAATGCCCTACTATATGTTACAGGTAAGAAAGATGTAACATTAGACTGAATGGCTATTTTTTGGGTAAAAACTCAAGAATTTTAGAAACATTGGCAGTCATTGTGTGATTAAGGGAACAAAAGTAACAGTTAACTTTCAGACAAGTCCATAAGAATTGCTGCTATTTGGGGAGTACTTTATACCTATTACCTCTTTGATCCTCATGAGAGTTCCATGAGATATATATGCCTCATTCTGGCCCTTATCATCGCTCTCCTGGACCACTGAGTTCACCTCTAATTGGTCTCCATGTCTCAAAACTCTCACTTCTAACCCATCCTTTACACAACCACCAAAATGATATTCCCTCCACAGATCAATAAACTCCAGTGACTCCCAATTACTTTTAAGATCAAATACAAAGTTCTCTGTTTGGCATTCAAATCCCTTCACATTCAGACTCTTACTGACCTTTCTAAAGGTATACACATTACTCTTCCAGCTACCTAGTATAATGCCTTTCTCTATTACATCTTTCCAATATGTCCCCTTTCTGCCACTCATACCTCCAGCCCCTTCGTTCAGGTTCTCACCGTTTCTTTCCTGGACTATTGCCAAAACCTCCTATTTGTTCTCTCTGTAATTGATTCTCTTTCTACTCCAATCCATTTTCCACTCAGCTGCCAAAGAAATTTTCCATAAGTTCAGCTCTGACCATATCATCCCCTAGTCAGTAAACTCCAGTGGCTTTCCATTATATCTAGGATTATTTTTAAGGTTTTTGACATTGAAAACTCTTCACACCCTGCTCTCTTTCTATCTTTCCAATCTTCCTATATTTTACCACCTTCCATGCATTCTATGAGCTAGTCATACTAACCTATTTGCTGTTATTTATACAGACATTTCCTTCTGCCATCTCTGTGCCTTTGTACTGTCTGTACTTCATACCTGGAATGTTGTCCCTCATAAATTGCAACTCTTAAAGAGCCATGACTAGGACCACTTTCTCTATGATGCCTCTTTGGTTGTCCCCATCCATTAGCTTTATCTCCCTTAAGGCAGTTTTCATCTCTTCGAAATTTATCTTACATGTTTAATAGACAATAGCTAACATTTACACCACACATACTATGTTCCAGACCCTGTGCTTTGCAACTATTATCTCATTTGATCCTCATAACAACCCTGAGAGATAGGTGCTAATATTATTCCTATTTTACAGATGAGGAAATTGAGGCATAGTGAGGTTGAGTGATTTGCCTAGGGATACATTGCTGATGTAACAGAGAGAGGGGGATGGGAAAGGAGAGAAAACAAAAGGGTTGATGAGGACCTGAACTAGAGAGGTAGAGGTGTGAATGAGGGGAGGATGACATTTTGGAGAGACACAGTAGAGAAAAATAATTATAAGGTGTTATGATGGGATTTGGGGTGAGGAAAGAACAAGAAGGAACATATGAATAAATTCAGATTTATTGTATGGGAAGGAAGGAACAAAGGTTTAGGAGTAAGCTATACTTATACTTAACTTAAAAGCTAATATCTATAAACCAACTAAACTATTTTATTAAGCTAAGCATTAACTTTCTAATATCCAAGTCTCACACCAGGAGTCCAATCAAATGGGCCAGGATCTTCAGTTAGTTGATATCCAAGCAGGTCCATAGGTGTTCTTACTGATGCTGTCAGCAGCCAGATCCAAAACCTCTTTCCTCTGCTGTTCTCAGGAGAAAATTCTTCTTCAGGTCTTAAACTCATGTCCTTCTAGGAGAGAAGACTATGAAATGAAGCCTGTTGGGCATAGAATTTTCCCAGATTTAAAAGCTCAGGCTCCCATGTGACCCTTACTCACATGCTCCTGTTAAACATTCTCTGGGGTTTTCATCTCTCAGTTTTTGCAACTGGGGGGGGGGACACGGATTCTGTTTCTCTCTCTCTGGGGTTGACTGACTTATTGGAGAGCTGCTATTAGAGCAGTGGTTCTCAACCTTTCTAATGCCATGACCCCGCAATACAGTTCCTCATGTTGCAGTGACCCAAAACCAAAAAAATTATTTTGGTGGCTACTTCAAAACTGTAATTTTGCTACAGTTATGATTTGGAATGTAAATGCCTGATATGCATTATGTATTCTCATTGCTACAAATTAAACATAATTTAAACATAGTGATTAATCACAAAAACAATATTTAATTTTATGTTGAGAAATATTAATCCAGCAGGAGGCAGCTTGAGCGCTGGGGCGGGAGGTAAGTCCTGCCTAGGGAGGGGGTCCGCAGACACTGCCTTCTTCTTCCTGTCGACTCCCTCCAGCTCGAGCTGAGGCTTCACTTTGCTGGGGTTATTTGGCTCCACTTTCTGCTCTAGGAATTATCCGCTCCAGGACTTGTTCTTAACTCCTCCTGAGCCAGCACCCCAGTGCTCTCTCTGGGTCTTTGTTTGAGTCCGGTCTCCAGGCAACAAGGTAAATACATCACCCCTCATAGGGGGAAGGCTGCTGATAGGTAACTAATATTAGTACAATGTGCGGGCAGTAGGGTCCCTGTTCTTTCCGAGATCTTGCTGTAAAGTAGGGCGATTTCTCAGTGGCTAAAGCCCTCAGAAAAATGTATTTTCAGATAGCTTTAGGTGACCCCTGTGTTTTGGTTGTTCTATCCCCACTGAGGTCTCGACCTACAGGTTGAGAATAGCTGTATTAGAGGGACACCTGAGGGCTGCTTAGTTACAATGGGGATAGAAATACTTTGAGAGATACTGAGAGATACTGCTACAGGGGAATGCTCAGGGGTTTGCCTATTGATCCCTATTTGATGGCTAATGGATGAATATATTTCCTAGCCTCCTCCTCCTCCCTCACTCCCTCCCTTAACCACCCACTTCTGGAAGCCTTTGGCTTCCTCCCTTCCCCCTGAGTGGACTATAAAGATACTCTTTTTTCTTTCTCAGGTAAGGAGTTTATTGGGAAACAACAGGATGGGAAACTGAGGTAAGAGGGATGAGGGTTTCTCTAATATATAATGAGGGATAGGAGGAATTTAGGAAATCAGTCCAGTCACAGCTGTGACTCTAAGATAGCCAGAGAGATGGAGGACAACTGTTTAAAATCTTTTTTTTCTTCTTTCAATTCACAAAACCAGTAAGGTGTCAGCTTAACTTCAGAAGCCCCCCCTCAAGGATTCTTGGGTCTTGGACAAAAGCTAACAAGATCAGTTCAGGGCTTCTCTCCTTTAGCCAGCCACCCTTGGTCAGAAAAATCCAGAGAGCCCAAGTCTCCCAGTCAGTCAACCCCAGAGAGGGAGAAACAGAATCTGTGCCTCTTCCTCCTGGAAACATTCCATTTGGAACCTTCTTCTTGACTGACAGACCGGTCCCCAGGCTTGTTTCTTGCATGACCTGGCTTGCAAGCCCTCTCTCTCTCCATTCCTTTTCCATACCTATTTACATATATTGACATATTTTTTACAATTTAGTTTGATATGTGATGTTATATGTTGTTTGTGTTGTATAATGTATGATGTAGTATAAGTCAGTATCTAATTTTCTTATCTTATCTTACTTAATTTTACCAAACTAATCTCTATCTTCAAAATACTTTTCTTAACTAAATTTCTATACCTAAACTAAATCCAAGTATGTAACTACATTTTGTTAGTAAATAACATATCTATAGCTAATCATAACACTGTTAGTACCCTAACTATACCTTGTTTCACTCATTTAAGTAGTGATTCAATGTAACCTAACCATGTTTATGTTTTGTGTTCATGTTTTATTATGTTGTACTTTTGGTATGTCATGTAGTTTTGCTATTTTAATGTCAGTGCTACTGTTATGTAATAGTTATATTACTGTTGTATTCAACATACTTACTCCTACTTCAGATCTTTCTCTTCTCACCTCTTCTCTGAATATTTTTCTGTAATTCCATAGTAATAAATATATTTGTGTTTGTATGTGAATAAATACTTTGTTATTATGTACTATAATGCATTACCCCAAAGTATAAATTCATTAGTCCATTTATCCTGTAATCCTTTTCATTGCAAATTTCACAAAGCTTTTTAAATTTATAAAATTTTAGCCTTTTATCAATGTCCATTAATTCCTGAATTCTCCTCTTCATCTATATTGTCCTCTTCTATCCTCTTTCAATGGTCCTCTCCTTACTGATCTTTTTGACTACAGACTCAATTTGATTGATGATTCTATCTTTCTGCAATCTCTTCTTCATTTTCTTCTTTGATGATTTGTACATTTTCATTATTTATACCATGTGATAATTTTATATGTGAACAATGATACCAGGAATCTCTACCCAAAACTTTTATGGAAGATGGAGAAACTAACACAGTAGTGTAAGGACCTAACCAACTCTCCTGTGTTGCTGATGTTTTAGCAAAAAATTTTACATATACTTATCTCCTGGTTCATAATTATGAAGTGAATAATCCAAAGCACCAGTTTGAATTAATACTTCCATATCATGTAATTCTTTTAGTCTTTGTTGTAAAGCACTTAGGTAAGAAGCAAGTTGACAATATCCTCCTAAGAGAGATGTATAGACTGTCTTATAAATTTTCGTTTGTAGTGGAGCCTGTACAAAGAGCTTTTCATAGGATGATATATGTAAATCTGCTCTTGGTCTTATACATAGGTAAAACAAAGCTATGAGAAGAATCTCTGGCCATTTGAGGTGAGTTTCAGCACAGAGCTTCCCCACCATAGTCTTTATTTCCTTATTTATGTGTTCCATTTGCCCTGAACTTTGTGGATGATAAGGCACATGATATTTTGGTGTTATTCATAGATTTCCATAGCCTATTTTCAGGATGTTTTGAGTGAAATGGGATCCTTTATCAGAGTCTATTGTTAATGGTACTCCAAATCTAGGTATACTTTCCTTAATCAACACTTTCATCATAAAGCTGGCTGTATTTATATTTGATGGAAAAGCTTCAGGCCACTTGGTTAATCTATCAACAATTACGAAGAAAAACTTGTATCTTCCAGCTTTTGGCATACTGATGTAATCAATCTGCAGACTCTCAAATGGATAATATGCTAAAGGTCTACCACCTAAACCTTTCTGTCTGAATGCTCCTTGATTGAATTTTTGGCAAATAGAACAGCTTGAGCAGACCTTATTTGCTACAGTACTTATTCCAGGAGCAACCCATTGTCTCTTTATGTGTCAATTACAGGTTGAGTACCAAAATGACCTTTTGTGTGAATGGCTTGACACAAATAGGCATATAGCTCTTTTGTTAACAGCGACTTTCCTATATCTGTTAACCATATACCATGTTCTTTTCTAGCTCCAAACTTCTCTTTCCATTTTTGTATTTCTGAGTCTACATAAGCTTTTTCTAGATCATCAGATTCTATAGTTGATAAGTTCATCATAAATTCACTGGGGCATTTCTGGCAGCAAATTTAGGAGTTATATCAGTTATATCAGCTCTATGATTTCCTTTAGCAACTGAATCTCTTCTATTAGTATGACTTCTACAATGGATTACCACTAGCTGTTTAGGCTTCTGGATAGCATCCAAGAACTCAGTTATTATTTCTGCATGAGCAGTTGGTTTTCCTGATGCAGTAATAAAACTTCATTGTTTCCAGATCTTTCCTGTAGCATGACAAGCAGAAAAAGCACAATATGAGTCTGTGGAAATGTTTGCACTTTTACCAGCAGCCAGAAGACATGTTTGCTTTAATGTGACCAACTCTGCACTTTGAGCACTAAGGTTACTAGGTAATGATCCATACCACAGTGTATCAAATTCTGTGATATCTGCAGCACCTATACATCTAATTCCATTACACAAATATGAAGATCCATCTGTGAATAAAACCAAGTCTGGATTTTCTATTGGAGTGTCTTTTAAATCCATTCTAGGTATATCCACTAGATATACTACTTCTAAACATTCATGTAGTGGTTCACCATTCTTTGGCAAATCAGGAAGCAGTGTAGCTGTATTTAATACACTATACCTTCTCAATGTGAAGTTTTCACTACCTAGAAGTATAATTTCATACTTCTATATTTGTTGGTCTGAATATGCTTGAGGATGAAATTTCCTCATTAGTGCTTCTATTTGATGTGAACAAAATACTGTCAATGGACATCCCAAAACTAAGTCTGATGACTTTTGAACTAACACATCTGCAGCAGCTACACCCCTTAAACAAGGAATTGTATCTACAGCAATTGGATCTAGCTGACAACTGTAGTATCCACTTAGATGATAACTTTGTCCTAAAGTCTGTGTCAGTACACCATATTCAATTCCTTTCATCTCATTCACAAATAATTGAAAAGGTTTAGTATAGTCTGGGATTCCAAGAGCTGTTGCAGATTAAATAGCTTCTTTAAGCTTACTTAAGGATTGTAGATGTTCACATTTGAGTTTCAGATGTTCTGGTTCTGTATTCATGGTTAGATCGGTTAAATACTCAGTAATTTCACTATACCCAGGTATCTATTGTCTACAAAAACCAGTTGTTCCAAGAACAGCTCTGAGTTGCTTCTTGGTCTTAAGTACACTCAGTTTCTGGATATCAGCTATTCTCTTCTTAGTGGTACTTCTGGAAGCCTCTGATAACACAAAACCAAGATATTCAATGTGAGGCAAAACTCACTGAAGTTTTGCTTTAGAGATTTTATGTCTATCTATGTTTATATAATTCAATCAAAAGAATCTTGCTGTCACAAACACAATTTAACAGATGGAGATGCTAGGAGGATATCATCTACAAAATGTACTATTTTACTTTCCTTGAATGTTATTGTTTTGAGGTCTATGATCAAAATTTGAGAGAATTGACTCAGACTATCACAATAATCCCGTAGAAGACGAGTCAAAGTAAATTTTGTTTTCTCCCATGTAAAAGCAAAGATCTTTTGAGAATCCTCATGAATTGGAATGAGAAAAATGTTGAACATATATCTACCATGGTGAAATATCTTGCTTGACTTGGAATGGATGAGATTATAGCAGCTGGACTTGGTACTATAGGATGAGTCTTTATTCCATGATCATTTACAACTCTCGAATCCTGTATGAATCTATAGACAATTCTGGCATCTTGATCGAGCTTTTGTTTTTTTATTGGCAGTATGGGATTATTGTATTCTGAGAAACACAGTATTATGACTGCAAAGATTAAAATTTAGGGGAGACTGAGGAAGGTAGAAATTAGTTTCTCTCTGCAAGGAGTATTATATTTTTCTGAGGTGTATTAAAGATTAAGGATTAAAGAAAATACAGGATAAGAAACACGTCCCTAGGTCAGAGAGGCCTAGACAAGATAATCTCACATCATGGAAGAGGTGCATCTGCTCCAAAATGGAAGTCCAAAAGAGCCCCTCAGTAGGCGGAGAACACCTTTAAATAATCATTTGTGGTGGGGACTTCCGGTCAAGATGGCGGCATAGAAGCAGCGAAAGTTCAGACCTTTGAAACCCTTCCTTACCAATCACAAACAGAGGGCTCCTAGGACATCGAAATTCAAGCTGAACAGCAGGATAGACCTGGGGAACCCTCCTCCTGGACCTGGATCAAAAGGTACCACACGCCAAAAGCCAGAACCCTAGATCACTCAGATCTTAGGGGTAGGCAGAAGGAAGGTCCCAGGACCCATCCCCCCCAACCCAGAGTGCTGAGCCCACGTCAGCATCGGGAACCTCAGGGCTCTAAGGACTCACCTTGAAAGCAACCTGAGCCAGTCTCCGGGGCGCCCAACACAGATGGCAGGGAAACATAGAGACAAGGGGGAAGCCTGTAGACCCCTGGCTGGGTCCTTCCATCTGAGTCTCAAGGGAGGTCCCATCTTTAGGGCACCAGCTGAACCCAATCCCATCAGGAGCCCTCAGAGCTACTGAAAGGACAGAAAACTCAGGGCTGGCAAAGGGATTGCTCCAAAGAGCTTACCTTGAAAGTAACCTGGGCCAGTCTCCAGGCATTCAACACAGACTGTGGAGGAGGAGGTTGTTTTTTTTTCCTTCCTTTTTTTGGCTCGGGGATCATTTGGCCCACACCACCTGAATGTAATCCCATCAGGAGCCCTCAGAACTTCTGAAAGAACAAAAACCTCAGGGCCTGTGAAGGGCTTACATTGAAAGCAACCTGGGCCAGTCTCCAGGCATTCAACACAGATTGTGGAGGAGGAGGTTTTTTGCTTCAGGGCTCATTCGGCCTAAACCAGGTGAACCTAATTCCATCAGGAGCCCTCAGAGCCCAGGCAAGCCACGACCCCTCCCCCCTTAGAGAGCAGGGTCTTCTGAAAAAACAGAAACCTAGAGGCGAAGTCAAGATGGCAGCCTAGAAGGAGCATAGACCTGGCAGCCTGGCCAGAGCTTTGGAGATCCTCCATATTTGCTCCAGCCGTCAAGGAAGTTTAAAACTCAGAGTAAACCCAGCCCAACTAAGCTGAACTCAATCCCATCAAAAGTCTCCAGAATGCAGGGAAGCCCAGCCTCCCCATCCATCCTCATTGACTGCTGGACTTTAAGCCAATCAAAAGCCTCCAGAGGACAGGAAAGCTCAAACCCCCAACAACCCTCCCCCAGATATTACACCAAGAGATCTTCTGTTAAAGCTACAAGAGGGGAGACCAATAGAAGTCCCCAAAAAACAAAAAAACAAATGAGAGGAACAAGAGCACAGACAAATATGGGGAGTAAAGATGGGGTGAATTTGAACAAACAACAGAAACAGAAGAAAGAAACTACAATAGATAGCTACTACTCAGCAACTGGAACAGAGGGGGAGAGATCAGCAAACGATAAAACAGAAACCCCAGCAAATTGGATACAGGCTGTGGAAGAACTCAAAACACAACTAAGAGAGGCTGAAGACAATTGGGAAAAGAACTTAAAAATTAAGATAAGTCATCTGGAAACAGAGGCACTTGAACTAAAACAAGAAAATAGTGTCCTGAAAGCCAAAATCATCCAGCTGGAAAATGAGGCAAAGGAGATGAAAGACAAGGTAAAGAGGATGAAAGATGATCTTCAAAAAAAAATCAGACCAGAAGGAAAAGATGACCAAAAAGCTAGAGATGAAATCCAATCTTTAAGAACCAGAGTAAAACAAATAGAATCAAGTGCCCTCACAAGGCAGCAGGACACTATAAAACAAAACAAAAAGAATGAAAAAAATAGAGGAAAATGTGAAGCATCTCATTCACAAAACAGATGATTTAGAAAATCGTTCAAGAAGAGACAATTTAAGAATAATTGGACTACCAGAAGAACACGACAAAAGAAAAAGCCTGGACATAATACTAGAGGAAATTATCCAGGAAAACTGTCCCGAGATCCTAGAACAAGGGGGGAAAGTGGAGATTGAAATAATCCACAGATCACCCCCTGTATTTAATCCCCAACTGACAACACCAAGAAATTTTATAGCCAAATTCAAAAACAATCAGATGAAAGAACAGATATTACAAGCTGCCAGGAAGAAGCCATTCAGATACCATGGAAACACGGTGAGGATAACACAGGATCTATCTGCATCCACTCTGAAGGACCTAAAGGCATGGAATACGATATTCCGGAAAGCAAGGGAACTAGGTCTACAGCCAAGAATAAAACACCCATCAAAACTGACTATATTCTTACAGGGGAAAGTATGGTCATTTAACACAACAGAAGAGTTCCAAGCATTCATAAATAAAAGACCAGACCTGAACAGAAAATTTGAAGTCCAACCACAGAACTCAAGAGAATCATCAAAAGGTAATTAAAAAAGAGGGGAAACAACAACAACAAAAAATTTTTAAGAGACTCAATAAGTTAAAATGATATGTATCCCTATAAGAAAAGAGGTCATTGGCAACTCTTAAAAACTGTTGCTATCACCTGAGCAGCTAGAAGAAATACACTCAGAGGGAACAGTGACAAACTGTATAGGATGAAAGGACAAGCCATAAATAGGTATATAGATATATGCATGCATAAATACATATACATGTGTATGTATATATATATATATATATATATATACATGACTAAAGCTAAAAAAGAAAAGAGGTTATGAGTAAAAGAAATGGGAAAAGAAACAAATGGGGGTAAATTTATATGTCACAAAGAAGCTTGTGGCAGGAGGGTGGAGAACATCGATACACTGGAAGGGTAAAGAGGTTGGAGATAGGAAATACTCAACTCTTAAATACTTTGAAACTGACCCAAAGAGGGAAGAACAATCCAATCCATTGGGGAAGAGAATAGATTTGCGCCCTATAGGGGAGTAGAAGGGTAACAAACAGACTGGTGGGGAAGGAAGCAGTACAAGGGAGGGGGGGAATTTTAAAAAGACTACAGGGGGAAAATAAGGGAGGGAATAAGAAGGGAGACGGGTAGAAAGGGAAGTACAAGGGGGACTGATTTAAAGTAAATCACTGGACTAAAAGATAGAGCTGAAGAAGAAAGGTTAGAATTAGGGAAGGATATCAAAATTCCAGGGAGTCCACAAGTGACAGTCATAACTTTGAACGTGAATGGAATGAACTCACCCATAAAATGTAGACAAATAGCAGAATGGATTAGAATCCAAAACCCTACCATATGTTGTCTTCAAGAAACACACATGAGGTGGGTAGACACCCACAAGGTCAGAATTAAAGGATGGAGTAAGACCTTCTGGTCCTCAACTGACAGAAAGAAGGCAGGAGTGGCAATCATGATATATGATAAAGCCAAAGCAAAAATAGACCTAATCATTTGTGTTCTCGCCCAGGCGAAAATTCAGTGTGATTACAAAGCACTCTGGGGGCTAGCAAGGACTCCTGGGGAATGGAGTCCAGAGTTCAAATCTCAATTTTACATTCCCCCCTTTTGATCCTCTGGGAAGAAGGACTTCCCCCAAAGGATCATAAAAACATAATCTATTTAAAGATTACAATATTTTGAGGATAAGAGAAAAAAGAACAAAACCAATAACTGCTGGATGCATTGACAAAGAGCCAGTTAGGAGGCAGTCCCCTTTGGCATGAAAGTATAAATACAAATAAATGTTCAATCAACCAAACCCAAAGTTCATTTTTGTGCAGCTTGTGGTCTGGAGGCTTCTTCATTGTGTCTTCTCCAACAGTTCAGTTCTGGATTCAGAGAGGTATCATCTTTCTTTACCTAAAATTCTTCTCAAAAAGAATTTAAACTTTGCAATTTAAATAATGATATTTTTTACATTCCCCCCGTTAAGAGGGTGATTAAAAAAACAGGATCACTTAGGGATGCATGGCTGAGGTATGAGGTATATCAATCAACTGGCAAGAGATATTAAAAAGATATCAGAAAAATCCAAAGAAAAAAAGAAAAACCCTGGATGAAAATATAGACTAGCAAAGTCTTATGTGTAAAAATTCTAAGTAAAAGAAGAATAGATCAATAACAGGTCCTTGAATCAGGGCCCAATCAAAATGATCTAAGCAATGATGCATTTACCCAGTCAGTAGCCAGGACTACAGAAAGGTACCACACTATGAAAGGCAGAAAAGGGACCAGATTATAGGAGCCAAGGTTTTGGGGATACTCATTTGTGAGTATCTTTAGAGTGAGTGTGGACACAAGGAAAGCCTATGTCTAGCAATCTTAAACACAGTAACCTCGAGTCTTAACACTAGGTTCAAGACCTTTGTATTGGCCTAGAAGTTCATCAATCCATCCTGGATTGGCTTTTCTTTGGCTCTCTGCAATGGCTCTGTTGTGTGTATATCTTGTCCTGGAATCAGACAGAATCATTCAGCAAAGTCCCATAATTTGTTAAATAATTAGTGGCATCATTTTTATAGTCACAAGCTTTTTCATGCTCTGACAAATGTATTTTAAACTTGTAGTACTGAAAAATCAAAAGGTTAAAAAAACCTTAAGGCTGGTGACGTTTGCTTTAAATATAAAAAGGAGAGAAAAAACAAATAGTATATTGCACATGCAAGAAAAATATAATAAAAGAGCTTAAAATATTCAAAAATGTAGCGTCAGCTAAGAAAATACAAAATGCAACTCTTTCTCACCAAAAATGAGATCCATTTCCTCTTAATATCTGGCCATGATCACTGTGAGTATAAGGCAAATGAATTGAACAAGGTAATAATTTTTCATTTTTAAAAAACAGTATTACAAATATGTGATATCAATATCCCCAAAATTCTCAATAGTCCAATTAATTACAATAGCAAACAAACTCACTTTCATATTTCACATGAGTTGCTGTATGGCATTTTTAAAAAATCCTATGAATTGATGGATATTTGTCACAAGTTTTTACAATCATAGCAAATCTTTCAACCTTGGTAATAAACATATTTTTAAACAAAGTAAAACTCATCTTGAGTCAAGATCATAATCAAGAAATCTATATATCATTCTGGTGGAGGTAAAATAGTGAGCTGAAGAGTATAAATAAAGGGGTGCTCATTGTTGGAGGCTTTTTTGGGGTACAAATTCCATGAGATTAACTGCCCCAACTTCCATTCACATATTTAGAAATGTAGGAATACCCGGTCAAGATGGCAGCTTAGAGAAAGCTAAAGTTCAGATCTCCGGAAACCCTTCTTTACCGATCTCAAACTATGTGCCCCTAGGGCACTGAAATTCAAAATGAACAACAGTATAGACCCAGGGAACCCTCCTCCAGGACCTGGATCAAAAAGTACCACACCCCAAAAGCCTGAACCCTAGATCACTCAGATCTAAGGGGTAGGCAAAAGGAAAGTCCCAGGACCCATCCCCCCCAACCCAGAGTGCTGAGTCCAAGGCAGCAGCGGGAACCTCACAGCCTGCAAAAGGATCTCAGGGCCGGCTATTCTGAAGGCCACATCCTGAAAACAACCTGACGCAGTCATGGGGGCACCCAACACAGACAGCAGGGAAACAGAAAGAGATGGAGGGGAGGAGTGCCTGTAGCCCCCTGGCTGGATCCTTCCATCTGAATATCACTAAAGGTCCCTGCTTCAGGGCATACTCAGTCCAACCCAACTGAGGTTAATCTTATCAGGAGCCCTCAGAGGTACAGGAAGCCACAGCCCCTCCCGCCTCAGAGTGCAGGGTCTTCTGAGACAACAGTAAGCCTCAGGGCCGGCAAAAGGACCTCAGGGCCAGCTGTACTGAAGGCCACATCCTGAAAACAACCTGTCCCAGTCGCGGGGGCACCCAGACAGCAGGAAAAGAGAGAGAGGAGGGAAGCCTGTAGTCCCCTGGCTGGATCCTTCCATCTGAGTCTCACGGAAGGTCCCTGCTTCAGGGCATACTCAGGCCAACCCAGTTGAAGTTAATCCTCTCAGAAGCCCTTGGAGCTCCAGGAAGCTGAGGCCCCTTCCCCCTCAGAGTGCAGGCTCTTCTGGACTGCTTCTGGCCCGCAAAGGAACTGAGATACCTTGCGGAGAGTGCCAAGCCAGGCTCAGAGCATGGAAGTAAGGCAATGGAGAAGCATTGGGAGGGAACTGAGGAGGGCAGTAACACCAAAACACCAGCAATTCCTGGCTTCCCCGGGAAGACAGAAAAACAACTGCATAGAACGGACAATTGGCTTAGGGCTAAAGCCTCTGAACACCAAACAGAGATAAGAAAAGCTAGTCCTCCCCACTCAGATAGAGATGGCAAACAGCTCAGAAAAACCTGAAAACGCCAAGAAAAACAAGAAGAAGGGGGTGACTTTGGACACATTTTATGGAGCAAAAATACAAAATGCAGAGGAGATAGAAGAGGAAACACAAGCAAATGCTCCAAAACCTTCCAAAGGAAATGGAAACTCTCCACAAACCCATGAAGAATTTGAATCAGCAATGATCAAAAAGATGGAAGCCTTCTGGGATGAAAAGTGGGAAATAATGCAAAAGAAATTCACCCACCTACAAAACCTGTTGGAGCAAACTGGAAAGGAAAACCAGGCTTTAAAGGTCAGAATCAGGCAACTGGAAGACAACAAGCATGAAAAAGAGCAAGAATTAATAAAGCAAAACCAAAAGAACAAGAAATTAGAAGAGAACACAAAATATCTCACTGACAAGGTCATAGACTTGGAAAATAGAGGGAGAAGAGACAATTTAAGAATAATTGGACTACCAGAAAAGCCAGAAATAAACAGCAAACTTGACATTGTAATACAATATATAATCAAAGAAAATTGCCCAGAGATCCTAGAACAAGTGGGCAATGCAGGCACTGAAAGAGTTCACAGAATAACCTCTACACTAAATTCCCAAAAGACAACTCCCAGGAATGTAATTGCCAAATTCCAAAGCTTTCAAACAAAAGAAAAAATCCTACAAGAAGCCAGAAAAAGACAATTTAGATATAAAGGAATGCCAATCAGGGTCACACAAGACCTTGCAAGTTCCACTCTGAATGATCGTAAGTCATGGAACATGATTTTCAGAAAGGCAAGACAGCTGGGCCTTCAACCAAGAATCAGCTATCCATCAAAACTGACTATATACTTCCAAGGGAAAGTATGGGCATTCAACAAAATAGAAGATTTCCAAGTTTTTGCAAAGAAAAGACCAGAGTTCTGTGGAAAGTTCCATATCAAAAAACAAAGAGCATTGAATACCTGAAAAGTAAATATTAAGGAAAGGGGAAAGGAGAAAAATGTTATCTTCTTCCTTTACTCAAACTCTCTTCTATAAGGACTACATTTATATCAATCTATGTATACTAACATGTGGGGAAAATGTAATGTATAAATAGGGGGTAAAGAAAAACTAAATACAATAATCTTTCTCACACAAAGATTCACATGGGAAGGGGAGGGGAAGAAAATTCCTATAAGAAGGCGAGGAAGAAAGTTTTTACTTAAACCTTACTCTCAGGGAAATCAACTCTGAGAGGGAAGAACATCCAGATCCATTGGGATCTTGAATTCTATCTTACCCAACAAGGGTAGGGAGAAGGGAAAACTAAGGGGATAGGGGGGAGGGAACACAAAAAAAGGAATGGAAGAAGAGGGTGAGGGAGAAGGAACAAAAAGGGAGGGGCTAGAAAGGGAAACATATCAAGGGAGGGGACAAGGGGGACCAATTTAAAGTAAATCACCAGATTAAAAGGTAGAGCTGAATAAGAAATATTAGAATTAGGGAAGGGTATCAAAATACCAGGGAGTCCAAAAGTGACAATCATAACTTTGAACGTGAATGGAATGAACTCACCCAAACTCCAAAAAAGGGGTTTTGGATTCTAATCCATTCTGCTCTTCTTCTGCGTTTTATGTTGTCTTCAAGAAACACACATGAGGCAGGTAGACACCCACAAGGTCAGAATTAAAAGATGGAGCAAGACCTTCTGGGCCTCAACTGACAGAAAGAAGGCAGGAGTGGCAATCATGATATCTGATAAAGCCAAAGCAAAAATAGACCTGATTAAAAGGGATAGGGAAGGTAATTATATTTTGTTATAAGGGACTTTAGATAGTGAGGAAATATCACTAATCAACATGTATGCACCAAATAATATAGCACCCAAATTTCTAATGGAGAAACTAGGAAAATTGAAGGAAGAAATAGACAGTAAAACCATATTAGTGGGAGACTTGGACCAACTATTATCAAATTTAGATAAATCAAATCAAAAAATAAATAAGAAAGAGGTAAAAGAAGTAAATGAAATCTTAGAAAAATTAGAATTAATAGACATATGGAGAAAAATAAATAGGGACAAAAAGGAATACACCTTCTTCTCAGCACCCCACGGCACATTCACAAAGATTGACCATACATTAGGTCACAGAAACATGGCATACAAATGCAGAAAAGCAGAAATAATCAATGCAGCCTTTTCAGATCACAAGGCAATAAAAATAATGGTCAGTAATGGTACATAGAAAACCAAATCAAAAATTAATTGGAAATTAAACAATATGATACTCCAAAATTGTTTAGTTAGAGAAGAAATCATAGAAACAATTAATAATTTCATCGAGGAAAATGACAATGTCAACACATCCTTTCAAACATTTTGGGATGCAGCCAAAGCAGTAATCAGAGGTAAATTCATATCTTTGAGTGCATATATTAACAAACTAGGGAGAGCAGAGATTAATTAATTAGAAATGCAAATAAAAAAAGTCGAAAGAGACCAAATGAAAACCCCCCAGAAGAAAACCAAACTAGAAATCTTAAAAATTAAGGGAGAAATTAATAAAATCAAAAGTGATAGAACTATTGATTTAATAAATAAGACAAGAAGCTGGTACTTTGGAAAAACAAAAGAAATAGACAAAGTATTGGTCATTCTAATTAAAAAAAGGAAAGAAGAAAAGCAAATTAACAGCATCAAAGACGAAAAGGGGGATATCACCTTCAATGAGGAGGAAATTAAGGCAATCATTAAAAATTACTTTGCCCAATTATATGGCAATAAATACACCAATCTAGGTGACATGGATGAATACATACAAAAATACAAACTGCCTAGACTATCAGTAGAAGAAATAGAATTCTTAAATAATCCCATATCAGAAAATGAAATCCAACAGGCTATCAAATAACTCCCTAAGAAAAAATCCCCAGGGCCCGACGGATTCACAAGTGAATTTTATCAAACATTCAGAGAACAGTTAATCCCAATACTATACAAACTATTTGACAGAATAAGCAACAAGGGAGTTCTACCAAACTCCTTTTATGACACAAACATGGTACTGATTCCAAAACCAGGCAGGTCAAAAACAGAGAAAGAAAACTATAGACCAATCTCCCTAATGAATATAGATGCAAAAATCTTAAATAGGATACTAGCAAAAAGACTCCAGCAAGTCATCACAAGGGTCATCCACCATGATCAAGTAGGCTTTATACCAGGGATGCAGGGCTGCTTCAATATTAGGAAAACCATCCACATAATCAACCATATCAACAAGCAAACCAACAAAAATCACATGATTATTTCAATAGATGACGAAAAAGCCTTTGATAAAATACAACATCCATTCCTATTAAAAACACTAGAAAGCATAGGAATAGGAGGGTCGTTCCTAAAAATAATAAACAGTATATATCTAAAACCATCAACTAATATCATCTGCAATGGGGATAAACTAGATGCATTCCCAATAAGATCAGAAGTGAAACAAGGATGCCCATTATCACCTCTACTATTTGACATTGTACTAGAAACACTAGCAGTAGCAATTAGAGAAGAAAAAGAAATTGAAGACATCAATATAGGCAAGGAGGAGACCAAGTTATTGCTCTTTGCAGATGACATGATGGTCTACTTAAGGAATCCTAGAGATTCAACCAAAAAGCTAATTGAAATAATCAACAACTTTAGCAAAGTTGCAGGATACAAAATAAACCCACATAAGTCATCAGCATTTCTATACATCTCCAACACAGCTCAGCAGCAAAAACTAGAAAGAGAAATCTCATTCAAAATCACCTTAGACAAAATAAAATACCTAGGAATCTATCTCCTGAGACAAAAACAGGAACTATAAGAATACAACTACAAAATACTCTCCACACAATTAAAACTAGATTTCAGCAATTGGAAAAACATTAACTGCTCATGGCTAGGACGAGCCAATATAGTAAAAATGGCCATCCTACCCAAACTTATCTATCTATTTAGTGCCATATCCATGGAACTTCAAAAAAAATTTCTTTACTGATTTAGATAAAGCCATAGTAAAGTTCATTTGGAATAACAAAGGATTGTAAAAAATAGACTCGAATACAGGACTACAATCCCCATGAGCCTTTGCTCCACTTCCCCAGAATGCCTTGTAATCTCACCTGGGCCGAGATCGAGAAGGTATTTAAGAGGATTCAAAGGCTGTTGAAGGGGGGCTTGGCTCTTTTTGGACTTCCGTTTTGGAGCAGACACGGCTCTTTCCATAATGTAGGTGAGGTCTAGACCTCTGGCCTAGACACGTGTTTTTTCTTATCCTGTATTTTCTTTTAATCCTTAACTTTAATAAACCTCTAAAAAATATAATACTCCTTGCAGAGAGAAACTAATTTCTACCTGCTTCAGATGCCTCAGTCTCCCCATCTCCCCTAAATTTTAACTGTTACAGGATCAAGGGTATCCAGGGAAATAATGAAAAAAGTACAAAGGAAGGGGGCCTTGCAGTCCCAGATCTCAAACTATATTACAAAGCAGCAGTCATCAAAACAATTTGGTACTAGCTAAAAAACAGAAAGGAGGATCAGTGGAATAGACTTGGGGCAAGTGACCTCAGCAAGACAATATATGATAAACCCAAAGATCCCAGCTTTTGGGTCAAAAATCCACAATTCGATAAAATCTGCTGGGAACATTGGAAGACAGTTTGGGAAAGATTAGGTTAGGTTTGGATTAACACCTCACACACTACACCAAGATAAATTCAAAATGGGTAAATGACTTGAATATAAAGAAGGAAACTATACGAAAATTAGGCAAACACAGAATAGTATACTTGTCAGACCTTTGGGAAGGAAAAGACTTTAAACCAAGCAAGACAAAGAAAGAGTCACAAAATGTAAAATAAATAATTTCGACTACATCAAATTAATAAGCTTTTGTACAAACAAAACCAATATAACTAAAATCAGAAGGAAAGCAACAAATTGGGAAACAATCTTCATAAATACCTCCGATAAAGGTTTAATTACTCAAATTTACAAGAACTAAAGCAATTCTAAAAAAAAATCAAGCCATTCTCCAATTGATAAATGGGCAAGGGACACGAAGAGGCAGTTCTCAGCCAAATAAATCAAAACTATTAATAAGCACATGAAAAAGTGCTCTACATCTCTTATAATCAGAGAGATGCAAATCAAAACAACCCTGAGGTATCACCTCACACCTAGCAGATTGGCTAACATGACAGCTATGGAAAGTAATGAATGCTGGAGGGGATGCAGAAAAGTAGGGACACTAATTCATTGCTTGTGGAGTTGTGAATTGATCCAACCATTCTGGAGGGCAATTTGGAGCCACACCCATAGGGCCATAAAAGACTGTCTGCCCTTTGATCCAGCCTTAGCACTGCTGGGTTTGTACCCCAAAGAAATAATAAGGAAAAAGACTTGTACAAGAATATTCATAGCTGCACTCTTTGTGGTGGCTAAAATTTGGAAAATGAGGGGATGCCCTTCAATTGGGAAATGGCTGAACAAATTGTGGTATATGTTGGTGATGGAATATTATTGTGCTAAAAGGAATAATAAAGTGGAGGAATTCCATGGAGACTGGAACAACCTCCAGGAAGTGATGCAGAGTGAAAGGAGCAGAACCAGGAAAGCATTGTACACAGAGACTGATACATTGTGGTACAATCAAAGGTAATGGACTTCTCCATTAGGGTCAATGCAATGTCCCAGAACAACATGCAGGGATCTAAAAAACACTGTCCACAAGCAGAGGATAAACTGTGGGAGTAAAAACACCTATGAAAAGTAACTGCTTGACTACAGGGGCTGAGGGGAAATGACTGAGGAGAGACTCTAAATGAACACTCTAGTGCAAATACCAACAACATGGAAATGGGTTTGAGTCAAGAACACATGTGAAACCCGTTGGAATCATGCATCGGCTATGGGGGGGGGGGGAGAAAATGATCTTTGTCGCTAATGAATAATGCTTGGAAATGATCAAATAAAAAATTATTTTAAAAAATAAAATAAAAATAAAAAAACAGACAATCAATGTATGAAGAAATAAAAATAACAGATATGGTGGATGAAGAAAAAAGAAAAAAAAAAGAAATGTGGGAAGGTTGTGTGTTATAAAATGTATTTCACTTCAGCTACTAGAGTGAACCTTACACCTCTTGGTAGGGGCAGGCAAAATAACCAGAGATTGTTTTAAAAAATTACAAAAATCATATTTAAAAAACCCTTAAAATCATTTGAGATATTTAGCACATTAAATTTTCCAAAGGTTGTTATACAATTATAACCAGTCCTGAAGTCCATGTATCCTCTGTGTGACAATTTACAAAGTCAAAATAGAAAAAAGCTCTTTTTTCATATATGGGCTTATTCAATTGTATTTGTTCAGCACAGTTATAGGGGAAAACAACAGAATTTAACAGTAGTTAACTCAGTACATTAAATGAAAAGTATAATAGAATAATATTGAATCCAGTAATATATGAACTTAAAATCACAAAGTTATATCTTAAACAGAACAATCAGGAAATGCAATAGAAATACAGAGATTTTTTATAAACCATTGGAGTATGAAATGCCTTTGAACCTCCAGTCTTTAAGTTCCTTAGGTGCGTTTTTTTTAATTATTAATTATCCATTTAAATGTCTATTGTCCAAAGACAGAGTGGTAAGGGCTAAGCAATTGGGGTTAAGGGATCTGCTCAGGGCCCCACAGCTGGGAAGTATCTGAGGCCAGATTTTAACCCAGGACCACATGTCTTTAGGCCTGGCTCGTTCACTGAGCCACAGAGGTTTTCCCCCAAAGTTAGCTAAATGGTAGTAGGGAGCTAAATATTTTCCCTGACATGCAGGTGAAGTTAATAAAAGGATCTATGCAATTAAAAGATATCCTTATAAAATAGCCATGTTTTCTTAAGTTATTGCTTGAAAAAATATGTTTCTTCTCTCTCCCTTTCTCTCTCCCTGCTATGATCCCCTACATGATCAATACCCCAGTTTGTTTGTTACTAGCTGGTCAATCTGCTCCAAGGATCTGGGTTTGTTGGGCAGGGAGGTCACCAGGTGATTGCAATCTTGGTTGAATCAGGTGGGCCAGATGAGTGAGAGAAAGGCCGCCAGGGTGGACAGGGCTGGGAGCTCTGGCAAACAGGTGATAGGCCAGGAGCAGGAGCAGGAGCCAGAGCAGTCTGCCGGGGTGGGCAGATGAGCTGCAATCTTCGAACAGTTCCGGATTGGGGACTGAATGCCCGCAAGCAAAAGCAGCTGAGCTGGGTGCGGTGGGTAGCAAACATAACAGGTCCAGAACGATCCTGTGAGCTATCTAATGGCTGGAAAGAGCAGCAGCTTTGCAAGGGTAAAATAAAAAAAACCTCGGCCAGAGAAACGTGGATCAAAAAAAAAATTCTAGGTACTTGCTATTAAAGATTAACTAAAGATCAGAAAACAATCAGAAGATTGAGAGTCTTTTTCTCCCATTAGGTCGCCAACTCTAAAGATTAAAATTTAGGGGAGACTGAGGAAGGTAGAAATTAGTTTCTCTCTGCAAGGAGTATTATATTTTTATGAGGTTTATTAAAAATTAAGGATTAAAGAAAATACAGGATAAGAAACATGTGCCTAGGCCAGAGAGGCCTAGACAAGATAATCTCACATCATGGAAGAGCCGCGTCTGCTCCAAAATGGAAGTCCAAAAGAGCCCCTCAGTTGGTGGAGAACTCCTTTAAATAATCATTTGTGTTCTCACCCAGGCGAGAATTCAGTGTGATTACAAAGCACTCTGGGGGCTAGCAAGGACTCCTGGGGTATGGAGTCCAGAGTTCAAATCTCAATTTTACATGATCCCTTGTTGAATTAGGGACTCAAGAATAGGTCTTATTTCATCTATTGTTTCTTTACTCAAAGGGTATTGAGGAACACAAGGAATTGGTCCTTACTTGGTTCTCACTATTACTAGATTAGCTGATTTCAATAGGCCTACATCTGTGGAAGACTTTGCCCATAAATCTTCTGGCATATCCTCAGGAATAGGATAGAGTTCAACTCATTCCCTGTATTGACTGAATCTAAGAATAGCAATGGAAACACTTTCAGAGATTCTCCTGGGATTTGTAATGATATATCCCCAGTGTCAGTACATTGAATTGTTGCTTACAATTTACAAAGCAAGTTCCGCCTGAGAAGGTTCATTGGACATTCTGCAGGCAAAGAAATGCATGCTCCACAGTAAGTGGACCAAGAGTTATCATTTTAGGTTGTAGTTTTGCTACTCTTTCAGGTTTTCCAGTAGCTCCAATCACTTCCATAGTACCAATAACTTTACTATCTTTAGGAAGACTTTGCAAAACTTATTTACTGACTCCAGTACCCACCAAAAGATCATATATCTGATCCCCTATTTTTACAGAAACATAGGGTTCAGTACTATTTGGAGGTTGGAAGGTTTCAAGAATTGGTGCTAGCACAGTAACATCAGTACAAAGCTCAGTCATTTCCTGTCCATCCAATTCTACATCTGCTTGAATTACATGAGTTTCCCAGGATTTTGCATCATCAGCTTTTATATTACTCTCATTGGTCCTTAAATTCTCCATCTTAGTATCATTGTTCCCATTTACAATTTCATTATTATTTGGTTTATATATATTCTTCATTAATTTCTCTTATTCTACATTCATTAGTATGTTCTATTAAATTTATGTTACAATTTTCTTTCTCTATACAATTATTTATACCAATTATATCCTCCTTTGATTCAATTAATTCATTTGTATCATTATGTATTTTATTTTCATTACTCCCAATTTAATTTATCCTCAAAACATTTTCAATTATACCACACTCATTTCTTGATTCATTCTCATGTGTTAGGGGAAACCTTCATAAGGCACTAGCATTCTTACTCTAGTCGCCCTTTACTACTTGGCTGTATTTAGGTCTAACTCCAGCATTTACCCAAGACAGCATAGTACTTGTTCCAAGATCCAGTGCTTGTTGTCCCTGGCAACAGGCATTCTGATATTGATTTACATACCTATTTTTATTATTGTTATTATTATTATTAGTGTTCCATCTGTTGTTATTATTATAATTATTATTACTACTCCAGTTATTGTATTTATTAAACCCATTATTTAATTGTCATCTAACTTGATTCCTGAATATGCAATCCCAGTATAGATATCCAATCCGATCACAAATAAAACAACACCTAGGGCCTGATTTCCTCTCGTTAGGCTTATAATTGTTATTATTATACCTTGGCTGTACAGATCTCAATGCAGCCACAGATTTTATTTCTTTAATTTCACTGTCTTTAGCCTTAATTTCAGCTTCCTTTAATTTCTTTTTCAAATCCTCAACAATGGTATCTCTCTCATAATTTTTATCCTCTGTGTCATTTGTCAAATATGTGGCTTTTTTCCTTAAGTCATCAAGTTCTAATTCTTCCCAGTCAGGGCAATTTGTTTTAAAAAATTGTCTGATCTTTGGGACTGTATTCTTTACAAAGACCCTTTTGATGTGTGCAATTGTGTTTTCTTCCAGTGGATACATCCCTAATAAAGTTTCAGCTGCCTCAGTTATCCTTTCCAGGAAAACTGCAAGAACTTCAGAGATCTTCTGCTTTATAGTCTCAAATTTTGACCATGAATTGGGCCTTTTAGTATATCTCCCCATTATCTCTAGGATTGCATCTCTTGCTTCTATTAACATATCATAAACCCCCTCATCTGTTTATCCAGCTTTACGTCCTCTGGCCAAGATTGTAATAAAGGATCTGTTCTTGTCTCCTGTATAAATTTGGTTCTCTCTCTCTCTGTCAAGACCTCTTTCATTAATAGGGCAAAATCATTTAAATCAGGATCATATACATCAATTGTCCTATGTGTTTCTTTAATTACTTTATTTGTTTTGTCATTGAAATTTGGGGTCCTCCTTTTGATGGGGATAATCTCTTCTGCATCTTAACCTTATGTACCTCATTTTTCTTAACCACTGGCATGTCTCTTAGTGGGCATAAATTTACTATCCCCTCTGTTTCTTTCTGTTCTAGTCTATTTAGGTTTTTCCCCTTATTGTTTAATTTGTTATTGTCATGTACATAGCCTTGGTTCATATTTATGTTGTTTATAAACTGCTCCAGTGTATCCATTTCATTTTTCATTTGTATAACCATCAGCTTTAAGTCATAATCCCTTCTAAACCAGGTTACTAGATATTTAAGATGCTTTACACAAAGGCACACAGAGGCATGAGACTTGTATACAATACACCCACAGATCACAGTAAGGGGTACATATGCCATAATAGACAATTTTAAATCCATCAGTGGCTTCATATGATCCATATCAAAAACATAATGGCAGTAGGTAGGGAAGGACACAAATGCAAAATAGGAAATATATATAATATAGTGGAAAAGCATCATTAGCATATTGCTAAACATGTCTACTGACATGTCAGCTTCCATTGTCAAATTATTATACAGAACAATATTATTACACTGTAATTTGTACATACAACAAAGAAAACAAACACAAAATAAATTTCAGATTTTAAAAACAGTTTCCCCCAAGATTGCTGCTCCAAGATGGCTTCCGGGGGTTTGGGGGGAAGCCTCACTAATCCCCTTGAGCAAGCCAAGCCCTTAGAATTCTATGTGGCTTACTCCCTAAGCTCCTAGCCACCTAAATATAGAGTAGAATGTTGGCATAAAACTGCTCTCTTTACACTTAAAAAAATACTTATACAATAAGCAGACAAATAAATCCAGCCTCTTCAACCTAGCTTTGAACTCATTAACCTACCTGGCTCAGTCAAAACTGTTATGATGGGATTTGGGGTGAGGAAAGAACAAGAGGGAACATATAAATAAATTCAGATTTATTGTATTGCAAGGAAGGGATAAGGGTTTAGGAGTAAACCATACTTATACTTAACTTAAAAGCTAATATCTATAAACTAACTAAACTATCTTATTAAGATAAGCATTAATTTTCTAATACCCAAGTCTCACACCAGGAGTCCAATCAAATGGGCCAGGATCTTCAGTTAGTTGATATCCAAGCAGGTCCATAGGTGTCCTTACTTATGCTGTCAGCAGCCAGATCCAAAAACCTCTTTCTTCTGCTGTTCTCAGGAGAAAATTCTTCTTCAGGTCTTAAACTCAGGTCCTTCTAGGAGAGAAGACTATGAAATGAAGCCTGTTGGGCATAGAATTTTCCCAGATTTAAAAGCTCAGGCTCCCATGTGACCCTTACTCACATGCTCCTGTCAAACATTCTCTGGGGTTTTCATCTCTCAGTTTTTGCAACAGTTTTTGCGAACCTTTCATCCTTTATCACAAAGGTGAGAGCAAGACAGAGAGACAGAGAGGCACTGAGAGAGAGAATTTAAATCCTTGCTATGTGCTTGGTTAGATTCAAACATAGCTCTTTCCAGATACCAAATCCAGGACTCTTTCCAACCCACCACCACACTGTATCTCAAGCTATACCACAAAACATTATGGTATAGATAGAGAGTCAATAAAAATTTTAGTAAACCCATAAATCATCAGCATCTCTGTTAATCACCAACAAAGTTCAACATCAAGAAATAGGAAAGGAAATTCCTTTTGAAATAACTGTAGTAATATAAAATGCCTTAGAGTATACTTACCAAAACAATCCCAGAAACTATATGGACACAATTACAAAACACTTTTCACACAAATACTCCAACCTAAACAACTGGAAAAAATATTTATTGTTCATGAATAAGTTAAACTAGTATAATAAAAATGACAATCTTACCTAAATTAATTTATGGATTCAGTGCCATTCCATTCAAACTATCCAAAAATTATTGCCCAAAACTGGAAAAAATAATAAAATTCATAAGGAAGAACAAAGGATCAAGAATATCAAGGGAGTTCATGAAAAAAATATATAAAGGAGGTCTAGACAAACAGATTTCAAAACATAGTATAAAGTGGTAATCATCAAAACAGTTTGTTTCTGGCTAAGAAATAGAACAACATCTCACACCATACACCAAGATAAAGTAAAAATGGATACTTGATTTAGAAATAAAGGGTGATACCATAAAAAAATTAGGGGAACATGGAAAATTTTACCTGTCAGGCTTAAGGATGAGGGAAGAATTTATGACCAAAAAGAATATAGAGAACCTAACAAAAATAAAATAATTCTGATGGCATCAAATTAAAAAGGTTTTGTACAAACAAAACAATGCAATTGAGATTAGAAGGGAAATAATAAACTAGGATGGAGAAATTTACAAGCAAGTATCTCTGACAAAGATCTCATTTTCATTTATTTCTCAAATATACAGAAAATGGAGTCAAATTTATAAAAATACAAAGCTTTCCAAATTGATATATAGTCAAAAGATATGGCTTTCAAATGAAATTAATTGAAAAATGCTCCAAATCACTATCAATTAGGGAAATACAGATGAAAACAACTCTGAGATACCACCTCATACCTATTAGATTGGCTAATGTCACTTAAAAGGCAAATGATAAATGCTGGAAGACATATACGAATATTAAGACCCTGATAATTGAATCAACTACTCTGGAGTATAATGTGGAACCATGCCAAAGGGCCAAAAATCTATGCCTATCCTTTAGCCCAGCAATACCACTACTGGGTCTGTACACCAAAGAGACCAGAGATAGGGAAAAAAAGACCTACTTGCACAAAAATATTTTTAGCAATTCTCTTTGTAGTGTCAAAGTATTAGAAAATGAGGAGGTGTCCATCATTTAGAGAACAATTGAACAAATTGTTGTATATTGTTGTAATGGAATATGTTTGCACCATTAGAAATGAACAGGACAAGTTCAACAAAACTTGGAAAAGCTTATATGAATTGATGCAAAATAATGTGAACAGAACCAGGAGAACAGTATAGACAGTAACAAAAATATTGCATTATGATCAACCGTGTAGGACAAAACTATTTTCTGCAAAATGAGGTCCCAAGATAACCCAAAGGGACTCAAGATTAAAAAAAAAACAACACTATCCAAAGCCATAGAAGGAACTGTTGGAATCTGATTACATATCAAACAGGCCATATTTAATTTTATTTATCTATATGAGATTTTTATTGTACGTGTGATGTACGTCTTCAGTCTCAATATGGGGAATATGGAAATATATACTTCATGAAAGTGTTAGTATAATTTATATCAAACCTTTTACTCCTCAGGAGTTTGTGGGGTGAGGGGAAGAGAGAGAATCTGAATCCCAAAATGTCAGAAAACAATTGCAAAGAAATTGTTTCTATATTGAAGAAATAAAAGAAAGTTAAAATACATCAAAATATTAAAAATAGAAAAGACCTTGATGTATTCCTTACACTTTTTAAAAGTAATTTTTACTTATTATGTATAAATATTCTACTAGCAAATGATCAAACAAAGGTTCTAGTGTTTTGCTGGATCTGTGCTCTCCTTTGTATTGGATGATGATACACCTGAATGAATGAGTGAGTTTCAAGGATTTTTCAGGGGTATACGCTTAACCTTGCATTACTTTTTTTTTTTTAAAGGACTGCCAACCACATTATGGAACAGAAGTCCCATAGTCTTCATAAGGAATGTCCTCCTATCAACTGACTTTCCTTGGTGTTTTAACAGAGTATGCCACTCTTTTAGAGAAGGCTAACAGTATCATATGCCCTGAAAGGCAGATTGGGAGAGATTAAACAGGTGGGGATTAATTAGCAAGGAAAACTAGCTAATTAGCAGCTCTGGGTGGTTTGCTGGGATGACTAAAATGGCAATAGCCTTTTTAAAGGGAAAAGTTAAGGGATATCTGTGAGAGATCTCTATCAAAACTACAGGGAAAGGCTTGAGGTCAATCAATTTTACCCAGCTCTGGTCAGACGTCTCTTCTAAGAAGCTTGCTTCCAGTTGGGGGCTCCATAAGTTAAAAGAGACCTGCAGGGGGACAATTTATAAAGTCTTCAGCAGAGAGCAATGACCATGATTTGAAAGCTTAGAAAATGGGGCCTGCGAGGAAAAGTGAGAAGGATTAGGATAATTCAGTCTAGCGACTCAAAACCCCCTTTTAAGTATAAAAGAGGCTGTTAGACAGAGATGGTGACCAGCTGTTCCTCTTTTCTACTGAGGAAAGAACAAAAGGAAATGGGCTTATATTGCAGCAGGAGGCATTTAGTTTGGAGAGAAGGGAGGAAAACAAAACAAAAATCTTCCCAGCAGTGAGTTGTAAGACACTTCCAAAGAAGTCTAAAGAAAGAAGTTGTGAAATTACCTTCCTTGGAGATCTTCAAGAATACATTAATAAGGAAGAGTCTCCCATCTGTTTGGGATAACAGGTTAGACTGCCTTGTGCTAAGGTAATGGTTTTTAAGGTTCAATATAATGCTAGAATCATTGTTGTACCCTGGACAGCACCCAAGGGAATTTAGAGTTAGACCAGATGTCAAGAATTAATAATAATTACATCTATTCTTAAAGCATTCTACAGTTACAAAATCTTTTCCTCATAAAAACCCTGCCAGGTCAGTAATATTATGACCTCACTTTTCAACTGAGGAGAGTCTAAGGCTCAAAGAGGATTAGCTACTTACCTAAGGGTATACATCTCATAAAATCTAGGGCTCTGATCTACATCTTTTAATTCCAAGTTCATGGCTCATAGCTCATGGCTACCATAGCACAATGCTTTTAGGCAGCACAAATGACCCAGTGGATAGTCAAAGATTTGGCTTTGAATCTTGCTTTTACCACTTTTTGGATGTAGGATTTCTGATAAGTCACTTAAACTCTCTGAGTTCCACATCTGCAAAATGAGAGAAGACTACCTGTGCAATTTACCTCTCTGGGTTGTTTTGAGGCTCAAATACAATAATGTATGTAAAATGCTTTGCAAACTTGAAAGCTCTTTATTAATTCACTGTCATTATTAGTCTTACTTTTGTGGATAAAAGGAATGGACTAGAGGGCTAGGAGGGCTTCCTGTGAAACTCTCCTCCAATGTAAGCTTCTTTGGGCAGTTCAAGTAAATTCCTACCTCTGGGGATCTCAGTTGAGCTTTATATGATTCTGTGGAGGAAAATTTAAGTCCTACCCTAAAATTACAAATTTGGGGCTGAAAAAGTTAAGAAAATACAATTCCTTTCCCTTGTTGTTGTTGGGGATTTGTAATTATGGAATATTGTGTGAATTATGAGGCCCAATTAATGTTTGATTGGTTTTGTTGTTGAATTGCCTTTTTCTCTCTTTTAAAGAATTCCTGTTAGTAAGTCAATAAGTTTTTAAATGCAATTATGCACCAGGCACTTTACTAAGCAAGGCAAAATACAATTTGGGCCTTCAAGGAACTGACAATCAAAAGGGAGAGACAGTATGCCAAGGATTATATTGTTATTCAGTTATGTCTGACTCTTTGTGACCCTTTGGGCCAATTATCCTTTTTTTTTTTTTTTTTTACAAAGATCATACTTTGCCATTTCCTTCGCCAGTTTTATGCAGGCAAGTATTAAGTAATTTATTCAGTAAATATCTTAAGTCAGATTTGAATTCTGGTCTATCTGAATCCAGGACCAGTGCTCTAGACACTTGTAAAATTGAAGTCTGGGGTTCAAAATCTCCATTTATACACACTATACCACTTAACTGCCCCAAATCACTATGGACAGACAACCTATATAAAGAGTAAATAAGAGATAACAAACATAGGGAAACAATCAGAATTAAGAGAAATTCAGAAACTTTTTTTTGGGAGGTAAGAAATGAAATTTAACTGGGATTGGAAGGCATTCCAAAGTTGGAGATGAGAGAGGATAACATTCCAGGCACAGGACAGTCAACAAAAAATGCTCAGAGACAAGAAATGGAATGTCTCATTCCAGGTATAGTAAGGAAGGAGACTAGTGTTGCTGGATTGAAGAATATGTTGGATGGGGTAGGGAGGGTATAAGAAAATCAGAAAGATAGGAGGGGTAGGTTATGAAGGGCTCATTGAGTAGGGGCAAAAGGATGGATATATTTAGGGGGCAAAGGGTGACAAAAGTACAAAATATGTCAATAAATTCAACTGGTAAGATTCATTTCCATTCTTTAAAATGTTAGAAATATTTCTCAGTAATATGATGGCTACCCTGGACTCTTCAAGGCTGTGACAGTAGAACATGAATTTCCTTAAGTCATAAGAAGGCACAAAATCCTTGAGAAGGGACCCAGCAACATACAGCATGACAAAATTCACTTCACTATCAGTTTGTGGTATCATAAAAAGAGTACTGAACTTTGAATGACAGGAATTAAGTTCAAATTCTGACTGACATTTATTACTTGTGTGACCTTGAGCAATTCATTTTACATTTCTTGACCTTTTTTTTAATTTGTAAAATAAAAAGAGCTTGATTGGATGAAATCAAAGGTCCCTTCAAACTCTAAATCTAGGATCTTAAGAATAGAAGAACACATGGTGATTTTAGGGAGTAGGGAAGGCAGGCTGTGAAAGAAATATAAACCTGCATACTACAATGGAAATTCTAATTCCCAGATCCATTTTCAAAAAACTTGGTTAAATTGTGTTTTATTATACTCTTTTCTTTGCTTTTTACTCCAACAGCTTTTTTGATAAGCACTTCTCTTCTTTTTTTATGGTAAGTGTTCATAGAGTCCAGTATATAGGAGGTCAAATAATAACAGAGAGCTCTCTCTAAATCTAGTTGTTATGGTTATTGATTGAATCAGGAAAAATCTTTTTCTAATCTTTTGAGCAAAAGGGCTGTAAATTTGGTTTATTTCCCTCAAAACACATGGTGATTTAGAAAGACTGTTATTAGCAGAGAGTTCCTACTGGGCTTTGGATGCTTCACAATTTATGAAACATTTTTTTCTCCTATTAATATCTCCTATGTTGGTGCAATATAATGAAACATGAAACTTCACTCTTCAGACCTTTGCCAAGAACTAGCAAATTGTAAATGCAACTAACAATTGTTTTTCTTCTTTCTAATTCTCATGTAAATCTGATTTCATCTCTTCTGTAATTTTATAATCATTCTTCTCTAATACAACCAGGCTTGCACAATAATTAATCTTCTCAGCAGTGATCATCCTTGGTCATGCTTGCTTTAATGGTGGAGATGGGAGCAATCAACAGATTAATCATGGAGCTTTGTGTAATTAGACAGATGATATTCCAGATGTAAATACGGAACTGATATACAAACCAGCCAAATATTTGTATTTGTTAGATGTGCTACTTTTAATAGCGGATCTATAAGGTAGAGTAACTCTTATGGAGTATTGGATATGTGGAGTCTGTTGCCAAAGAATACTGTCAATGGATGTGCAAATCACTTTACCTCTTGTTCTACATATCAGGAGTGATGACAACAATACCACTGTATTTATATGAATTATAGGGGTGGGATAAGGGCACATAGAATATGTTTTAGAAAAGGATTTTAGACAATATTTTTTCAAAGAAGAAAAAGATTTAGACAAATGCCCCTGTATACTTTTCATCCCCAGATTCAACATGAAAAGGCAAAAAATGGGGATTTAGTTTCAGCACCCATAAAGAACACTATATATTTCATCCTGCTCACATCTCTATGCCTCCTCCAAAATGGTACCATATTACTAGATACCTTTTGTGTCTTTACATTCTCAACAAGACCACTAAGCTGTTTCTTTTTCATCATTCAAAAAAGATTCTGAAACCTCATTTTTCTCCAGGAGATCTTGGTAAAATGAACAGGAAAGAGGTGATTGCCTTCCCCTTTCATAGGCACTCCTCTAACTTTCGCTTTCTAGACTCTTGTGTCCTTAACATTTTATGGCATCTATACACACTACAATGACTAGAATTGCAAACCATCCATATGTGGTTTAATGGAGAGAGTCGGGAAGACCTGCATTCAAATCCTGCCTCAAAAACTTAATAGTTGTATGACTGAGCAAATTACTTAATTTCTTTCTTCCTCTGATTCCTCAACCAATAAATTAGGCTGTTGGCTGAGATGACCTATAAAGAGTCTTCTAGCTCTGAATTTCTGAATTATGAGCCACAAGCCTCAAATTCTGTTTTTTTTTTTTTTGGTTAGTTTCTTACCATGAATCCTCCAGAGAGAATTATCCTAATGCGCTGTAATAATGGTAGCCATCTATTATTCTTTTCATTATAAATTACTTATGATGGCACCATTATCCTCCTAGTTACCCAGACTCACAACCTCAGTGTTGTTTGCAACTCCCCATTCCCACTTAGCCCATATATCTAATCTGTTGTCAAATCTTGTCATTTCTGTCTGTACAGCATCTCTCATGTGTTCCATTCTCTTTATCTTATAACCACCAACTCAGTCCCTAATTACCTCTCTCCTGGATAGATACACGTTGCTTTTAACTAGTCTTCCCAGTTCAAGTGTCTCCCTACTTCAATTCAGCCTCCACTTAGCTGTGATTTTTTGAAAGTGTAGTTCTAACTATGTCACCCCTGTAGCTCAATGAGTGCCAGTGACTCCCTATTACCTCCAAGATCAAATATAAACTCCTATTTGACATTTAAAGCTCTTCATAACCGTGCTGTGTCCTACCCTTCCAGTCTTCTTGCACTTTAATTCCCTCTAGTCTTCAAATTAGCTACACTGGCTTACTTGCTATCCTTTTGAATACCACATTTCAGCTCTTTGTTTCTTTGAACTGGCTGTCCTCCAGGACTGGAATGCGCTGCCTCCTCACAATCACATTTGGGTTTTCCTGGCCTCTTTCAAGATTCAGTTAATGTAAATCTACTAGCTAATTTACTAACCCCCATTCTTACTGAATGAGTTTAGTATCTGGATCACAATTTTTCCTCCCCAACTCCTTCTCACATATTAAGGGACACAAATATCCATATTGTTAAGCCCTCATACACCCTAAATTCCCAGTTCTACAATTTATGGCCTTCTTCAGAAATGCTTTCCCACTCCCCCATTGGCCAATGGCTTCCCTTCTGAGATTGCCTTCTATCTACTATGAATATGTCTCGGGTATGCATAGTTTTTTTTTTCCCATTGTCTCTCTCATTAAAATATAATATCATGGGAGAATTATCACCTGTCTACCTCAACAGGATTTTTTTCCTGTTGTTGTTATTCAGTCATTTCTGTCATATGTATCTCTTTGTACCTCATTTGGGCTTTTTGGTAAAGATTTTGAAGCAGTTTGTCATTTCATTCTCCAAATCCAAGAAACTGAGGAAAATATTATTAAGTTACTTGTTCAGGGTCACAAGCTAGTAAATGTTTGAGGTCAGATTTGAATTCAGGAAGAAGAGTCTTCCTGACTTCAGGCTCAACATTTTATTAAATGTATCACCTAGCTGCCATATTTCTTTCTAGTTACTGTTAATCTGCCTGAATGTATTCTTCAATGATTATCACCATCCCACTTCATCATAATCTCCCCATCCCAATGATTCTTTTGTCCTGATTATCATTTACAAACTCTGTTTCCTTACTGCCTACTTCCTTATTCCTATCCTCTTCTAGATCTAACTTCCATTTCCACTGTGCCTGGTCATTAGTTAAGAAACTTGCATGCCTCTTAAATCTTTACCTTTCTTACTCCCTCTACCTTCTTGCACTCCACTAGATCTGGCTTACTACTAATAATGAAGCTTCCTTGCCTCTTTCCAGCACTGGTTGCACTTTTTCATTCATGCCCATCCCACCCCACTGGTCATGATGGGGCAACAATAATACTCATTGTTCCCTTAACCATTTCCAGATTAATCCTCCCAACCTTTCAGCAGCCTCTAGTCCTTTAGAGATCATTAGATCCATCTATATTATCCAACTAAGATCCTAATAACTGTTTTTAACTAACCCACAGAATACATTTCATCCTTTCTCAATGAGTTCAGTATCTGGATCACAATCTTTCTTCCCCAACTATTGCTCTCATACCAAAGGACTATATATATATATATATATATATATATATATATATATATATATATATATATATATATATATATAATTGTTACTCTCTCAAACACCCTAAATTCCCAGTTATACACTCTACTAATTCCTCCATTCTACCTCAGCTACACCCAGAGATCATCTTATCTCCAAAAACCTTTGTCTATAGAGGGCTCAAAATTTTCCACCTAACTTCAATTCCCAGAAGCTATTCTGTTTTTGATTCCAAGAACTTCAGGCTTTCTCTGAGGATAAGCTCATCATCAGAAATATCATCATTAGGAAATTGATTCAACACTTCCTTAGTACCATCAGTTTGCCTCCCCTTTCTGGAGGCAGGCTGGAGAGCAGAACTAAAACTCCTTCCAAATCCTACCTTTATATGGGGCTCAGAATTCTCCACCTGACTTTTCATTTCCTCTCAGTTTCTCTGCTTAGTTTCAATTCAGTGAACATCATGCCCCAATATGAAGTACCTTTCCCCTTCTTCAGTTTCCTTTTGCATATTGTCATTATATCATAAGCTCCTTGAGAGAAGGAACTGTCTTTTTCTTACTTGTATCCCTAATACTGTGCCTGGCACAGTATCAGTATCCCTTCTAAAACTACCATAACCTCTCTCCCCTCTCAGCTAAAAATCTTACCACATATTTTACTAAATGAATATTCCTTCTTATTCCCTAGTTACCATTTCTCTATTTCTTCTTTCACCTGTATATCCCTAGAAGAGGTAGCCTTTCTAGAAACTTTGCTACATGTGCGCATGATCCTGTCTGCTCTGGAAGTTTCCCCTCTCTATCACTCCCTTTCTCACCGTAATCTTTAATCTCTCCTTGTGTTCTGATACTTCCCTACTACTATCTACAATTTCTTATGTTTAGAAAATTCTCATTTAATCTGTCCATCTCTGCTACCTTTCATCCTATATTTCTACTCATTTTAATAGTTAAATGCCTTGTGAAGGTTATTTACAAACTATATCTCCACTTTCTTTTCTTTTCTTCTCTTACATCTGTAGTTAAGTCATATTGGCTTTGGTTCTCATTTTTCTTTTCTTTTTTTTTTTGGTTCTCATTTTTCAACCAAAACTAGACTCCCTAAAGTTATCAATGACCTTTTAATTGTCAGATCTAATGGCCTTTTCTTCATCTTCAGCCTTCCCTGAAGCCTTTGACACAGTCATTTACCCAATTCTCCTTAATTATCTTTTCTTCTGAGTTTTTGTGACTCTGCCCTCTCCTATTCTCTGTTCTGCATGACTCCTTCTCAGTCTTCTTTGCTAGATCTTCAGGTCATATTCAGTAACCCTGGATGCCCCCAGGGTTCTGTCCTGGGATCTTTTCTCTTCTCTATTTCTATCATTTAACTTGTTCTTTTAAACTCCTTTTTAAAAAAAAAGTAAAACCCTTACCTTCCATCTTGGAATCAATACTGTGTATTAATTCCAAGGCAGAAGAGTGGTAAAGGCTAGGCAATGAGGGTCAAGTGACATGTCCAGGGTCACATAGCTAGGAAGTGTCTGAGGCCATATTTGAACCTAAGACTTCTCATTTTTAGGCCTGGCTCTCAATCCACTGAGTTACCCAATTGCCCCCCTTATCAACTTCTTTTGATTCAGTTACTATCTCCTTGAAGAGAAGTCTCAGATCTATTTAACCAGATTTCATCTGTCTTCTGACTCTCCATCCTATTTCTCCAACTGTTTCTTCTACATCTTGGAACTAGATATCCCATACACATCTTAAGTTCTACATTTCCAAAATGGAATTCATTATTTTCCCTTCCAATTCCGTCTATATTTCTAAATTTTACTGTTTTGGGAAAGGCTATTATCATCCTCCCAGTCACCCAGGGCTCAGAATCTTGATTCCTCATTTGCTAAAACCCTTCATGTCCAATCTATAGCATATTGAACAAACTTAAATGTCCTTTTATTCTAATAAGATCTTACAAAATCTTAACATATATGTGACAGTCACCAAAACTTTGCAGCACAAAGTCAGAAAGACCATGTTATTCTCTTCCTCTAGTACCTTTTGGTAACTACAAACAATTAATACTGTAATTGCTTGCATTCACTATGCTTTTTCTCTATTGTGCTCTCAGTTGTATTGCTGTAAAGACTGTAGAAATATAGAAATCTGAGAGTTGAAAGGGACTTCAGCAACTTCATACCCTCAAAAGAATCCCAGTTTTAACATATCCAACAAATGCCCATGGAGCTTCTGCTTGTAGAACTCTGCTGAGAAGAGTACCCATCCTACTTTGTTTAGCTTTAATTATTAGAAAGGCTTTTTTCAGATAACAAGTTAAATTTGTCTTTTTGCTACTTCTGTCTGTTTTTCCTGGTTTTGTCCTCTGGTTCCAACCAAAACAAGTCTGACTCCTTTTACACAAGATAAACCTTAAAATACTTGAAGTTAGATCTCATGTCACCTCTGAGATTTCTCTTCTTTAGGCTAAATATCCCCATTTTCTTCAAATGATTCTCATAGGACATGGATTCAAGGCCTCCCTCTTGCTGCTCTTTAGCACTTTAAAAACTATGACAACTAGAAGTAGTGTGCTGAAAAAAAAAAAGTTTGCAAAAGCTTGCTCTTCTTATAGTACCAAAATATTTGCAATTTATCCACAGTTTATTTTGGCATTTTTCATGTAAATATATGAAAAAATCTGTGGTTTCTTGAATTTGAGTAATTCCATAAACAATTTGTTTCATGAGGGGCATAGAGGTTAAATAGTTAGCCTAGGGTAATATAATTAGTACAGATTTTACTCTTTCTGAGTGCAATACTCTATACACTATGCCATGCTGCATATTTTTGGAAACCCATAAAAAGAGCATCATATTAGTATAGCTATCTTTTGACAACCTTTTTTGATAACATTCTCTGTAAACTCTTCCTGTTTTTTTTTGGCCTTCTCCACTTTTAAGACTCTCATAAAAATTAATCCCTAAATAGTTTCAAATGATTTCTCAATCTCTCATTAAAAAAACAAACAAACAAACAAACTTGTGCAAATAATTAGTTAAAATAAATCCCACACTGTTCATGTCCAAAAATGTATGCTTTATTCTATAGATTGAGTCTATCATCTCTTTTTCAGAAGGTGGTAACATTTTTAATAATTAGCTCTGTGAAGGCATGATTGAACATTGTGCTAATCAGAATTTTATCTTTCCAAATTGCATATTTTTTATAATTTCTTTCTATAATATAAATTGTTCCCTTGGACAAAAAAGAAAAAATATCAAATGTTAGAGGAAAACTGGGATAGAAAACACGTATATTACTGCATGATCAACTTTATTTTCCAGAGTGTCCATTTTGAGATGCTGAGTTCAAATGTGATAGATTTATTATCAATAATGAGAAAGGGACATTACAGAAACAATGGCAGATCTGTGTCATTTTCCATCTGTTTTTTTCTTCCCAAGTTCATCTATAATTGTTCTCAGCATGAACTGATTTAATTGGATTTCATGCTAGGGGCTAAGGTTTTTGCTAATTCATTTTCCCTTCCATTACTCCTTGCTGTTTTTTGAAGTGATGCTATGCATAATCCTCTATCAGTCTACCAAATAACACTGGTATTTCCTTGAATCTCTCAATGATGTTGACTAGCTCTTGAAAAGAATTCACCTATTCTTATCTAATGCAGCTTTGTTATGCCTTTTCATAAATCTGCCAAATAAGATTTATACAAAACTCTGTTGTCTTTCTTCTAGATATATTTTAACATTATAAGGCTACTAACGAGTCATGCTGCCTATCTCTAAGTTATGTTTTATTTTCAAAACATAAGTATCTACTTTCTATTAGAGTCCTCCATGTTTCTATTACTTCTACTGAAAAATTATGTATGTTTTATTCTTGTGAATGGAAGATCCTTAACTTTAGACCCCTCAAGGAAAGGAGGAAGAGGAGGGAAGATATAGCTACAGGATCTTGGTTGCTAGAGGGTCAAAGAAGAGTCAGATCTCAGGAGAGAGTAAGATCTTGAATGTTTGTGAGATGATCTTTGCATTTCCCTAGAGGAGGAATGGGATCAGTAAAACAAATACATTGTTTCTTCATATCCTAGATTATGCTACCTTATTTTCACTCCTCCACATCAAGTGTTTTGATAGTTAACAAACAGTAGGTACTGTGTAATCATTTTCTTCATACCTTTAAGTCATTCTCTGAATGTCAGAATGTGATCTATTATAGAACATTATTTACAAAAGCCTGCACAAAAAGCCTAATTGTGAAATACACCTTTGATACATGATTAGATTATACTCATTAAAAGTTTGTTGTGTTGGATAAAAAAAAAAAAAAAACATATTTGGCTGTCTCCCCAGTCTCCCCAATGGATCATTTTAAACATAATTAACTAAGGTACATACAATTTTACACAGGAAAACACTAGTTCCTTATGAAATAACAATATTAATTTGGAGGGGTTTAGGATGGAAAACACACAGGGATTAACATTTAAATATTTTGCTTTTATTCAACAGAGAGGAGAAATTTGGGAAAGGAGGAGAAGGGAGAAGGAGGTCTTACAACTTAATCCCTTAGTTTAAAACTCTTAACTAATAATCCCATTTTATCTTATACTAAACTCCTAGGGGTCAGTCCAACAGAAAGTGCAGAGATCTTACATATAGAGTCTTGGTAAGGAAAGGTTGGAGTACAGATGAGGAGTCCTAGATGGTCCAGAGAATGACTGGAACTCCCAGTATTGCCCCTTAGTCTACCTAAGGGTTTTGAAAAACTCCTATCCATTACTGTCCAGAGGACTGCTTGTAGGATGATCCAAAGATGTCCTCAGGAGCACAGATTAGCAACCTCCAGTTTCTTTGGTAGCTTCCAAACCCCAAGAGAGTCCAACAGTCCCCTCAACCATTTGGAATCTTTCCCCTGCCAGATCTGAAGGTTCTCTAGGATTCTGTGTCTCATGGCTTGCCTGTCAAATCCTTGTAACTGATCTCTACCCTTAGTTGCCTTTTTGGTAATTATGAGGATCAATTTTTTCTCTAATAAGTTCTTATCTTTTCCTTTTTCCTGCTACCCTTTGAACCCATTCCTCAAGGTTCTCAATTTTCTATGACTTCCAGCATGCCTCTCCCCTGTAAGTATTTTGAAAGAGAATTCTTTACTCTATTTTCTATTCTGAGTTAACACTAACTTAAATACCTCACTAAATTGTAAAGCCAGAATTAACTCTCCTTTGTTTACCTTTTGATCGAATCAACACAAGCTTGAACTAGGTAGAGGAACTCAAAACCTCTTAGTGAATTCACTCCTTACTTAGTGGTAGGTGAAAAGCCAGCAAAATACTTGAAGAGCTCCACCCATTTTTAACTCAATCAGTCAGAAACTTGTGAATTCTTTTAAGAGTTCACCCCCTCAGAAACTATTCTTTTAAGAGTTCAAACCTTCAGAAACTGTTCAATTAGGAAACTGTGAACCTTTTTTGATGAGAAATTGACCTTCAGAAGGTGAGAAGTTGATCCCACAGATATTTCCCCCTGGGAAGTGCTAGACAAGTTGGAAAATGTGATTGGCCCCTGTGAAGAGGGGAGGAGACAAGAACTGGACAAATTCCCACAGAGGACAATAGTCTTTGAGAAGATAGTCTGAAGAGATTGTCTGCTGGAGATAGTCTTCTGACTGGGGAGAGTCTTCCAGGGAGCTGGAGACTGTGGTTTGGATTGTGGGCTTGGAGCTCAGCTTCAACTTAGACTTTGACTCTTGGACTACTTCATCGGGTGAGTGAAAGGCTGACTACTTTTCTAGTTTCCCAAGAGACTAGCTTCCAATTGGAGGAGACTACATTACTCACCAATAGCCTTCCTGGTTGAGATAGGATAGATAACTTCTCTATCCCCCCCATATTTATCTTCTTTATTGTTTCCTCTCTATTTATAAATACTTGTAGATAAATTTCTGCCTTGATATATAATAAATATTGGCAACCATATAAATTCATAAAATTATTGTCCAACCATTAATTTTGACCTTTATAGTTTTGAACTTAGTTAAATTCCCCTTTCTAGCTTAGTTATTGTCACCTCTTGCTCCTCATATAATACATTAAGTACTATTGAGAGTATAATTCAAAAGTTTTCCTATCCAAGGCCACTTCTCCTTCCAATGGCCCTCAATCCCTTACAAAGTCTTGGACTTGATATTTAGGAGGAGCTAAGGAAACATTCCAAACAATCATATTTCAGGTCTTGTGATGAAGTTTCTTAATCCTTTTGAGAAGCTAAGAGACCCCATTTTGTTGGCAATTGCTTACCAATATTTTGAATAGCCTCATCAATAACTTGAATATTCTTGGAACTTTTACCTCAGTTTACTTTCATTTCAATCATGACAATTAGTGACTTTCATTCAGGAGTTGAGAGGGGATGCCAGCTCCAAAAGTCAGATTCTTCCTCAGTCATAATTCCATCCAAGCTAATGTAAGCCTCCACTTTAGTGAGGAAAGATATCCCTGGGAAGTTCCTCTAAGGGAGATTCTAGGCTATATCATCTACTTTGGTGGGGAAGTCCCTTCAAAGGAATATGGTTATCTTCCACATTAGTGAGGAAGTCTCTTTAAGGAAAATGGAATCTAGTAATATTTTCTAACTTTGATTATTATGCAAAATTAAAACTCTGAGATTTCTTCTAGAAAATTACATTCATTAATGTTTTTATTAAAAACTTTTCAGGAGGAGATTAAAAAAACAACATTGCAAATGCTACTCTATGTCTGTCTTGTCATATTATTATTTGTAAATCAAACTAGCTTTTTACTGAGGCTTGATCAACTGAAGAAGAAAGAGTAACTTTTTTTTTCCTTTTGGAAAGTCTCTCACTGTCTTTTATCTCTGGTCAAGTTAGAAGGCAGGCTAGAGACACACAGATAAGAGGGAATGTCTGTCCCCTAGTTTGCAGAAATTTATGACATTGTAAACCAACTGGGGACTAATCAGAGATTAAAATGAAAGGTTTTTATCATAAATTTCTGAATTGTGGTCTGAATATTTTTATAAATGCTGAAATATTTAGTATGTTTTGGGATAACTCTCCATAAAATTAATTTTAAGAGTAAATCAGAATGGAACTATGTAACTTACAGAACAAAAACACTTAGATCTTTTATCACCCTATCCCTGAAAAGTGACAGATTTATTATTTTAGAGCAAAGAGGAAAGTTATTTCACTGATTAGAGAAAAGGGAATTGAAATGAGGTTGAAAATAGGAGCAGTGAAATTCCAACCCAATTCCAAATTCCAATCCAAAATTCCAATTCAAACCCAGGTTTGAAGTTTGTATCTCATCTTTAACAACTATTATTAAAAAATATTTTGATAAATTTCCACATAAGTTTTCTGAAGTTATATGATCCATATTGTCTCCCTTCCTTCTTCCCTCCCCACCCTCCCGGAGCTGAAAAGCAATTCAATCTAGGTTATACTTGTATTATCATGCAAAACATATTTCCATATTCATTTTTGTAAGTGAATAATCTTATAAAATTACCCCCTCAAACATATACCCAAATTTAAAAAATGACAAATCATATTCTTTTATCTGCATTTCTACTTCCACAGTTCTTTCTCTGGATATGCATAGCATTCTTTTTCATAAGTCCCTCAGAATTGTCCTGAATCATTGTATTGCTGTTAATAGCAAAGTTTATCACATTTGATCAAAGAACTGCCTATTATTAACTCTTTCTTGGTTAATAAAATGAGAAAAGCTTCTGTAAATTAGGGAACATCTAAAAAAGTAAAGTTCAGTTAGAACAATTAACAACACTTGGGAGATTTATAAATTAAAGTTAAGTGCAAATCCATTTATAAAGAAATTTTCAAATTGTGTGAGTTTTGAAATTAGAAATTTGACTGTAAATTATTTTAGACTCCATTATTCAAGAATGGATGTTAATTGGAATAGATTTCAAATGATTTGTCAAGGAGAGGATGAACTTCTTTCCAGTTTTTATAATCAACTCTGTAGAAATGTTAGACAGGATTTAGGGTTAGATCCACTCAAACCATGTGCTACAGAAATTGTTTTCTCTCCTTTTGTTAACCAATCCCTGCCAAGAATTATGGGGAATATCAACATTTTCTGCTCTAGGTGGCATGAGAAGGGTGAATGTAAGAGCAAAACCACAGATGTATATGAGAGAAAGAACAAAGGAAGGGAAAAACTGAACCATCATCCCCACTCCACTTTAAGGTGTGTGTGTGTGTCTGTGTTATAATGTTGTGGAAGAAAGATTTGGAAGGAAAAGTTCACAACAGAGCTGGAGTAGCTGGGACTACTGAGGTGTCACTCAAGAGAACATTCTAATTGGAATGATGACCAGAAAAGACTGTTTGAGAAAGGAGACAAATAGAAATCTGGGTCTCTTTGCCTTGGAGACAGAAAGGAAGAAGGACAAAAGTCCAGCCCTCTCTGATTTCTCTGCTGTGCTACAGTGACTGAATTTCCAGACCTGTTAACCAATTTTCCCAATCTGAACTATATTCCACCATCATCCATCCTAGGAATTATTCTAGTGTTAGGGAAATCCCAAATTCTCTTTCCTTCCATTTTCTTATCTTTCCCATCTTCCCCAATAAACCCCTTACTTAATCTGAAAGAAGAGAAATAGTATTTTATTTAAGACATCATAAGACTCACCCTGAGTTGATTTAGGGAGATCAACAGAGGAATCAACTGGAAGGGCAGGGAAGAAGGGAGGAGCAACAAAGGAGGGAGGAAAACCAGGGAGGGTAAAGGGAGGAAGGGAGGAGATTGGCAGATCTGATCTTTAGTTATCATTTATCACTCAAATAATTCCTTATTACCGTGTGTGTATGTTATATCCCTGAAAGTTCTTCCTATTCCTCATGACCCATATCTAGACCAGACCATTCTTCTACAAGTCCCAAATACAATTCTACCTCCCCCAGCTGATCTGCACCATACAATTTCAAGAAGGGAAAGTCAGTTTGGGCTAAATTTCAAAGCAAGTTAAAATTTGCATTTTAAGAACAGTCTTGCTTCTTGCCCATGGAAATAGAAACCCATTTAAAGGGAGCAACTTGAATGTAAATAAAATCAAATTTAGAAAAATGATTTATGCTGTTTTTTCTTAAAAGCATAACAGAACTTAATTGTTACTTGAATAGATCAGGCATTTGTAAGCTTTTGGAGAAAACTTAGACCCCTCCCTTCTTCAGTGCCTCAAAAGAAGATAAGCTCCTGGAGGTCTCCTGCTTCCTGTTCTGTCTTAGACCTATTAGAACTCTGGGTGCCACTACACCTGGTTACACTTAATCTAAGAAAAAAAAATTATGAGATGGAATTATAAATGAATTTGAAATTAGAATCTGCAAATGAAATGCAATTTCATTTTTACTGCAAATTCATTTTTTTACTGCAAATTCACTTCACTGCAAGTTTCATGTTGTGGTTTAAAGGTGTTTATAACTGCTAAAAATATTTCAGTGGAAGTTTTGGAAGTTTGTGGCTAGGATTAAAGATTTAAAATAAACACAAGTCTCTTTCTCCTTATTGTATATGATAACTGTATTGTTCTAGTTGAGGAAGTAATTTTATGTAGAGAATAAACATATTGAAGCTATTTTGAAATAATTATTTACATAAAGTAGAAGCAAGGTCACCAAAAAAAATTGGATAAGACCTTGAGTTTATTAGCTCTTTAAAACTCTAACAATTGGGGGGGGGGGATTATGCCAAATTACAAGGGAGAAAATCAGTGGAGTGAAGATGGGATCGATACTATGGAATTTCAGATTAGGATATGAAGGGAGAACAAGAAATGTCCAGTTTTTATGGCTTTAACCAAAGTGCACTGAAGGGCTATGTAGAGAAAGGAAGGGAGAAAGTTTAAGTTGAGTTTAAAAGTAAAAGGGATTTGGAGTTTTGCAAAGAAAGGTTTGAGGGAAGCCTTTGATCCCTTGAAAAAAGGACTTGGGAAATGTTAGGTGGTTATTCTTTATGAAATGGAAACTATAATGATATATTTGTACCACTGAATTATTTGAAGAGAGTTTAGTAAAATTCTGTCCTTAAAATATCATTAGAAGAATATATTTTATTTATTATGTGAAGAATATGAAATCTTCTTGGTCCTAAAAACAGGAGGATGGGAATGCAAGGCCACAACATAAAATCCCTCTAATTAAAAGAAAAAAAAGGGGGGAGGGGGGAGCTATAGAGGATATTTGATGCCTTCTGGAAAGGTGAGGCCACCGTCTTTAAATATTTAAGTAGGGTTAGATTGAAAAAACATAAATAACTGCTTTGGCTAGTTAGGTTTTTATAAGGATCAAAAATGGCATAATGATTGGGAAATGCTTAACATAGTGTCTGTCATATAGTAAGCACTATGAAAATCTTAGCTATTATTATTATCATTATTTTTTTAAATTGAATACTGGGAGACAATATTGAGTTTTAAATGTGATTTCTATAAAATTCTAAAAGCAATAAATGTTATTTTCTATATAAGAAAATTTGGAAATGTTTTAGACCAAATTGATATGATCTGACTGGTAATAAATTTGGTTTCATGATATTGTGGAACTGACATTTAGAAACAACTGGAAATAATAACAGCAGCAGCCAGAACAACAACAATAATAATGTAGCACTTAAAGATTTGCAAAGTCCTTTCCATATATTAACTCATTTAATCCTCATGACAACTCTACTAGGTAGCTGCTTTCATCCTTATTTTACATATGGAGAAACTGAGGCTGAGAGAGGGCAAGTGACTTGCCAGAGTCACATAGCTTTGTAAGTATCTGGGGGAAGACTTGAATTTTTTTTATTATAAATCCTATGCTCTATCCACTTTGCCACCTAGTTAAGGGGTCCAGTATAGCCCTGATTTTGAAGCTGATGAATACTGCCCTTTTTTTGTTCCCCAGACAAGGCTGAAATCAGCTCTAGCATACTGATTTCTACTCACCACAGAACAAAAAAGAAAGCTGAGTAGAAGTTGTTAAGTGGCAAGCTAGCAGATATCCAGTTGAAGTCCATTGCTAAAATGTGTTTTTTTGGATGATATGTAGTTTTTGTTTTTTTCATTTTCTACCTGTGTTTTCCCTAATAATCAAAAGTTACTACACCCAGAACAGTTGTCTTTGTGAAGACTGCCTCACTGAAGGAAGCAGTGAACTTCCACTTCTTGTGCAGACCCATAGACCCTTCTGAGAGAAATTAAATAGTATTCCCAAGTAATTTAGTCTCCTCCCTCAGGACAAGAGACAATCTCTGTGGCTTTCAAGAATGCAATCCTTGCTCTCTTTTCTCTCTCAAAAGCTGTCCACTTCTAGAGGTATATCCCTAGCTTATATTTCACCCTATTCCTTTCATTAGGAGTATTCTTCTGTCAGAGAAGGTTGAGTTTGAAAAATGAATCATCCAAAGTACTGTGGAAAACCCTATATTCTTGATTGATTTTATGACTTTTCCTTCAGCAAACAATGTCTCAATTAATAGACTAGCTGTCTTCATTATGGGAAAACAAGGTTTGTTGGCTAGCATCTTTAAAAAATTCCAGTCCTGAGAAACTATTGTCAAAGTATAGATCTCCATACTCTGGAAGTCCAAGGAAATATGACTTCTACAATTACAAGATTTAATAATTTCTATGAAAAACCTGATTCAAGAGAAAGCCATTCATCCAATATCCATTCAATAAAGTCTTTAAAGCTGCTCTTTTTGTGGTGAGAAAGAATTGGAAAATAAAGGGATGCTCTTCAAATGGGGAACGACTGAACAAAATGCAGTATATGCTGGTAATGGTATACTATTGTGCTACAAGGAATGATGAACAGGATGATTTCAGAAACAGTTAGAGAGACCTATGTAAATTGATGCAGAGTAAAATAAGCAGAACTAGGAAAACATTGTACACCATAACAGCAATATTGTGGGACGATAAAATGTGATAGACATACTATCAGCAATATGATGATCGAGAACAATTCTCAAGGACTTTTGAAAAAATGTTATCCATCTCCAGAGAAAGAACTGTTGGAGTAGGTACACAGATGGAAGTACATGATTTATCACTTGTTTATTTGGGTCTATGTTTGGGGGTTTTGGTTTTACAAGATTATTCACTTACAAAAATAAATAATATGTTTTGTATGACAATACATGTAAAACCCAGATTGAATTGCTTGCCAGGTCCAGGAAGGAGGAGGGGAAAAGAGAAGGATCATATAATTTCAGAAAACTTATATGAAAATTTGTTATTATGTGTAATTCATAATAAATTAAAAGAAACAAAGTCTTTTTGAGTGCCTACTACTGTGCTTCTTGAGGTGAATGCCAAGAAGAAAACAAAGCTTATCTTCAAGGAATGGTGATCTTATATATACAAATAGCAAGATACTATAGGATAAGCACTTTAACAATGGCAAAAAGTATCAGGAGGTTTCAGAGAAAAATGAGATAGCCTCACAGATGAAGTAGAATTTGAGGTAAGCCTTTTGAAGGATTGATAGGATTTTTATAGAAATTCAAGGGAATGGTAGAAGCAATGTTATTGAAGGTTTGTTGATACTGGAAGGATAATAGCTATTTGGAGAATAATTAACAGTATAGTTTGAGTAGAATACATGCTACATTTAATTGAGCAGCAGGGTATAAGGGTGAAAAAGTAGAATAGTATCATAGTTTAGAGGGCCTTGAATATCAAGTAAGGAATTTATGCTTTCTTTTTTTTTTAACCCTTACCTTCCATCTTGGAATCAATACTGTGTATTGGTTCCAAGGCAGAAGAGTGGTAAGGGCTAGGCAATGGGGGTTAAATGACTTGTCCAGGGTCATACAGTTAGGAAGTGGCTGAGGCCAGATTTGAACCCAGGACCTCTCATTTCTAGGCCTGGCTCTCAATCCACTGAGTCACCCAGCTACCCCCAAATTTATGTTAGGCAATAAGGACACACTGAAAGTTTTTTTAATAGTCAGGTGGCAAAACAGTTAGAATTTTGGGAAAATAAATTTAGAGGCAATGTGGAAGATAGGTTGGCATAAGGGAAAAAACCAGGGAAAGAAAGGTAGTTTTGAAGCCAGTCCAGACAAAATGTAATGAATACTAGGGTGAGACCATCAAAAATGGGAAAGAATATGAAATTATGACAGATATGACATATTTTACATGCCAATGAGACTTAGTGTTTGGATGTATAAGAAGTCAAACACACCATCAATTGGGGAATGACTGACTAAATTATAGTGCATGTTGATGATGGATTATGGTGCTGAAAGGAATAATAAAGTGGAGCAATTCCATGTGAACTGTAACAACCTCCAGCAATTGATGCAGAGTGAAAGGAGCAGAAGTAGGAGATCATTGTACACAGAGACTGATACATTATGGCACAATTGAATGTAATGCACTTCTCTACTAGCAGCAATTCAATGACTCAAGACAATTCAGAGGAACTTCTGAGAAATAATGCTATCCATATCCAGAGAAAGAACTGTGGAAACAGAAATGCAGAAGAAAAACATATGGTAGATTATGTAGTTTGATGTGGATATGATTAGGGTATTGGTGTTAAAAGATCACGCTACTGCCAATGTTAATAATATGTAAATAGATTTTGAACAATGATACATGTATAACCCAGTGAAACTGCTTGTCAGCTTTGAGAGGGGAAGGAAAAAAAAGAGTGGGGGGGGAATCATGAATCATATAACTATGGGAAAATATTCTAAATAAAAAAATTTTAAGAGAAAACTCCACTAGATTTGATGATTAGAGTGTCATCACAACCTTCAAAAGCACAGTTTTAGTAAAATAGTGGGGGTCAGAATTAGATTATAAGGAGATGAAGTGGTGACAATGATCATATAGAAAAGGAAGAAAGAAATTGATAGTAGTAATTTCAAGAATGGGAGAAATAAAGAACAATTAGGCAAACCTGAGCACATTGTCATAGGGGACAAAGAGCCAATGAAGGGAAAAAAACTAAAATCATAATAAGAGAGAAGATGGTTTTAAAGTCTCAGAGGAAGCTGGAGGGAATGGGATTAAGTGCACAACAGGGGAAGGTTTAGCATTGAAAAGTAGGAGAGGAAACTTTTCTTCTGAGACAAGAAAAAAAGAAGGAGGAGATGGCTAAAGAAGAAAGAGAAAGTATATTTTTATTTCAAAATAGCTACACACATATACATATCTATCATATATATATGCATATATATATATATATATATATATATATATATATATATATATATATATATATAAAGGGAATTGAATGAATTTATGGTATTCTTAGTAAATTCCTCCAGAAGGCTAAGAGGTAGAAGGAAGCTGTTTGCTGAGAGTGAAGGAAGAAGAAATCAAGTTTGGGTCCTAAATTTAGAAGAGAAATAACATTCATACTATAAGGAATATAATAAGAAATAAACATAAATTAATCTTAAAAAGGCCAAGTGTCACTGAACATCAAACTGAAGCTTACAGAAATGTATAGTGGGCCAGGTCAGTATGTTTCAAAATGATTTAGCTTTCTCTAAAAATTCTTGGTATGCTTGTTGAAAGAACAGAGTGGGCAGGCAATAGAGGTAAGAGTTAAAGATTAGATACTGAGCTTGATAGGTCAAGGGAACAAGTGATTCCAGGGTACAACTTGTACACCACTGAAATGGCTGAACATGATAATATAGCCAAGGATGCACCAGATGGGACATCATAAGGGGAAATAAGTACCAGGAGACTATTGACCACAAAGTTGCAATGAGAGAAAAGAGCAAATTCAGGATACATGTTTCAGAGTTTGGGGATATATTGTATACTAATTCTTGTTTGATATGGCATGGTATAGGCAACCATGGATGTTCTTTTCACCTCTATGATTCTCTGATTTTGAGAGAAGAAAATAGTAACACAGTTGTGGTCAATTATGAGGGTGCCTGAATTTTTTTTAAATGCAAACATTCAGCACCAATATTATTTCCATAATATAATAAGGAACTGGAGGAGGAGATGTGTCTATACCACATTGGTCATCTAAAGAAAAGTAAGAGGGACTAAGATGATTCAATTCAAGAGACTCAAGCCTCACTTTTTAAGTATTAAAGTGGTTGATAGACAATGTTGGTAAATTATTTAGATGGAGATGAAGTTATAGTGAGGAAGGTATTTTGAAGGCATTAAGATGGTGAAATAGCATTTTAAAGAAAATGCTAAAATCCAACATCAGCCATATTGCTTAATTACATTTTTCTCTTTTGAAACTCTACATCAAAGTAGAGTTATTATTATTATTTCATGAAAAGAACATAATGTTTTGGATTTGGAGTATTTTAAAAGCCTGAATGCCTATTTAGAATGATTGAACAAAGGAATTATTAAGAGCACTTGAAATAAAAAGCAGATTTCATCTTAGAAGCTAAGAGTTCAATTAATTAATTAGCTATTTATTTTTTCAAGATGTCTAAATAAGGAAGGAAACAGTATTATGCTCATTTAAAGGGCATATATGATGTTGTGATTCTGGATCTATGCCTAATGATTTTAGCAAATCAATCAATGCAGATTTCATGTTATAAAGCAGAGTCTTCTATTATCTTTCATTAAACACAGGTCTCACAGATATATATATATATATAATTGAACTATGCCTCTACTGTAGTGATTGACTATTCTCCACTTTGTTGCTACATGAAGAATACCACATTCAAATTCTGTCATGTTTCCCTTCACCAGCTCTTCTAATCTATGCAAATTCTCATAATTAATAGGCAGTCAGCCAAGGTGGGGATAATGTATGAGGGCTCTTCACTTTGGGAAATTGTGCTACAACTCTGTCCCCTAAAAAGCAGAAATCAGTATAAGATTGGCTTTTCTTGCCCTTTAGATGAAGGGATTTAGTCACTGCAGTACCAAAAGGACCTCATTATAAGGAATTCTCACCTATGAGGAGTTCCCAGAGAAGAAGAACCTAAAGGACCTAAATATGACTCTGATCTGAGAAAGACTTTAGTTTTATTACTCTGAGCATGAAGCATATATTATATATACATATGTGTGTTTATATATATATATACATAAGCAAATTGTATATATATATATATATACACACAGCAATATGTATACATATGCCATATATTATATATACATATAAATAAATACACATAGCATGTATTATATTTATACAGATATATGATATGTGTATAAACACACACAACAAGGATATCACTGCCCCACAACAAATTATATTCAAAAATATCTGCTATAGTCCAAAGGGAGCACAGGATGTAAAGGAATGACAATCAATTGACTTAAGGAGGAATTCACACCTATTTCATGTTGTGTTAATATCAGTATTTTCAGCAGGGGATTAAAGATGGAGGCTATCTTTAATGAGAAGTCAGAGCACACAAAGTGAATCCAAGGCTAGGTATATAGCAGCATAGGCGAAGATGTGGCACATGAAGAGTTGGCACTCCGGGAGCTTCTCTGTTCCCCCTCTTCCTAGTACCCAAGGACATTTTTTGCATGCCTGCCCCATTGTCCAGCTGCCTAAAGAAAGCACTTCCTCCTTCAACTCTTTCTGGTAATTCAAGGGCTCACAGACAGCTTGCATTAGCCCTCTGGGCACTTAAACTCTGAAAAGGTTTGCCAATGCTGGGGATAAACCATAAGAAGGAGAGCAGACCAAATATAAAAGGGCACCCAGATGTTGATTCTCAAGGAAAAAGTAGGTGTATGGAATCAAGTTCAAATTTCAAATAGGAGATAAACACCCAGACTTTGGAGACCAGAGAAAGAATATGCCTGATAGTTAGAAAAACTGAGTACATGCACCAAAAAAGAAGGACCAAGGAAGTCAAGAGGAACAGAAAAAAGAGAAACAATCAAGTTACAAGATTACAAAAAATGGAAGGAACTTGAGAGGAGTTCAAAAAGGAACTAATCCTTTGGGCTAGTTGCCTGGATATTTTTTTTTTATTTAAAATATATTTATTTTTAAAAAATATTTTCCCATGTTTACACGATTCATTTTCTTACCCTTCCCTCTTCTCTCCCCCTTCTCAGAGCTGACAGGCAATTCCACTGGGTTATACAAATGTTGTCACTTGATACCTATTTCCATATTATTATTCATTTTTGCTCTGCAGATTTTTTTAGAAGTCTAAACTCCAAATCGCAGACCCATATATACAAGTAATAAGTGATGTCATATGTTCTTTTTCATTTCAATTCCCATAGTTCTTTCTCTCAAGTCCTTTCCCATAAGTTCTTTAGGAGTGTCCTGACTTATTGGATTTTTCCACAGTGTTTTACTTTCTGTGTACAATGTTCTTCTGGTTCTGCTCATTTCATTCTGCATCAGTTCATTGAGCTTCTCTGAAGAGATCCTTTTTTTTTTAAAAAAACATTATTTTATTTGGTCATTTCCAAACATTATTCATTGGAAACAAAGATCATTTTCTTTTCTTCCCTCCCTCCCCTCCCACCACCTCTCCCATAGCCCACACGTGATTCCACTGGGTATCACATGTGTTCTTGACTCGAACCCATTTCCCTGTTGTTGGTATTTGCATTAGAGTGTTCATTTAGAGTCTCTCCTCAGTCATATACCCTCCACCCCTGTAGTTAAGCAGTTGCTTTTCATTGGTGTTTTTACTCCCACAGTTTATCCTCTGCTTGTGGATAGTGTTTTTAGTTGCCTGGATATTTTAATGAAATAAATAATTTTAAATTAAAAAAAAAAGAAGGAACTAATCCAATTGCTTCAAGAAGAAACAAATTCATTAGCCTCATCAAACAGTCACAGTTTTTAATTATTTTTCAGTTGCCTGACCAGGTCAGATGTTTTTTATTTTTGTTTTTAGTTTTCCAAAGACATATACTACAGCTACTAACCAGAGGTCTGATACTTAGTCTGATGCTTAATAAATGCTTATTTATTGACAGATGACAAGTCACAACTAGATTCCTCATGTTAACCAGGTAAAATCAGAGTCTGTAAAAGGTTTAGGTGACCATAAAATGACTTATAAATATATGGCAAAAAAAATGGTACTAAGATAGATATGGATGTGCCCTGGTTTAAAGATGCTGAGTGTACAAACTGATAGAATAAGGGTGATTATTTCCATTGCAGAAATGTCCATCACTAGGTTATTTTAAGTAGGTGTTCTGCTAATGCAGTTAAGTGTTTGCCAGGCTCTGATTAATAAAGGGACTGAGATAGAGCTAGAGTGTAAAGAGACACTGCTAATTTAAGGTCATTCTGAAATGAAGAAAAACTAGTATGAAATCATAATGGAGGCTGATAGGAAAAAATATTTGTTTGAGCAAAAATAAATGGATTTATCTTATATCAAGAATATATCTATTGCATAAAGCGTGGAGCCTCAGTGTATAAGGCATGGAATCAGGAGCCTAGGAAGTTTGCTCTTTCATAATTCTTGATTTCCATCATTACTTATCAACAAAATGTAACTGGCTTCCAACAGATAAATATTTAATATGCATCTAGGTTATTCACTTCATTTTATATGTTACAATCAATGGATCTCTTAATGAAATAAGGATTTAAAGATTTAAGAATTATGATTATAAAGGAAGATTTTGGAGAGTGTTTAGTAACACTATCTTCCAATCTTCTAATCAGAATGAAGAGTAGTCTGAGGGCAAGAGTATCCATAGCTAGAGTTAACAACATGGTGAAGAGATAAGAAGTGGTCATTTTCCTTGGGAGGGATGTATTGTTTCATAGAATATGACCGGGAGGGTCACTGTTTATTTAGCCTCTGTGCTCAGGGAAAGAAACCCAGAGCAGAGGCATCAGCTTGATCCTAAGGTTTAAATTCAGGCTTGAGGAGGCAGCAAATGTGTTTGCACTCATGTGAGAGGAGGCAACAAACCAAGCACGGATAGAAGAGAAGAGAGAAGAGCTGCTTTACCACTCCCTGAAAATCAAAGATAAAGATTTACATAGTTCCCACCTGTTTAAGAGATGGGAAGAAAGAAAAAGTACAGAGTGAGAGTGGAAGTTATCTTTTCTTTCAAAGTCTACTGAGCTGATGCTTCATGATTGAGCTAAGGTGTTACCCTACTATAAATCCTTCCTGGATCTTCAATCTCTTTAGCTAGAAGAGATTCCTTTTCTCTGAAACCTTTCAGATTATAGGCTTCATCTCTCCCATCTATGTAACTTTTAAAAAATTTAAATGATTCTTTTCAATGAACAAAAACCCTATATTCTATCTCCTTCCACTCAAATAAAAGAAGCTAAAAAGCAAAACCCTTGGAACAAATATGTATAGGTAAGCAAAATAAAATGCATTATTGCCCATGCACAAAGCATACCAGTCTCAACCAGTATCCAGTCATTGCCTCTCTGTCAGAAGGTGTGTTAGCACAATCAGTTGTGCTAACCCAGTAGCACAATCACAATCTAGAATAATGGTTGGTCATTGAAATGATCAATCTTTCAAAGTTATTTGTCTTTACACCCCAGCTCTCATTTGTGGCTCCTAGCAGCTGCTAGCATGCGGCAGCAGCCACACCCCCCAGGCAACGGCTTTGACAGGCCGGCTAAAGCTTGTGAGGGTAGCCATCAGGTGGTGACATCTGTAGTCTTCTTCAAAACTAAGATTATATTATTCTTGAATTTCTTATAAAAGTTATTTAATATAAAACAATGTGCATGATATATAACAAAATAAATATCATAAAATTATATATAGTATATAAGGATTGAAATTCTACATAATCAATTGACTATTAGTACAGAATATTTCAAAAATTATATTTCACATAATAATTAAAGAATATGTTGGGATTTTATCCTCAAAAGGCTTAGTTATTACTGTACCAATTTTAGAAAATTAGTGCTAATATATGGGATAACTAGAATTCCCTCTATTCTTGCAGCTTTTACCTTCTCTGTGACTTAAGTCAGTTGGTCAGTAAGCATTTATTAAGTGTCTGTTGTATGCAAGGCACTGTGCTAAATACTAGGTTCAAAGTTCAAAGGTAGATAAAAAATAGATCCTACCTGTGGGCAGCTCACAATCTTACTAGTGGGACAAAATGCAAATGACTATCTACAAATGAACTATATGCAGAATAAAGTGGATATGACCAACAAAAGGAAAATGTGAATTAAGGAGGACTGGGAAAGGCTTCTTGTAGAAAATGTGATTTTAGCCAGGACTTGGAGGAAGCCATGTAAAATTGAGATTTGAACTCTGGACTTCAATCCCCACAAGTCTTTGCTCTACTTCCCCAAAATGTTTTGTAATCCCACGGAATTCTTAGGTGGACGAGATCGAGAAGGTATTTAAGCTGATTACAAAGGCTTTTGAGGTCTCTTTTGGACTTCTGTTTTGGAGCAGACGGGTCTCTTCCTTGATGTGAGGTTATGTTGCCTAGGCCTCTGGCCTAGGCACGTGTTTTTTCTTATTCTGTATTTTCTTTAATCTTTAACCTTTAATAAACTTTTAAAAATATAATACTCCTTGCAGAGAGAAACTAATTTCTATCTGCCTCAGTCTCCCCGTATTCCTAAATTTTAATCTTTACAGTTAAGAGGTGTAGATGAGGAAGGATAAGATTCTAGGTATGAGGGACAGTGAAAGAAAATGCCTGTATATGAGACAGAGTCTTGTAGTCATAGAGAAACACCTTGAACACTAAGAAGGTAAGAGATTTGCCCAGTTACAAAGAAATACATGTAAAAAATGAGATTTGTACCCAGGTCATCTCTCTATCAACTATGCGGCTTCATCTCCTTTTCTCTTCCTCTCCTTTTTTCCCCTCTTTTGCTGTATATCTCTTTCTCTCATACATGTACTTGATACTCTTGTCTCTCTACCTAAGCTTAATGCTATTAACAAATGAAAATATCTTCCCTTTGATTGCTCCAACCACAAATCTGAGGCACTCTATGGTTGTTTCATAATATACCTTGACTAGCTATTGTCCTCTGAGAATAAAGACATTCTAACTGGGCATGTATATTTTTTCTGTAGACAACAGAAGACAATGGATTCAAATTACAAGTAACTAAAACACCTGTGACTTTATTCATTCCCATATGCTTTAAGTACATATTTAGTGCTAATTTCTTGATTTGAAATAATTTATAATAATCTAGAATTCCAGATTTCCCCAAGTTCCCAACAGCCTTGATAGAGTGATTACTTTATTCTCAACATCTTTGTCCTCATTTACATGGTAATGCGCATAGACAATATCAGTGATAACAAGTCAATATTGTAATAGCAGTCTTATAAAAAGAGATGTGTAATGGTTCACTATTTAACATACAGGTGGACTACTGAACACAATAAACAAGGGCACTATTAGAATAGGGGTCAACTTACCTCTAGGGAAATCAGGTATCTATAAATACTTTTTCATGTCACTTAAATTTAACTAGCTCTATTCCAAGATGAGAATATGGCATTTAACTATTAGAAAATTCCATATTAGAGGTGTTTCACACAGACCTCTTTAATTTCATATACAATTTATATTATCTGATAAAATAGAATCCTACCTTAGAATTAGGGTGTTTTAACCTGTTTTGTGTCATGGACCCTTTTGGCATATCTGGTAAGGTCTATAGAGCCATTCTCAGAATAATCAATCAAGCTTTTATTAAGTGCCTTCTCTGCTCCCGGGACTGTATTAAGCTCTGTGGTTATGTAAAGAGAGAAAAGATAAATCTTATCATCAAGGTGTTAAGAGTTTATTTGGAGATATAACATGCAAACATATACAAAGCAAGCTATATAAAGGACAAGATTAACCGAGTAAAGGCACTGGAATTAAGAAGGATTAGGAAAGGCTGCCTGTAGAGGGTGGGATTTTATTTGACTTAAAGTAAGTTGGGAAGATCTTTAGTTGGAATGAAGGAAGGAGATTGTTCCAGGCATGAGGAAGGGTAGAGAAAATGCCTGGAAACAAGAGATGGATGTCTCATTTACAGAACAACCAGGAGGCCAGTATCACTAGATCATATGTAGGGGGTCGTAATGTGTTAAGATTAATACCTTTTGGTAAGGCAGGTTTAGATTAGGGAGGGCTTTGAATGAAGGATAATTTCTATTTGATTCTAGAGGCATTCTAGAATCACTTGAGGTTATTGGTGAAGTGGGTGGCATGACATGATCAGTTCTGTACTTTAATTTGTATATCAGCCACTGAAGTGGATGGATGGAAAATGGATTAGTGTGGGGAAAGACTTGAGAAAGGCAGATTTTCAATTTAGACTTGGAATAATGAAAGCGAGAGGTAGCAGTGCCAGAGGAGAAAAGGAGGCATGTTCAAAAGTTTGTTACAAAGAGGAAATCAAAAGTCCTAGGTGATAAGTTAATTCTGGGAGGGTGACAGAGAGAGAGTAGGGTACAGGGTGACTGATATGCTGTGAACCTGAAAGAGAAGAAAGATGAGTATAATGGTATATTTATTTGTTTTGAGGCTCTAGTATAGGCTGGAAGTTTAACAGTTACTCATGGGTCCAATTCCACAACTAATTGATCTAGAAGTTTTAACCTGCTCCATTTCTGTTATAGGCTAGTTTGTCCCTCCTTAGGTTAGTGACTCTCTTCTTCCAAAGAGTTGCTGTATTGGTGCCAGGCTTAGTGATCACCAGTTTCAGCCTCCCTAGTAGTAGCAGTCATAGGTGTATGCTACCATGCCAGACTCAGAATAATACTTTCTAATGCATAAAATGGAATACATGGTATTATAAAGGAAACCAATTATGTTTAAATAAAAAATAAAGTTTTTCCCATCAAATTTCATAGACAATCTGAAATTTATACACAGATCTCTTGGGTATTCATGTATCCAAGGTTAAGAATCCCTTATCTTTACTTTCTAGGCAGCATGGGAGCTGATGCAATAGGAATAGAATAGACTATATTTTCTATACAATAGTTATGAAATCAGCCAAGAGAAAGCTGCCAAAGGAAGCAGTAATAGCCTGCCATTGATCTAAAGGAGATCCCACTGTTACCCAACTTTGTTGTGTGCCATTGATAAGGGCCATTAATCACTTCTTGCTTTTTTTACTTCTTTCCTTCCCCTAGTTTAATGTATTTCTTCTATATTTTTTGAGGCAGTTATTTCATTCCTAGCTCTTTGAAGTCAAGATTGTATGCCACTTAAAAAAAAAGTGAAGATAAAGTCATCAATCCAACTACTCTAGAACCACCTTGGGAATAAGTCTTAATATTTGGTCGGGAAAATTGTCCATATAATACGTATTGCTTGATCTTGTCCATGTATAAAGTTTGAATGAGAACTTCTCTATGAGAGGGTTGAAAATCAGAAGATTCTTTCCCCTTTATGAATTCACTAGAGTTAATAGTTTCTGACCATTTCACTTTTCAGCCCTTGTGTCAGTTGGTTCCCTGCTAATATAGGTTTGTGACTCCTGATTATTCTCTCTGGACCAGCTTCCCTTGCTTTGTTGGTTTAACTCTACCTCTTCTCTTTCTATGTAGATTATCAGCCCTAGTTATTCCTAGATTCTACTTTACCAGTCTATTTCCATTCCATTGTTTTCTCTACCATAAAGGAAATGGGCTGGCCATTTACCAGTTTCTGACTCAAATGACTCTCTGCTGTCCCCTACAGAAGTTGGAAAACCCTAGAGTCTTGTCCTTGGATCTCAAACCCCACTGGGCTCAGGCTCCTTCAGGTTATAACACTTACTTACAGAATGCTCTCTGGGAATATCAGTTTGCATCATTTGCCCTCCTAGATGATCTTTACTGTCCATGAAAACCTTGATTTGTATGTTAAACAAAGCACACTTCCAAAGTTCCTCATTTGAAAGTATCAGGGATGATTGATTCATTTAGCTAAGCAAAACAACTTGTATGACTTGACAATAAGTAGTAAGTCTTGAATCCTTGGTGATTACTTTCCTGTCAATGGATAAAATATAAGAATGAGGTAGACTCTTTTCCAATTCCATAAAATTAAAGTCTGAATGCTGTGTGTGTGTGTGTATCCTATACTTGCCTTTTTTTGTCTCACTTTATTTTTTTTTAATTTTTTTCTAAATTTGGTCAATTTCAAACATTATTCCTAGGTAACAAAAATCATATTTGATTCCTCCCTCCCCTCCTCCCGCTCTTTCTGTAGCCGATATGCAATTCCACTGGGTATTACATGTGACCTTGATCAGAACCTATTTCCATGTTGTTGATGTTTGCCCTAGGATGTTCATTTAGGGTCTATATCCCCAATCATATCCCCCTCGACCCATGTAATCAAGCAGTTGTTTTTCTTCGGTGTTTCTGCTCCCCCAGTATTTCCTCTGAATGTGGATAGTATTCTTTCTCATAGATCCCTCTGGGTTGTTCAGGATCACTGCATTGCAAATAATGGAGAAGTCCATTACATTCGATTATACCACAGTGTATTAGTCTCTGTGTACAATGTTCTCCTGGTTCTGCTCCTTTTGCTCTGCATCACTTCTTGGAAGTTGTTCCAGTTCACATGGAATTCCTCCTGTTTATTATTTCTTTGAGCACAATAGTATTCCATCACCAACATATACCACAATTTGTTCAGCCATTCCCCAATTGAAGGGCATCCCCTCATTTTCCATTATTTTTTTTTTTGCCACCACAAAGAGCACAGCTATCAATATTCTTGTACAAGTCTTTTTCCTTAAAATCTCTTTGGGGTACAAACCTAGCAGTGCTATGGCAAGATCAAAGGGCAAACAGTCTTTTAGTGCCTTTTGGGCATAGTTCCAAATTGCCCTCCAGAATGGTTGGATCAATTTATAGCTCCACCAGCAATGCATTAATGTCCCAACTTTGCCACATCCCCTTCAGCATTCATTACTTTCCTTTGCTGTCATGTTAGCCAATCTGCTAGGTGTGAGGTGATATCTCAGAGTTGTTTTGATTTGCATCTCTCTGATTATAAGGGCTTTAGAACACTTTTTCATGTGCTTATTAATGGTTTTGATTTCTTTATCTGAAAATTGCCTGTTCATGTCCCTTGCCCATTTATCATTTGGAGAATGATTTAATTTTTTGTACAATTGGTTTAACTCTTCTTAAATTTGAGTAATTAGATCTTTGTCAGAGATTTTTGTTATGAAGATTGTTTCCCAATTTGTTACTTCCCTTCTAATTTTGGTTACATTAGTTTTGTTTGTGCAAAACCTTTTTAATTTGATGTAATCAAAATTAGTGATTTTACATTTTGTGATTTTTTTCTAAGTCTTGCTTAGTTTTAAAATCTTACTTTCCCAAAGGTCTGACAAGTATACTATTCTGTGTTCACCTTATTTACTTATAGTTTCCTTCTTTATGTTCAACTCATTCACCCATTCTGAGTTTATCTTGGTGTAGGGTGTGATATGTTTATCCAAACCTAAACTCTCCCACACTGTCTTCCAATTTTCCCAGCAGTTTTTATAATACTAGATTTTGGCCCCAAAAGCTGGGATCTTTGGACTTATCATAGACTGTCTTGCTGAGGTCACTTACCCCAAGTCTATTCCACTGATCCTCCTTTCTGTCTCTTAGCCAGTACCATATTGTTTTGATGACCACTGCTTTATAGTATAATTTGAGATCTGGTACTGCAAGGACACCTTCCTTCACATTTTTTTTTCATTATCTCCCTGGATATCCTTGATCTTTTGTTCTTCCAAATGAACTTTATTATGTTTTTTTCTAATTCAGTAAAAAAGTTTTTTGGTAGTTCAATGGCTATGGTGCTAAATAAGTAAATATGTTTGGGTAGGATGGTCATTTTTATTATGTTAACTCATCCTAGTAGTTAATATTTTTCCAGCTGTTTAGATCTAGTTTTCATTATGTGGAAAGAGCTTTATAGTTGTGTTCATATAGTTTCTGTGTTTGTCTTAGCAGATAGATTCCTAAGTATTTTATATTGTCTAGGGTGATTTTAAATGGAATTTCTCCTTCTAATTCTTGCTGCTGAGATGTGTTGGAGCTATATAGAAATGCTGATGACTTATGTGGGTTTATTTTGTATCCTGCAACTTTGCTAAAGTTGTTGATTATTTCGACTAGCTTTTTTGTTGATTCTCTAGGATTCTTTAAGTAGACCATCATATCATCTACAAAGAGTGATAGCTTAATCTCCTCATTGCCAATTTTAATAACTTCAGTTTCTTTTTCTTCTCTAATTGCTACTGCTAGTGTTTCTAGTATAATGTTAAATAATAGAGGTGATACTGGGCATCTTTGTTTCACTCCTTATCTTATTGAGAATGCATCTAGTTTATCCTCATTGCAGATGATGTTGGCTGATGGTTTTAGATAAATATTGTACATTATTTTTAGGAAAGACCCTTCTATTCCTATACTTTCTAGTGTTTTCTATAGGAATGAGTGTTGCATTTTGTCAAAGGCTTTTTCTGCGTCTATTGAGATATGGTTTGCTTGTTGATATAATCAATTATGTGGATGGTTTTCCTGATATTGAACCATCCTTGCATTCCTGGTCTAAATCCCACCTGATAATAGTGTATACATGCTTTTTCTAATGCTTAAAACCCCACTTACTACTAAAACAACCTTGAAAATACTCTAAAAGCAACTACCAACAAATATTTAGCATCCATTAAAAGTCCTTTAAGAATTTTAGAAATCATCCATAGGTCTGTATTTGGAATCCTTTTGGGAGCAATATCACTTGAATAGTTAAATTGCTTATTGGTTATGACTCAATGGCCCTCTAAATGATAGGAGTTCTAACAAGTTCTACTATTCCCACAAGCTTCTAGCATAGCCTAGGATTGAGTCTCAGAGTCTGAGTATTGGTCAGAGAAACAACCTATCAATGAGAATCAGTACTTTGTAACTTATGGTCTTAAGGAATTGCCAAGTGCACTGAAAAGTTATGTATTTTGACTTTAGTCACACAGTCAGAGCCAGAACTCATTGGCTCTCTTTATATTATGCTATGGCTGCCTTATTTATTATAATATCCAATAATTTTTTTCCTAATCACTGGAATCAACCTGAATACATTTTAGTGTGTATATATCAAGGTTAAGCAATCTTTATAGAAAGTAAAAGTAATTATCCTAGTGCATCCTTTTCCCCACTATGACTTGGCCTCAATACTAAATGTATATTATTATTGTGTAGGGAAAATATTACTCAATAAGAATCTATGCTGAGTTAATGGTTAAGGAGGCTGCTAATCTTCATTCTATTCTTCTAGTAGAATGAGAGAAGAAAGAGATATTTTCATGATAAGGTCAATGGTTAAGAACTAGAAAGGACAGTATATCAGAAGTATAATCAATGCCCTAGTTGGGTAAATAGGAAATACAATTCTTTCACCCTTTCATGATAGGGCATCTGAGTGAATCCATGTCATCTCCCACTAGATTTTTAGCAGATCAAAAACTGTATTGAAATTGCTAACCACATCAAAAAGCTGCCTCCCATTACATACCTTGTTTTGTTGCTTTCTAGCATCTCTCTTTCTGCCTTTAACTTGGCTTCCTCTGAGTCGGGCAAATTGCCTGTTTTCTCTCCTTCTGTGTTTGAAGTCAGTGAAGTCTCTCCCCAGAGTTAGGGGTTCAAACAATAGTATGCAGCCTTGAAGTTGCACCTTCTGGTTCCCACTGGTTAATCTTAAGAAACTAGAAACTTCTTAAGATCTTTGTGCCCTTCTTCCAACCATACCACAGCAATCATTTTTGTTTCCCTTAATCCCACAGTAAATACTAGTACCCCAGAGTAGAGTGTTTTTCCCCCTGTATGAACTCTGCTTCTGAGAGATTATTAGTTATCCCTAGGTCTCTTGTGATTCTGATTTTCACATTAAAAACACCTCAAAACATGAAAACATCCCCATTGCAGTATTTGCAGACTCTCTGCATCTGTGATTCTGGGAAAAATTCCCCAAATCCCAAGGGGACTTTCACCCTTGATATCCCCTCAGCACTGCACTTTAGTAGAGGTTCCCTCTAGCTGGAGCATGGTTGAATAAGATAATTTATAAAATCTGTTAGTCACACTCCCAGAAGAGGGAAAAAAAGGGGGGGGGCTATTCAAATTAGAGAAAGAAATGTCTTTCCTTCCCAGATTTAGGTAGAATTTTGTATTATTGAGCCTGAGAAATAATAACAAAAGCCCTCCTGTAATTTTTGCACAAAATAATATTTTCTACTGGGGGCAGAGCACTGCCTTTTCTCCTTTGCATCACTATCACTGACTTTTTGAGTTGTTAATCACCATCAGATTAGCCAGAAACACTTTTAAAAGGTGGTCAAAACATCTTGATTATCTCAATGCTAATTGATAGTTCTTCTAACTATTGTTCAGTCTAGGGGAGGAATTACCAAGACCACTGGATACATCTTACTCTGCCATTTTCCTTCTGCTTATTCAATACAAAAATGCCTTGGACATGACTATAAGGTTCTAGAGATGCCAGAACAACAGCAAATACTACTAAAATCTCATTCCATTTAATAAAAATCCAGCATCACCTTTTAAGTACCCAAAGAACAAAGAGGAAAATGGTATTTTGTTAAGGGCACTGGATTCGGTGGGATAGTGATAGAGAATCTGGCCTAAAATTAGGAATCCTAAAGACAAATCCATACTCAGACAATGTGCAAGTCAGTTAACCTCTGTTTGCTTAATTTTCCCAATTATAAAAGGGGATAATAATAGCATCTCCCTTGCAAGATTGTTTTAAGAATCAAATGACATGATTTTTGGAAAGTGCTTAGCACAGTGAATTGCATATACAGATGCTTATTGTGTTTCTTTCCTTCTGAAGCCATCTGTATTATATAATGCTGCCAGTTGCTAACTGTGTGATATTTAGAAATTCACTCAACTGCTCTGGCTGTCATTTTCCTCACCTGTGAAATGAAGATAGATGATCACTATGGCTTCTTCCTGTTCTAGATCCAATGATCATTAGATAAAAGAGAAGAATTCTAGGAGTCTAAAGCACCACCAATGAAGAGTGCTCCCTCCAATACCATATCTGGATTGCAATCCAGTTTCCAAGCAGGGACTGGACAATAGGCCCTTAGGGGTCCATTTGAAGTCTAAGATTCTGCAATTCTTTGTACTATTATACATGGGCATACCAATAATTTTTATTTTTATGCAAAGGCACCGCAATAATCTCTTCCCATGTCTTCAACCATTTATCTTTCACCTTATTAAAATTTTATTTGAAGGACTTTGCTTGCTCCAGGAAGAACAATCCATTATTTTTAAGCATCAAGTTAAGGCTACTTTCATAAACAACTAGAACGTTAAGAAGGATCTTGTCATATCACAAGTCTGAATCATTCTGCTGTCTTCATAATTGTCATTTACCACTTTAGAAGGGGGACGGGAAGAAAACAAGCATTTATTAAGCAACTATTATATTCCAGGTACTGTGCTAAATACTTTGCAAATATCATCTCATCCCATCATCATTTGACATCCCTCCTCTCACAATACATCAAGGGAAGACAAGTTTAATGCATAACCAATCTGCTCTATCTATTGCTGGCATTCATTGCTTCAGAAGGGGAGGGAAGCAGTTATTTATCAAGTAACTAGTCTGTACCAAGAACTGTGTTGAATACTTTACAAATATTAGAAAATAGTAAAACCAACCTATGTACAAGTCTAAAACCCATTTACTCAAATCAAGATATTGTCAATTGGCAAAGCATGTCATAGACTCAGAGACTCTAAAGTTTAATAAATATTTGACTATATTGTCAGAATTCTTGGAAGACTTCTCTCATGAAGGTGCATAATTGTGGCTTGAATGAGATAATTCTAAAAATTCATTTCGTTTCCCTCCTTTAGAATGTAATGTATACTTGGTACCTCCCTTTTGGCTATTTATCTTATGATTTTAGGGGACTCGTTGAAAAACCCTTCCTGAGATTGTTTAAGAGTTGCATTTAAAATTTGTCATTTTCTTGAGACTAGTCCATTAAACTCAGGTTTATCTCCTTATATAATAAGAGCAAATCAAGTATAGTGAGAGACACAGAAACCTAGTTCAGTGTTGTCCTGGTTTGATTCACTATACCCAGAATGACTCAGGACATAAGGACAAAATTTTATTTGTCACTTATTGACTGTATTTCCATACTCTATGTGAAGTGGGAATTGGGGCAACTACCCATATGTTAAGGAAAATGGCCCCACTTTTACTCAAATTACCCCATTAATTTAGGAATTTTGCCTAAATCCTACATAAATAAGTCCTATGCTTTCTCTTATTTATGAAGAGCTGACTTTAAGTACCCTTCGGAGAATATATACTGTAACAAAAAATCATGGCATTATGCCATCATGGCAACATTCTTGATTTACCAAGCTCCTAACAGAGCCCACTTACTTCATTACATTATAGAGGTGTAATTATCTCAGCACCCAATCTTACTGAATGCTAAATTAGAGATAAATAATATCCATAATTATTCCTATAGAAGCATAGAGGAGATATGAGCATGAAAATACTTTTTTGATAACGTGATTAATATCAATTAAGTATGTCTGGGTCTAATTCCTATCTGTAGTAACCTTTAATGACAGTATTTGTCTTCAAAGAACACAACAATTTTCTTCTATAGATTGATTAGTCAAATTAGAATAAAACACTTAACAAGTAGCCATCTAATTCTTTTTCCTATGGAATCCTAATCAAATAAGCAACTATCATGTCCATATTCTCTGGGTATCAGGAAGTCACCAGATATTCATCATGAATTCACTTTTGGATATGAGAATATAAGAACTTACATATAAAACCAAACAGTTACTGATGAGGAAAATCCCTTGATGAATGGAGATCAGTACCTGCTTTGAAAACTGTAGTCTTAAAGAGTTGTCTAGATCCACTAAAAGGTTAAATTATTTACAAAGGGTCATACAGATCCATAAAGGGGTCAGGAGTGACTCCTGAGCCCAGCAATCCCTGACTCTGTAGTCAGCTCTCTATCTATCATCATTTTCTCTTTCAATAACCAAGGATATATTACAATAAATTTATTTAACTTAAAGAAAACGTGCTTACACTTTTGTGTCTTTTAGGACAATAAGGAGACATAAATAGGTCTGTCTACTATCCAATGTATAAAAGAAAACCATTTCCTTTTCAGAGGCTGGAATGAATAGGAGAAACATTTTCTTCATTCCTCCTATATTTTTCCTTTTAATTTTGTTATTTTATTTTTGTGATTATCAAACATTAATTGAAAGGAAGAGAAAGAGAAAGAGGCAGAAAAAAAGAAAGAGAGAGACAGAGAAACAAAGAGAAAGAGAAAACCCTTGCATCATCTAAGCACAGTCAAGCAAAGCATGTTGCTAAATTAGTCAGGTCTAAAAATGCATTGTTATTCTGAACATTAGTCCATCATCACTGTATTAGAAGATGGGCAATGTTTTTAAGTCATCTGGTTGGTTACTTATTTAATCAAAAGTCTTGTCTTTCAAAATTGTACATTTTTGTACTATTGATGCTAAAAGCCAGTTCCTGAAAGATTTCATTTCCCTTAGAATGCAAACATTTAGTGGACAGGGATTTAAAACAGGAATTTTATTGCTTTCATAGTATCTACAATATCAGTGTTTAATGTTATCCTTTGAAGAAAACAGTAATATTCCAGAAAGAACTGAGCTAAAAAGGAAACCAAGTTCTCCCAGAGGATTGTCCAACAAAAAGGGAAGCTTTGAGGTATGATCCATTAGAGCCATCCAACATGGCTTTTTTCTAACTTGCTCTTTTTCACCAAATTCTGTTCTGCCTATATGTTGTAGACAGTAAAGATCCCTATGAAGGATGGACAGAGGGACTGTGACCTAAGCAAAAGAGTAGTTAAGCAGTTTTAATTAATAGTAATAATGGTAACTGATATTGACAATGCTAAATACTTGTAGGTCAAATGGGACTTGTCCCAGGTTATGAGACATTGTGTCCTTCTCCATTAGAAAGACACAACCTAGCCCTATGAGAATGACCTTTGACTTAGAAAACCCTACTCTAAGATAGTTTTATCACTTAATAGTGGTGTGACCTTGAGCAAATCACTATATTTGAACCTGAATTTACATATCTATCAAATAAAAATAGCTACTATATAGCACTTGAATGTTCAGAATGTATTTTACATTCTGATTGGTTCCTATGAGTTCAATCTTTCAGGTTTTACATAGGAATAGCTAGGTGACCCAAGGGATGGAGTGCTAGGCTAGAGTCAAGATGACCTCAGTTTAAACTCTGAGGTATCACCTCACACCTAGTAGATTGGATAACATGACAGAAGAGGAAAGTAACAAATGCTGAAGGGGATGTGGCAAAGTCAGGACATTAATGCATTGCTGGTGGAGTTGTGAATTGATCCAACCATTCTGGAGGGCAATTTGGAACTATGCCCCAAGGGCGATAAAAAAATGTCTGCCATAGATCCAGCCATAGCACTGCTAGGTTTATACCCCAAAGAGATAATAAGGAAAAAGACTTGTACAAGAATATTCATAGCCGTGCTATGAAAAACAACTGCTTCAACATGGGTGGAAGGGGTATGGTTGGTGATGTAGACTCTAAATGAACATCCTAGTGCAAACATCAACAACATAGAAATAGGTTCTGATTAAGGACACGTGTAATACCCAATGAAATTATGTGTTGACTGCAGGAAGGGTGGGGAGGGGAGGGAGGGTAATAATGTGATTCTTGTAACCAAGGAATAATGTTCTAAATTGACTAAATAAATAAATTTTTTAAAAATGACCGCAGTTTAAATCTAGTCTCAGACACTTATTAACTATGTGACCCTGGGCAAATCACTTATCATTTGTTTGCCTCAGTTTCTTCATCTCTAAAATGAGGATAAAAAATGTAGCTATCCCCCAGAGTGCTTGCAAGGATATAATGAGCTAATAATTGTAAAGCACAATAATTGTAAGCACAAATAACTGTGCTTAGCATAATGCCTAGTACATTATAAGTACCATATAAATGTTAGCTATCATTATTGTTATTTTCACCATTTTACAAATGAGAAAGGTAAGGCTTCACAGGAGCAATTGTTGTTAGGAATGAAATAAGCATGACAAATGTTAAATTATCTCCATCAAAGAGCTATTTTTAGGATTGAATGAGAAAATGTATATAAAAGCACAAAGATGAGTTATTATCATAGTCTTTTATTTCAAGTGCCCTGTAGAGAATGAGGTTTCTTGTGATTCATCAGGCTTTTTTAGAGTCATTCTATTAGTGACCCAGAAAATAGGTAATGCCTAGGAATTCTTTGTTAGGATGTTCTCTAGTTTGAACTCCCCAGGAGAATCCTTGAGTGGGATAACTTTAATAGGACAGACAATTATTATGATGGGTTAAAGTGTTGGGTCCTATGCTTGTAGTTATAGTGACCATGAGTCTTGGACAGTGCAAGGACTAATAAATAAGAGAAGGAAAGGGTTAGGTGCTATCAGCTAAAAAGTCTCTTATGCATGTACAATTACAATCAAGATGTCAGTTCCATATGGCTCCCCTTCCTACACTGTTAGCACAGCCCCAGCACCCAATACCATTCTCAGTCAACATACTCAAGAAAATGTTTGTAGCACTGGGTTTGGCTGCCTTAGCAACTGTATCTTCTTAGTTATAATCTTGGGTTGCAAATTTTCCATTTATGGCACATCATTCCCTCCTTTGTTCTTTCTAGGCTATCCTTGAAGGAATTTTTTGTCATGTAAAATTATTATCCCAAATTTGATTTTCCACAAAATCTAAAGTAATCAAAGGAAAATCCTTCTCTTGAAACCAGGGATGACCAAAAGCCTGCCTACCTCAGGATCAATCCTTCCCTCCTTACCTTACACTGTTAGAGGAGTTCTGGGATAATGGAAGGGCACAAGACTTAAGAGTCAGAGCACTTTTGTTACATATGGGACCTTAGTCAACTTTATCTCTTAGCCTTATTTAGATTACACCTAAAAAATCCTTTCTTTGGAAAAAATCTTTCCTGGTTTGCCTTCTTAATGCCTTCCCTATGAGACTATTTACAATTTATCCAGTATATATCTTGCTTTTATACAGTTGTTTTAAATTTGTATCCTTCTTTACACTGTGAGCTACCTGAAAGCAGGAGCTGCTTTAGCCTTTCTTTGTAGCCTAAACACAGCACTGTGGCTAGAACATAGGAGGACCTTATTAAATGTTTATTTGCTAAATGCTTCATCTCTCTCTCCATCTTTGCACTTTCCTCCTTGGCTAGAATATGCTTCTTTTTTTCACATGACCTCTTGGAAACCTTAGTTTCATGCAGAATTCTGTGCTTCTTTCTTTCTTTCTTTCTTTCTCTTTCTTTCTTTCTTTCTTTCTTTCTTTCTTTCTTTCTTTCTTTCTTTCTTTCTTTCTTTCTTTCTTTCTTTCTTTCTTTCTTTCTTTCTTTCTTTCTTTCTTTCTTTCTTTCTTTCTTTCTTTCTTTCTTTCTTTCTTTCCTTTGCCTTCTATCTTAGAATCAAGTATTAGTACCAAGGCATAAGAGCGGTAAGGGCTAGGCATTGGGTATTAAGAGGCTTGCCCAGGGTCACATAGCTAGGAAGTGTCTGAGTTCAGATTTGAACCCAGGACCTCCTATCTCTAAGCCTGGATCTCAGTCCACTGAACCACCTAGTTGCCCAATGTGGCACTTTCTACAAGTCTTAGGATCATAGTTTGAGAATGAGAAGGGATCTTAGAAACCATTGAGTTCACTATTGAGTCCTTTTATAGACAAGGAAACTGAGATTCCAAGAAGATAAATGACCTGTTCAGGGTCATCTAGAGAGGAAACAACAAAACCAGGAGTTGAACCTGGTTTCTTTGACTACAAAAAATGTATTCTTTATATCAGGGATTTGAAAATCTAGTTCCTGCTAATTGTTAATTAATCTTATTAAGTCAATGGGTACCTTTTCTAAATAATCTTTGAAATTCATAAAGGAAAATACATGGAATTACAAAGGAAAACAATTACAATGAAATATTTTTTTTCACCCACTGAATTGCATCCAAAGATCCCAAGTTAAGGATCATTGTTTTACATGAAGCCTTTCTTCATCACCTTAAATGTTAATGCCATTCCTCCTAAAAGTGGAGTGTAGCCATTTTGTCTATATTCTATATTTACACAAATACGTTTGCATATATTGTTTCCCCAGTTAAAGTATAAGTTCATTGAGAGTAGGTTATGTTTTGTTTTTATAGCCATATCACTTAGTGCAGTGTTGAGACAAAGCAATAGCTTCATAAATATTTATTGATTGATTCTTTTCTTTGGGACTTGATTTCTTCATCTGTATAATGAAGGAAGGGACTGAATAAATTCATTTCTTGATTTAATTGTTATCCCCAAAGGAGCCTGTATCTCTATTACAATGAGTTCTGTGAGCAGTCATTGTTTTTGACTTTTAATTATATTCCCAGAATACAGTATTTTGCTTTGCAACTTTAAATTACTCCATCCTACTTAGATCTTACATTATGGTGAAGATAGAATTATAATCTCCTGATTGAACAATGAAGGTACTTAGTTCTTACTTTATAGTGAAGCTAGAACTTTAAGTTAAGTCTATTTTTAGATCTTAATACAAAAATAGTGTTAAGTAACTATAAAGGGCAAATTAATCACAAAAATGTCAAGTAACTAACAAAAGGTGAACTTAACAAAAAAGTGTTAAGTAACTCAAAAAATATAATCTAATCAAAGAAGATGGGAACTAAAGAATGGGCATTTAGAGGAGGGGACACAAGGGTAAAAGGTCTATATATTTGGCTCACTCCCTCTTTCCAGGACCTTTTTGGTGGCAGATATTTGGCTGGTGGCAGTGTGCTGGGCCTTTCGGCATCTTGATGTGGCTACATGCTATTGTCCAGTTCGGTGGTGAGTTTCTGGCTGAGTTTTTTCTCCTCTCCTTTCCAAACTTATCCTCTTAGAAGCCTCTAATCTCCTTCAGAGACCTAGCTGTAGAAATCTTGAACTCCCCCGGCACAGGCCAGGCAGGAGAAATCCTATACCCTCTTCCCTCTTTCTCCTTCAATCCTTCCCTCTATATTAATTAAAATTACCATAAATTTCCAGACTGATTTGGGTATTTTATTTGGACTTTTTCCTTGGCAACCGATTAATTTAGATTTAAGTCACAATCCTAAAATTATCTTTACAACATAGAAAGCCTTTAATAAATGCTTTGTTATATTTTCATTCAAAATGACAAGCTTTGGCCAAAAGTGGAACATCCTGCAATGTGAAGTAAGCTTAGCAACTGTTTACTCTAGTATGTTATTCTTTCTCTGACACATTGAAGTTCAGTTGCCCCAGAGGAAAATAGTGACCATCTAGCTTTCCACCCGAAGGTACATTGCTCTAGAATGGTCCCGCAGAATGGAAAAAGCCCATTCCAACTTCTGAGGGACTATCTTCTTCTCACATAGATTCTAGCAAGTATCAAGTAGCCAGGGACTTTATTCACAAGAGAGGAGACTATGTGTAAAGGGAGAAAAGAAGGAATGGAACCACATTTATTTTTCTATCACAAAAAATTAGCTAGCTCCAGGGAACTAAGACTAGAGCCCACTATCTAGAAGAGCAACAATACCTTCAGTATAGTTCAGGCAGGTTGCACCAGGTAGGTGAATTGAATGCCAGGCTTGGAATCAGAAAGTGCTTTGCCTGAGGCACTTAGCTGGGTGACTCTGTTTGCCTCAGTTTCTGTCTATGACATGAACTAGGGAAGAAAATGGAAAAACACACCAGTATTTTTCTCAAGAAAACCCCAAATGGGGTCATGAAGTGTCAGACATGACTGAAAAATAACTCAACAACAACAATCAACAACAAAATGTCCCGATGTAGAAATAAAATAAAACCAAAAAGATACTAAAGAAGGTGAAGAATATTCATAATTTGGATATTCATTAGAGGTATATGAAGCAAGAAAGCCATTGTGGATAGATAGATGAATATTTGAAAAAATGGTGTCAAATATGGTATAAACCAAAACATAGAGGTAAGGCTCATGAATCAATAATATCTAAAAAGTCTGTGATTTTCAAGATGTGAGCAATTTTCTTCACAGGTCACAACCCTTTTCTGATTTATAGTCTTAGAAGTTTACCTGAGGCTTCAAGAACTCATACATCTAATAAGTATCACAGTAGGATTTGAATGCAGATTTTCTTGACTCTCAGACTTCAATGAAGTCTCAACCTTCAATTCAGGTTTCCATTGCGATACACTGGCTCATAAAAGAATGCTCTTCATTACATTTAATTTTTTCCCTCAATTTTGTTTTGCTCTAGATTCATAGATTTTAAGAGTTGGAGAAAATTTTAATGAGTTAGAAGAGATTTTGTAGGGTAGATACCTAAAATTAAAATTCCTCTTCCAAGTGTCCTTTGATAGTATAAGAGGCCAAGGCACAAATGTGATCTAGTTGAATCTTAACACTGACCTTTTCTTTAAAATATGATGTTTTCTCCCCAGAGTTTTCTCCCCTGATTCATTTAATTACATAATGATAGCTGTGTCCTAACTAATATGTGGTTAAGTCTTCCACGTGGAAAATAATTCAACCAGTTGTTTGATTTACATGCTAGGGAGATGCCATCCATTCCCTTGGGACTTCAGGAAAAAGTGAAAATCAATTAGAAATGAAAAATTGTTTTCTAGATCACCTGAAATTGCCTCACATTTTTGGTTTCCCTAATGTTTAATGAAGCCAAAGTAAAATCCTTATATCTATATTCTATATTTCACAAGAGCTCAGTTGTCAAGAATAAAATATATTTAAGGAATAACCTAGATAATGCATTACTTTCTCTAAATAGAACATTGATCATCACTGATGCTCATAGATTACTCTTAATGTTGCTATTATTGACCAAAACCAACTTTTTCCATTTTGATTCTTTTTCTAATCCAAGAAAGGAAAATTAACAATATGTTTATGATTCACATTTAATTACAGAAACCATTAAATTCATCCTCAATTCAATGCCAAACTACTTGGAAGAGAACAGAAGCTCCAAAATGATACCTGGTTCAATGTGTTACATAGCCATAGGGCCATTTCCTATTGAGGAAAATTATAACTACTTGAAAAATTATTGGAAATTAACACTTGGTGTATTTGCTTTCAATGTTATCTTTATTTCAATATACTTGGAGACCCTCTTACATACTTTTGGGAGTAGAAGTATCTTTGGATGTGGGTACAGTCAGATTAAAGAACTTTTCAAAACCTTCTGAGGCAGGACCTACTGGAAAATGTGGAAAGAGATGTTGTCTTTTATGAATTTTAAGTGCTGGAACAAACTACCATAAATTAATTTTATCTTTTCATTGAAGGATATGTTTAGAGTGCTAATGTGCAAAGAAACTCATTTTATATCTTGATGATTTTGTGAAAGAGGAGCCATTCCCTGTTTTTTGAAAAGAGTTACCATTAATGTAATCCATTCTCTTGGAAGTAATGAAATCATTCAGACTTTGTTAATGGCAGATTTCTACCCTTTCATTTCAGGGAATTGAAATAAGACAACCTCAGACTGTTGTGTTTTGCCCATTTTAGCCTCAAATGGTCATAACAGTCATCACTAAAGTGCCTTCTCTCTCACACTAAACTTTTGTTAGCTCAAATTACATTCCAACAGGGCCAGGATGCACTGGCCATTGGTAGTGTGGAAAATGAGATTAAGCATGTTCTTTGAATATAATTTTGCTTTCTGCCAGTAATTTCAGGTGCATTCATCTGGTTTTCATGCAGGCCATGAGAAATTTAGCTTTTACAAAGTGCAACAGGCAAAATGATTTATGTATATTATATAGCAGCAGTTCTCAAAGTGGGGCTTAGTGACCTGTGGGAGTCTGTTAAACTCTTTCAGGAAGTCTGTGAAATAAAAACTATTTGTGTAATAACACTAACAACTTTCATTTCTGACATATATAATATATGTACATATATATATATACATAGCTACATATAACCCCCATGAATAAAAACTCTGGGGGTGGGATCCCCTGTTATTTGTAAGAGTATAATGAGGCCTAAGATCAAATGGTTTGGGAACTGTCTTTCAATCCACAGATTTTTTAAAAGAATAGTTTACATTTCATAAGCACATTTTTCATAAATCATAACATTTGATACTTATGGAAATCCAGTGAGATAGGCAATGCAAGAAATTTTTACAGCTGAAGAAAGCAAGATTTACACAGAAGATAAAGGACCATTCTATATTTATAAATCTAGAAAGTGGTAAAACCAGTACTAGCATTCAGATCTTTTAACTCAACTCCAATGCCTTTATCTAGGACATGGACTAAGGTATAAAAGGAAACTAGAACAGGAGAACTACATGAATGAAAACAAAGACAAGAAAGAATGATGTATAGGTAGCAGGGAACACAAGCCCAAGTAGAGGAAGTCATTCAGTTTAATTCTATTCAACAAACATATATTAGCTGCTTACTGTGTGCAAATCACTGAGTTAAGTAGTGGGTATATAAATTATAAAAGCAAAAGCTCTTCAGGGAATCTATATTCTACTGGGAAAATATAGCATGCATATAAATAAGTAAACCTAAAATACATAAAGAGTAATGTAAAGGCTAATAGCTAGATGGATCAAGGAAGATCTCATTTGGAAATTGGCTGATAAATAAAGGCAAGAAATAGGGAGTAGAATCTAATATAAGAGGGAACAACTAGTCGGCCAGATTTACTAGAATGGAGACTGCATAAATAAGAATAATATGAAACAAAACCTAAAAGTAGATGCCATCTTGCAGCTTTTATATTCTATTCTAGAGGCAACAGGAAGTCACATCTCTTTTTGGAAATATTGATTCCCAGGTATGTGGAGATTGTACTTGGAGGACAGAGAATGGAAGCAAGATGACTATCAGATCACAGTAGTTCTTGTGAGAGGTCCTAAGGATATAAACTAGAATAAAGGCTGTATGAGTGGGAAGAAGAGCACAGATGTGAGAGATTAAGGAGATAACATACAATAAGACTTGAAAACTAATGATATGGGGGAGTAAGGAGAAGGAGAAGTCAAGGATAATTCCCTTTAGGTTTTCAAATTCAGTCCAGCTGCTTTTGATAGTCATGTCAACTATAATTTCAAGTCAATAATAAAAAATATTGGACAGCAAGATTGAGTGCAAATGATAGACCGAAGGGTACTCCCACAAAGTGAAATTGACCCATTTATCATTATTCTTTGGACTGTATCACTCAATCAGTTCCAAATCCATCTAACTCTATCATCATCTGTACTACATGTCTCCATATTGGTCATAAGGAAAGCATGACAAACTTTGATAAATGTCTTGCTGAAATTCAGATTATGTTTACAGCATTTCTTTTGATCTATATGACTAATTAGTGCTACAACCAGGTGATGCAGTAGATAGAATGCTGAACTTGGAGTCAGGGAGACCAGAGTTCAAATCCAGTTTCAGACACCTACTGGCTGGGAGATGCTGAGTAAGTCACTAAACCTCCCTTTGACTCAGTTTCCTCAACTATAAAATGAGAATATTAATAGTAACTATCTCCCAGGATTGCTATGAGAATCAAATGAAATAATATTTATAAAGCATTTTACAAAGTACTTGAAATATAATAGAAATTTAATAAGTGCATGTTTTCTTTCTTCCTTCCAAGTTACCCTTTGATAAAAAGAAATAAGTATTATCCATCCTGACTAGTTCTTGATAAACTTCTCATGTTGATTCTTTCAAAGATTTCACAGACCATCCATTAAATAATTCATTCTGCATTTCCCCAAGAAAATGAATAAAACACACCAGCTTTAAATATTAAGACATGACCTTCCCCTAAAAAAAGTTGAAGGGACAGTTATATGGCTCAATGGATAGAGAGCCAGACCTAGAGATGAGAGGTACTGGGTTCAAATATGGTCTCAGACATTCCTAGAAATGTGACCCTGGACAAATTGCTTAACCCCAATTGTCTAGCCCTTGCTGCTCTTCTGCCTTAGAATGGATAATTCACTGTAGTCCAATAGCACCTGTTTCTTTCTCCCTGAATTTTTAAAGAACATGGATAATAGCTCAAATTGGATTTGCCATAACATCTTAAACTCAAGACCTCTAAAACGTAACTCATCTTTTCCCTAAAGCTCTCCTTTCTTCTGAACTTCCTAGTTAATTACCAGAGTACCACCATCATTCCTGTCATCTAGGCCAGCAACTTCAATATCATCCTCAACTGCCCACTCACACTCACATATCTATTGCCAATTCCTGTCATTTCTACTTTCGTATGTCTCATGTAGCTCTCCTTCCTTCTCCTCACACAGCCACCACCTTAGCACAGACTCTCATCACCTCCCACTTGGCCCATTGCAATATCCTGCTGTTGTTTTTTCTGCTTCACGTCTTTCTACTACAATCAACTCAGCTGCCAAAGTGAATTTCATGAAGCACACTTTTAATCATTTTAATACCTTCAAGAAATTCCAATAGCTACACAATAATCTATTTGGCTTTTAAAGACTTTCATAAACTGACCCTTCCTACCTTTCTTGTCTTATATTTTATATACTTCGCAGTCCGGCAACACTGACCTTTTTGCTATTCTTTGCACATGATATAATATTTTCTGACTCCATGTCAGAAAATGGTTTTTTAAAAATTTGTCTATCAAGCCTAGAGAGGCAGCTGGATGGCAGAGTGAATAGAGCACTGGGCCTGGAGGCAGAAAGACTCAACTTTCCAAGGTAAAATCTAGTATCAGATACTTACTAGCTACATGACCTGGGTAAATCACTTGATCACTGTTTGCCTCAATCTCCCCATCTGTAAAATGAGCTGGAGAAGGAAATGGCAGACCATACAAGTATCTTTACTATGAAAGCCCCAAATGGGGTCATGAAGAATTGGACATGATTAAAATGACTGAACAATTAAATAAATCATTCCTAGATTGACATCCCTCCTTATATGTTCCACTTTGCTTCCCTGACTTCCTTTGAGGCTCAACTTAAATCCCACCTATTTCAAATGCCTTTGATAAGGGCTGGTGGCCAGCAGTATGAGGTAGTAACAGGATACTCATACTCTGAAATCTTGTAGTTCTCATCCAGTTAGCAGTAGTTAAACATCAACTGAAAACTGAAAGAAAAAACTGAAAAAAAAGAAACTGAAAACCAGTGGTTTCAGCATTATTTGACCATGAATTGCAGAATTTATCAGTTCATCAATCACATGGAGTGGGTCTTTAATGTTCTTAAATGGTTACCAGCTTTGCACCTAATCTGTTTTATTAATTACTCAGATTGTTCTATGCTTATTTTAGTTCTGAACTGTTAGACATAATTACCTGTAGTTGTCTTCTACTGGGCTGTATATCCCCCTCCACTCCAGCCATGTTCATATTCCAGAAGGGTAGTAAAACCTCTCCGATATTGAAACATGACAACAAGGTGAACAGTGGGGGAACATGGGGCATGGGCAATAAGGCCCCAAACCTAACCATGCTCCTTATTCTCTGTGGTGCATCTATCAAACCCCAAAACACACCTCCACCTGAATTTGGCCATGCCTATTTTTTTCCTAGGGCTTGTGGGAAAGGTGAAGATTTCTCTGGAAGGTCCTGAACTTTCAATAAATATGCAAACTATGGTCTACACCTTAGGTGGCAACTCCACACTTGGGGTTTGTAGGTTTTTTAATAATAATTTAAAACTAGGGGAAAGAAAAAAAAGGTTCTTTCAGTGAAGTGAGCAGAGCAAAGAGAGACAGACTCTCACCTGAAGCACTTCATCAAAAGCACAAACTCCCCCCCCCAAAAAAAAAAGTCCCGCAGTGTTGTCTCAGCCAAATTTATCTCCTGAGCATCCTTACATAAAATGAGAATGTAACTTAAAAGGATGCTGAGAATGTAGCTCAGGTGTTGAAAATTTTCCATCTGCATATACCCCCCATGATTCTTTGGGAGACCAGTCTCTCCAATGGATCATTTTAAACATAATTAAGGTACATATAATTTTACAGAGGGAAAATTCAACAACTGAGGATAAGGAAACAAAAGGGAATCAAGAACAAAACCAATTAGGGGTAGAACAAAACCACCTAAAATTTAGTTCTGCACATTTAGTTTTCCTCAGGAACTCCTGGAGGAGCATGTGGTCTCCAGGGGCATCTCCATGGCATCTTCCACAAAGAAATCAGTCTCTGGATTCTGGGAGGCAGCAAATTTCTTATCTTAAAATTTTTTTTTCTCAAAAGGAACTCAGAAGCTCCAACACTCCTCCCTCACAGACCAATCTGAGAGCCTCGCTGATGCTCCAAGGGCAAAGGCTTCAAACTGATTCTCCAAGGGCAAGGGCTACAACAAACTACAGCCAACAACCTTGACAACAGGGCAGGAAGCACAACTCCTTTTTAGCTTCTTCTGTCAGTCAGGGAAGATCAGATGACCTTATCAAACAGCAGAACAGAGAAGAAGCCTCTTCAGGACAGAACAGCCCAAACTCACAGATCCAGAACAAAATGAGAGAAGCAAGACTACAGGAAACTATAGAGGAGAAATAAGGGGAAAATGTGAGTAAACAACAGAAAGAGAAAAAAGAAATTACAATCAACAGCTTCTATCCAGGCAATGAACAAAGAGGAAATGAAACAGAGGAGGACCAAGAAAAAACACAAAACCTCCAGTGAATTGGACATAGGCTTTGGAAGACCTCAAAATACAATTCAAAAAACAATTAAGAGAGGCTGAAGACAACTGGGAAAAGAACTTAAAATGCAAAAATTATCATCTGGAAACAGAAAATAGTGTCTTGAAAACCAAAATTAATCAGCTTGAAAATGAGGCAAAGGAGATTAAAGATGAGGCAAAGAAGATAAAAGATGACCTCCAAAGAAAATCAGACCAGAAGGAGGGGTGACCAAAAAGCCAGGGATAAAATTCAGTCATTAAACAATGACTGAATACAACAACTAGTAGCAAATAGCTTCACAAGGCAGCAGGAAACTGTAAAACAAAATCAAAAGAATGAAAAAATTGAGGAAAACATGAAACACCTCATCCACAAAACAGAAGATTTAGAAATCAGGTCCATGAAAGACAAGTTAAGAATCATTGGTCTACTGCAAGATCATGTCAAAGGGAACTTAAAACTTTTCATTACAAAATAAAAACACATTCCTCCCCCTGAGGAAGATATCAAAAAAACAAGGAAATCACACAGGGAAACATGTCTGAGGCATGAGGCATATGAATCACTGTCAATTAAAATCATCAGAAAAAATAGCACAACAAAAGCTTAATAACTTTTGGATGAAATTTCTAAACATCCAATCCTTAATTATATATGAAAAATTCTAAATACAAAATTACAACAAGACTTTGGATAATGGCCAATTAAAGTAATCTATGTCCAACAGCATGTACTTACCCACTCAGTTGTCAGGACCACAGTCAATCACCACAGCAAGAAAGTTAGGAAAAGGGACTAGCTTTTTTTTTTTTTTTGGTCTGATATATTTCTTCTTTCAACGTGTCTTCTCAGTGGTCAAATATGGAGTCAGAATAGGCAATTGTTAGGTTGATATACCTTTGTATACTTGATATACATTTTACAAGGAGTGTGGTATAAAGAGTCCTGCATCTTAACATATATTAAGTGCCACAACCTCGAGTCTCACACTAGGTTCAAGTCCTTTTTATATTGGCATAGAAATCTCAACAAGTCTCAGCAATCCAAGCAGGATTGGTTTCTCTTTTTGGACCTATGTGCTCTTTTGACACCATTCAGATTAAATATGTGCTTCTGTGGCACTGTGTTCCTTTTTGTTCCCATTTCTTCGAATCAGACATATGTATTAAGTCTCTTAATATTTAAATACTAATGGTACTTTCAGTAGTCTAAGGCTTTTTTGGGCTGGCAGTTATAGTTAGAATTATTGGACAGAAAATATATACTAATTTAATAATCTAAAATATTTCAATTTAGGGAGATTACATGTGCTAAGTAAAATTAAATTACACATGTAATTATAAAAATGTGCTAAAATTCAAAAATATATATCTTCTATAATCAGTGACAATCAAATATCATTTATATATATATGTATATATATATATATACATATATATAATCTTATAGTCAGGGTCACTTAAGGAGGGGTAGAATATAAAGGTTCTTATCCAAGAATTTAGATGCATTTTCTCTTACCTTAGCCATGGTCCACAGTGTGAATGCAAATGTGGTATAAAACCAATAATACATTGAAGAATATACAAAATTTTCACAAAAAAAGTACAAAATGCAAATCAAGTCAGTACAGGTTACTAATATAAGTCACTAAGATATTTTTTTTTTTCTGTGAGGTAATATGATACAAAGAAAATGCTAAATACTCAAAATTCACAAAATACAAGTTTTCCAAACTCAAGTTGTTATAGACTTCCATAAAGGCACAAATAAAGATAAGGGGGTCAAATACAGGATGGCACAAATAAAGTAAGGGGGTAGACAGGTTCTTCTTCTTTGCTATGTTTAAGGGGAGACAAAACTGAAAAGGGTTACTAGCAACAAAACAACGAAAGCAATAGAGTTTAAGGGGCACCCCCTTCTGCCCCATGTGGAAGGGGCATTAGCACTCTGAATAGTTTGTGGACAAGTTCCACTTAAGAGATATTGTTGTGGTGTCGTTTGGTTTGAGTTATCTGTTATTTCATTTAAATTTCTAGAAAAACTATCAGTTCTAATATTGTAATTTCTAAATTCATAATTATAATTATAATTTCTATATCCATAATTCCATTGATTATTATTTGTAATTACTTGGAAGAAATTTCTACAATTCATCATTATGTGGCCCTTCTTTCCACAGAAGTAGCAGGTAAGGGATTGATAATTAGGTTCTTGGAGAGTGGCAAGTGGCATTGGTTGAATATCATGCCATTTTTCTTGTTTATCAATTCTTTCAGTTAAAGATTTTAATTCTTTCTGGATCTTTTCTAGTAGATCATTAGTTTTTTTGATTGTTTTTTCTTTATTGCCTTTAAAGACATAATCAGCAGTTCACCTCAACTCATCAATGTCCACTTCAGGTCACTTTGGGCAATACATTTTAAAATAATCTTGGAGTACTGTGGAACAGTTGTTTACAAAATGTCTTTTTATATGTCTAATAAAAATTTCTGTAGAAACATCAAGGTCTAGGTACCTCTCTCCCAGTTCAATGAGCCTATCCATAAATTGGGAAGGTGTATCATCATCAGATTGTTTCAAGCATTTGAATTTTGTCCAACCATCAGGTCTTTCTGAACACTCCCTCTTTGCTTTTAAATGGCGTCCCTAGCACGTTGTAGTTGCATATGTTCATCGTGATCGTTATAGTCTCAATGAAGATCTACAGGTGGCTAAGCTCTGAAAAAAGAACACTGCAGCACAGGTCTCAGCCAAATTTATCTCCTAAGCATCCTTACATAAAATGAGAATGTAACTTAAAAGGATGCTGGGAATGTAGCTCAGGTGTTGCAAATTTTCCATTTGCACAGGTTGCTATTTCACAACCGAGACTGCTACTAATCCATCAGCCCTAAGGGCTATTCCATCATCCTGAGAGAAGCTTCTGTAACAGCTTGGAGGCTAATCCATCAGCCCAGGGTTATAGAGCTGCTATTCCATTAGTTGTGGAACTGCTACTACAAACTTGGAGCTAATTCTCCATCCAGGGAAGACTGCTATTCTATCAGCTCCAGAAAAGCTACTTTACTAGGATTGGGGTAAATTCATCAGCCCTAATGCTACCTGATTAGCCCTCCAGGCCATTCCACCAACTATTAGGCTATTTGACCACCATAAACCTCTTCTTTAAATAAAATCCTTTTCTTACTTCTGGGTTGAATGGAGTTTGAGTCTCTCATTTTCAGGGTGAGACTCTGCTACAAACTTGAGTGTGTTTCTCCTACAATAACTTCTCTCTAGATTACCTTCCATTTATACTTTATCTATCTTGTTGTTTGAATATTATCTCTCCCATTAGAATGTAGTAGAGTGGTTAGCACATAATAAGAACTTAATAAATTCCTATTGATTATGATGATAATTACTCAGCAATCGCATATGCTACTATTACATTCTTCTAGGGCTCCCTAGAAGACAGATTTGGCATCTCTTACAATTCTCTTGCTTGGATTTCATTTGTTCACATTTTTAAAAAACCTGTCCTTCTAAAAGTGAACATTTTACCCAAAGAATAAAACAGAACACTTTTTTGCATTTCTTCTACCATCCAGTACCATCAGATATACTTCAAGCAAGAGTGCTTGCTGTCACATCTCTGATCTTTCTCTCACTTTTAACATAGATGAAAAAAAGCGCTTTGTTGTCCTTATCTTTATCTGCCTCTCATTTTTAGAATTCCTGAATTCTAATTCTAATTCTAATTCTAATTCTAAATTCTAATGAATTACATGTAGTACCTTGTCACTTTTTTTCATTCTCAGTTACTTAAAAAACACATTACCTTTCATCTTAGACTTGATACAGAAGAGCAGTGAGGGCTAAGCCATTGTGATTAAGTGATTTGCCCAGGGTCACATAGCTAGGAAGAATCTGAGGCCAGATTTGAACCCAGGAGCTCCTGTCTCTAGGTCTGGAATTCTACCCACTGAGCCACTTAGTTGCAACTTCTTTGGTCAATTTTCCTTGCTTCCATCTTTTATCCATGTCTTTTTAATAAATCTGGCTTGGTTGATAAATTTCCTATCTAGCCATATCAGTAGCTTCAGACAATTCTTCTCATCAATCATGAATTTGTATGATACCACAATAGCATCCTCCTGAAGTTCCCATTATTTTTTCTTTAGCTACCAATCTCTTTGTTTTTCAGAATCAGATTCTAAATAGGAATCTGCCTTAGGATCTCAATATCTTTGATGAGTTTGAAGTCCTCTTAACCAATTTTCTATTAAAGTTAATATATGTCATTGATGAGCTACTATCCATGATCCTTAAAAAAGCATGGCAATAGAGAGAAGACTAGAGACAGAAAAATATGGTCTCAATTAAATACAAAGAATGTAATTACTTCATTTTCATAAGCTAGGGAGTTTTATTTCCATTCTTTACAAAATATGGAATTATTTAATGGATAATGAACTATGAACCCTTCAAAAGAGCTAACATGTGTTGATCAAAAACCAGTTATGATGGGGAAATTCCATTTCCTTTCTGACCTGGGATAAGAATGTTCTAGACATAGTCTAGATGTCAGCAAGGTAGCAAAGTTTCTAATGTTATCTTCATGGCCACTATGGAAGGATGTGATATAGATGATGATATATTTAGGCAGATTTGGAACTGATTGAATGAGCCCATCTAAGGAAAAGTGGCCTATATTGACTTGGAGGAGAGGCTTTGCTGATGTGCCTCAGGGTTCTGTCCTTTGCCCTATGCCATTCAATAAGCTTTGTCAGTGGCCTAGATGAAACTATAAATGAAACACTTCTAAAACTTGAAGATGATAAGAAAATATTAGGAAGAGCTACCATGTTGAATGACAGAATAATCTGCCAGATCTCAACAGACTAGAAAGATCAGTAGAATAAAAAAAAATGAATTTCAGGAAAATTGAATTCAAAGTCTTTCATGTGGGTTCAAGAGAAAAGGTTTTGTATAAGATCAGGTTGAAAGAAGCTGATGTAGAATAATATAATTCACATAAAAAATTAAATCATATAAGATACCTGTACTGCTCACATGGAACCTATAGGTGAATGGATGAATAGGACATTAACAGAGATCATTATAATAACTCTAATGCAAGTATGTGATATCATTTATAAGACAACATCCTAGGGGAGGTCTAGATCATACTAGTCATAGCAGATTAGACCCATCTGTTGAGGAAATGGCCAATAAATTGAAATTTTAAAGGATGAGTAGGAGCTCAATGAGTCATGAGGGGAAGAGAATGCATTCCAGGAATTGGGAATAGTCTAAGCAAAAGCACAGAATTGTGTGAAACAAGTGTATATTTTGAAGGCAGAGAGTTTTGCAGTTGGCATGGAAAATAGAGGTTTTTCAGGGATTATGATGATGTATGACTAGAAATTCAGATTGATTATATCTGACTTTAGAGGGCTCTGAATGCCAAAAAGGGGAATTTTCAGAGTAACTAATTTTTTTTTTAGTAAGAATGTCATAAACGACATATACAAAAATGAGCTATGGTACAGAGTGGAGATAGAAAGGAGAAAAGAGAATAAAGAATAGAGTTGAACTAATCTGCCAAAAAATGTCATATATTATGGGCAAAGAGATCTTGCATTCAGATGACTATGAAAACAGAGAGGAAGGGAAGGATTCAAGAGATGTAGAAATAAAATAGCATGCCTTATTTACTAAAGGTTCTAAGAAGTTACAGAAAGGAAAGAATCAAAGGTTGAAAGGTAACTTCATGGTTATAAATATGTAACTTTGTGGAAAGTGGTATCACAGAGTGAAATTAGAAGGAAGCATTGGTTTAAGGGGTGTATTTCATTTTAGCTCCTAATGGAAAATCCAGATGTAGGTATCCTAACTAGGCATTTGTTGGAGGGAGTTGGTAAAAGTATTGAAAGACTGAGCACGTAAGATACAAAGAGGTGAAATGAATTTCTGAGAGTAATACAGCTAGAAGGTAATGGAGTTCCTTATCACTGGAGGTATGCAAGCAGAGGTCCAATGGTCACTTGTTAGAGATTTTGTATACAGAGTTCCTTGTCAAATATGGGTAAGACTTGAGGGGTAATCTGTTATTCTATGATGCAGAATGCATGAAAAGGAAAATTCATTTGATGATATTTATGTCTTTGTTTTCTTAGCAAGGCAGCCACCCATTAGATTTCAATTGTTCTTTTAGCATTTAAAGATTTAATGTGATTTGTTCCTGTACACAGGATAAGACTAATTACAGCAACACCTCTTAACATCTCCATGGAAGATTGGTGAGGAAAAAATGAGTTGGAAGCAGAGTGCTAAATTCAGCATATTTGCTAGATTAATCAATGAGGAGATTTTTTCCCCTTTCATTTTTAGCAAACAAATGGCTTTTCTCCAATTCAATAAACATCTGAAGTAGATAAATAGCAAAGAGCTGTGGGCAGAGCACTTGGGGCATAAAAAATGATTACAGTTTAGTAGCTGAAATCTGTGCTTTGCTTTTTAGCATCAGATTAGACGCCTTAGTTTTGACAGAGAATAAAGTGGACTCATCACAGTTTTACCTGAGAAGTGGGTGGATTATAATATCATTGGTACAAAGGCCAATTTAAAAATCAGTTTAAAAAGTGGAGCTTCAGAGGGAATCATAAAATGTTGGGGCTGGAAGAGATCTTCAAGATCATCTCATTTTAGAGATGAATAAACTGATTCTGAGAACAGTAATAATTAAAATTAGTATTGCATTTTAGGGTTTGGAAAAGACTATGTATATGTATGTATACACATGCATATGTACATATATGTGATATATGTTCATAGATATATAATGTAGATATAATAAATTCATTTGATACTGACAACCCTGTAAAGTCAGAAAACTGAGGCTGAATGAGATTAAACAACTTGTCCAGGGTAACAGAGCTACTGAGTGACTAAGACAGGAATCAAACTCAAGTGTCCCTGACTATAAGTCCAAGGTAGTGCTCTATATATTGCACCATCTGGTTGTCTTAGGAAGGGACATGATTGGTTTAGGGAAGTGTCAGTGGCAGAGTTTAAAAAATGATATCCTTTAATACTTCCACTATGTTTCAAAGAGATTTTCCAAGGTGAAAGAAAGAAAATTTGAAGTGATTTACATGGGGCAACCAAAGTCATTTTAGTCTTTATTGAATCTGGGTTAAATCCAGATGGAAACAGGGGAATAGAATGACAAATAATAATACCATGCTAGTTTCACTAATTCTAGGAAGGGATAGCACAACCTTGGTGAAAGGGGCCCTATAATGATGAATGGTTAAAACACAAGCTGCCAAGGGTACCTGGAAGTGAATTATAGGTATGGGTGATATCACAGGAAGGAAGCACAGCCCAAGATGGTGCTTTGGGGTAAAGCCTCATTTTTGCTCCATACAATTTATGGATCCAGTAGGAATTCTATTTAATAATCCTATATAGTCTCAAAAAAATGAAAATAGGTTGTCTTTTGGAAATAGTTTTGAGATTTTTTAAGTGCCAGGATAAAATTACCTTATATTCATTTGTAAAGATATATTTGGATTTCTCAAAGTACTTTTTAGATTATAACTTTTCTATAATAAGAATAACTAAATATTTTTTCTACCTTTGAAATACCCTTGTCTTATAATCATTCATTTAATTTAAAGTCTCACACCATCTTTCATGAGGTAATCACTACCATCAAACTTTATAGACAGGGTTTCTTGTGCTCAAAGAGGTTAAAGGAAGGAATTTTACAAAAAAAAATCATATTGAGTTAACATCCAAGCTTAATTGAGCCTATGTGTCTTAATTGTAATAGCTAGTTAGCATTGACTAGATTAGCATTTCTGATGTGGGGGCTTGAGCTTTTCTATTTATTAAATTCAAGCATTCCCTTCAATCTGCCTTTTTCGTATAAATTTCTAAATGAATCTAGCTATTCTCTCTTCTATTTGTCATGCACTCTTTATAACTAGGCTGAAAATGGGTGATTTGTGTGGAAGCCAGCTTACTAGTAATGAGTTTGGGAGTTCATTATTCAGTAGAAATATATTCAGGATCATCAAGAAAATTCAAGTGCTCCTCATCTGTAATTCTTTACAAAAAGGAAAGATTGGTACCTAGAGAGCTGTGACTAGAAACTGAAATCTTCACCTATTATCTTCTTAAAAGGGGGGCATTTAAACAATTATTCAGTAAAGTAGTGTTGAGGGATGAAGGTTGGGAAAATGATACTCATCCTTCATCTTAATATCTGAAGAGTTCTGGATGTGTGATAGAGTGTTTTGAGGGCTGGAGATGAAAAAGAGGACAGGACAACCTCTGAACAAGGTATGGAAAGTTTTGTTTCATTTTTGAATATCTGTTAGTAAAAGTTTGTTGATGGAAATGGTGCTCTTACCTTACCTAGCTATATTACCTTGACCACATTAGGGAAAATATGTATAGTCCCTAAGGTTAAGAGAGGAAAATGACAAGCAATTCAACAACAACAAAAAATTTAATTTGTTAAATAATCAAAACCACCTAAGTGGTTTCCTAGTTATAACACAAGTAAGGATACTTTGGTCAAGTTCTAGATATGAATCTTTCAAAGTAGATAAATAACTGTCATCGAGTTAATATTCATATGCTTACTTAAATTCTGTTCCTGAATCATTTTATAGGATAGTATAATAGAAGGAATACTGAATTTGTTTTCAGAAAACCAGTGTTCAAAAATATGACTTTGCTACAACCTGTATGATTTCAATCTTCCTGGTTCTCATTTCTTCATCTATAAAATGAAAAGTTTAGACTAGATGATTCTTAAGGTCCCTTCTAGCTCTAAATTTATAATCTTATGGTTCTACATTTTTGGTCTGTCCTTCTATGAAAAAGATAGTAGAATGGATTCTTAAAATGTAGGTAAAAATAAGGAAAACCATCAGAGTATATCATACCTTGAATGATGCCCTTTGGAAAAATGAATTTTTATATAAGCATAGAAATAAAAACAGCATGTGATTTTGATTGATTTTTCATAAATGCAAATATAGCCAGCAGAGATGCATTTCAAGAGGCCTATTCAACACTTAAAACAGGTTAGGGAAAGGGTGAAAATGACCAAGTTGCAGTGTTTCATTTCACTTATTTCTTGAACTGGATAGTAAGCACCTTGTTCACAGGGTCTATATCTTATTCTTCTATCATCACTGATCAATTCTGGGAGCAAGTATCTGATAGATCCATTTAGGAAGCAAAGATGATTTTAGAAAATGTTGTCTGTAACCTCATCGTGAACTAGCAGCAAGTGATAACATGTGCACAGAACTACTAAATCTCCTCCCTGATGTATTCTGAGATAATTCTCCCGGAGTATAGAATATGTGGGTCACAAGCAAGATGAAGTTCATTAAAAAAAAAAAAACTAGATTTGTGATTTCACTTGAGTACAGAATTCCTAGGAAGACATTTCACTCTTGTTACAGACAAAAGAGTGGTTGCCTTAAACTGTGACCATGAAAATATGGTTTCAAGACTTTGAATTTCCAAAACTGTAAAGATAATTTTTAGTGTCTTGATTTTAGATTAAAAATACAGTGGTCGCCATGGGAAAAATTCCCAAATATGAAAATACCCAAGTCAGCTGGGTTTTATGGAGATTTTAATTAATACAAATAAAGGAATTAAGGAAAGGGAGAGAGTAAGAGTAAATAGTAGGAAAGGGGCTTTAAGAGAGACTAGTCAGTTTTTAATCACTCACCACAAGATCCTTCCAAGAAAAACTCGAGTATTCAGAGAGACTATCCAGTTTAGCTCAGGAAGCTGAACTAAGTTCAGCTACCGAGAGAGAGACCAGCCTCCAATTCAGCTCCAAAGCTGAATTCCCTTTCAGCCACCAAGACAGAGACCAGCCTCCAATTCAGCTCCATAGCTGAATTACTATTCAGAGGTCTTCTGGCCTCCCTTTAAAGAGAATTTTTCTCCTATGTCACCTCCCCTAAGTTTTCACATCTACCAATCACAGTAGACGTTTTCACAGGACTGACCATTCTTAATTCACACCTTGTTATCATCTTATCTGGGTAGACTAAAACCTCACACCTCTTGCTAAGGATGCTTGAACTTTTAGTGATTAATTTGACCTTCATAGGTACTTAGCACCTTTTTATATTAGATCTAAAAATAGACCCAGCTTAAGGGTTTTAGCTTTACTTTAAGTATGGGTTAAGTACTTTTCATTGTTCAGTAAGGAGTTTACAACTTTATCTTTCCCTAAAGTATGCTTAAGTATGGGTGGAGTAATGTAAAGTTCTCATATTCCTGATCAAGTACCTTCATTGTTTAAAATGGGGAATGGTCTTAACCAAATGTTCTAAGGTGGAGTCTGAGAATTTTTAAGATTCACAAGTCTGAGAAATTTTAAGATTCACACTCTAAAAATGCAGGCTAGCATTTCCCCTGCAATTCATGGTATTTGGGACTATATACATGAGGGTATTGAGTGGTCAGAGCCCTATAGCCAAGATGTGTCAGAGGAAGGGCTTAAGCATAGCTCCTCTGATATCTGAGGTTATTTACTTCTAGAAAAGTACTAATATAAGGAGGCATATTTGACTTTATTGGTGTTACTGAGACTTGATGAGATAAAATCCATGACTAGACTATGACTTTGGATGGATAGATTTTATTTAAATGACTAGGATATGTAAAAAGGCAAGTAGGACAGGATATCAAGAGTAGATATCAATTTAGCATAATCCATGAACCAGAGTCTGGAAGCAAAGTGGAACAGTTGTATGAAGAACAGAGGAGACAGAAACAATAAATATTATCAGCAGAATATACCAAAAACCATCATGATATAAGGAAGATAGATGTGTAATAGGGAACTGTCCTAGAGGGATCTGAGATGATACAACCCACCTAGGAACTTCCCAGGGTCAGTAAAGCACAAATCCTTGGCTTATAAAAACAAAATTTATTTTATAGAGGAAGTACAGGAAACTGGTAGGTAAACCCTAACATCTTTAAAACCTAAGCTCCACCCAACTTCTATGTCTCCTGCAAAAGGAGAGTCTTCCTTCTCTTCTCTGGGCCCTGCCTACAGCTTCCTGCTCTTATCTAAAAAACCCTAATTGCTGATTCTGACCTGCTCTGCCCACTAGTGATTAACAAAAAAGGAAAAGGAAAGCCTGGGTTTGGCTGCACTAAGCAATCCAAAGTCTTAAATGAAAATCTTTGGATTATCTTAGCCCAAGAGGATTTCTGCCAGATGGATCACTGGCAGATGATCTCTGTACTCATGGAAAATGGTTCTCTCCAAAGCAGATCCTCAAACAAGAAGCCAATAATTTCTCCATGAAATTATGGCTATCTAGGGAAAATCTCTCAGAGCAAAACTTCCTGGAAATCCAGTCAGAGTGCAAATGACAGTTAATTGCCAGTAAAAACTCCCACAACCCTTCTCTCTTCAGAATTCTCTCCCAGGGCTTGTATCTAAATTCCTCTCTTTTCACTGAAATTCACTCTATTCCTAATGTATATTCCTACAGATGGATTTAGAAAATATATCATAAGCCTGATATGAAACTATAGGATAGTAAACTCATAACTGCACTAAAACTTTTGGGATGCTTTACATAGTGCTAAGAGAAACTTAGTTACCTGTACATTTGCTGAAGCCCTCTCTTTATCAAAAGATCAGTGGTTAATAATTTCTTGGCTTCTCTTAAATATAAGTTCAGGCTTCAAAAAGTAGAAGATAAAATTTCATGTTGAAAAAAGTGAGTTCATGAGGTATGGGAATCTCTCAAAAAGGAAATTTAGAAGATTCCAAGAAGCAGTATGAGGAGAAAAAGGATAATGAGTTATCTAAAGAAATCAATGTAGAAACACAGAGAATTTCCAAAATTAGATTTGTTTGTATATAAAAGACACTTATGTGGGGGAAACTAGGTGACTTAGTGGTTTGAAATCCAGGCTCAGAGATGGGAAGTACTGGATTCAAATTTGGCTTTAGACACTTTCTAATTGGAACTAATACACAATATTGATTCTAAGATGGAAGGCAAGATTTTTTAAAGGCATTTCTAGAATATGCAAATGAAATCAGGAAGAAACAAAATAAATTTTAAAAAATGTGACAGTCTCTTAAGGATAATGTCAATGGCAATAAAGTTATGAATGAACTTGACTGGTAGGGAAAACTGAAGATAATAAAATAATATATTTTATTCTTGAAAAAAGATCAAATTTAAAAAAAAGACTTCATTTGTATAGAACAACAATCCAATATTGTGATAAGAAAATAGCTTCTTAACTTTTATTCTTTTTGTTAATATTTTTTTACTTTTTCTTTCAATGAAGAAGAACCTCTGGATCAGAAAAGGCAGAATGATAATGAGTGATAGGGAGCTAAAACCTAAGCTAAGGAAAGAGAGAGTAAAAGAAGATATGGCTGTCCTTGATGTTTTCAGGTCCCCAGGAAAAGATGAATTACATCTCAGGATAATTGGAGAGTGGGGTGGGGAAGTACACTGTGATAACTGGGCTATTTGTTATTAGTCATCTTTGAAAGTTCTTGAAGAATAGAAGTCATGTAAGACAAGAAGAGGATAAAGGTTTTTCTCAACTGAAAAAAATGTAGTGGGAAGAAGTATGGGCCAGTTCATTTTTTTTAATCATGATAAAATTTTAGAATGAACTAATTGCAAGGATGGTTAGTGAACATATAGAAAATTAAATGATTTATCGGTCAACAAGCCTTCATGACGGCCATTCCAGACCAAATTCATTTCTCTTTTTTATAGGACTACTAAGCCTGTAAATCAGGGAACTATGATATAGGCTGGCACTAGAGAAAAAGTGCCAGACTGAAGAGTATATGAAATTGATCACCTCGATGGGGGAGGGCCCTAGGAGTGGAATCCTGAAGAGGAAAAGACTCTAGTGAGGAGAGCAGTGAGGGTCTCTTGGTCTGGAGATATTGAAGAGAGAAGGTGGATAAAGACTTTCTCCTGAGGGTTACCCATTTTTCCTGCTGGTGACTGGAAATCTTTCCCCCCAACACTTCCCAATTGAAGGAACTTCTGAAGAGAAACCTGAGCAGACTTTACCTCAATTCCTGTTGCCAAGGGGTGAGTAAACCTGACTTTCTCTCAGGAGGGCTCAGTCTGCCAAGGCCTGAGTTTCCCCCAAAACTTGAGGAGGGAGGAGAAAAGGGTTTAGCTAGAGACAGGGACCCCCTTGTCCCACTTTTCTTTTCCCATTCTTCCCTGCCCGTTATTCCGTTTATATTACCTGATTGAGTTAACATTAAAATTATCTGTTCCCTAAGCTGAGTGTGAGTGAATGGATCAAGGGTAGACCCTTTTGGTCTCAAGTAGTAGAGGAAGGACAATAGGGATGAGAGCAAATTGGGGAGAGCAGCTTTAGGTAAGGAGGGAAGGCAGAAGGGAGAAATTCTTCAAAACCCCTCTCCTCTCTCTGAGCTAACCCATTACATCTGCTGTCTCCCATGAACCCCACTTTTGTGGAAGGGGGGTTATCCTCTCTTTCCCTCTCTCTCCATGCCAAAGCCCAGACCTCCCTCTCGAGGTACATCCCTTCCCTCTTTTTATTTTTTTTAAAACAGAACTGTTATGTGAGGATTGGATTTGGCTCTCCCCTGACTATAACAATGAAGGTACTTAGCTCTTCTTTGATTGTGAAGATTAAATTATAATTCCCTGTCAATTTTTAGATCTAATCCCCAAAGTGTAAACACACTACTTAAAGTTGAGCATAGAGATCTGTCTATTTTTAGACTTTAATCCCCATAAGTGTAAACACAGTATTCAGAAGTTAAGTATAGAGATTTACCCATTTTGGATTTAACCAAAAAAGGTACAAACACCCATCTCACATGCTGAGTGGGAGGTCTGTGACCCACATGTGAAAGAGTGGGTGATGAATCAGAATCCACTGACTACCTTCTGGGGAGTCCTAGAGCAGAGCGTCAACTGTGATTGGTAGACCTAAAATTAGGGGAAGTAATACAAGAGAAAAATGTCTTTAAAGAAACAACTGCTTGAATGCAATTTGAAGGGGAACTCTCACTTGAAGTTGTAAAAATGGAGACTTGAATCCAGGACTTCAATCCCCAGAAGACCTTGCTCCACTTCTCCAGAATGCTTTGTAATATCACTGATTTCTCACCTGGGCTGAGAGCAAATCATGACATAAAGGGTCTCTGCTCTGGGGGGGAGGTCTCTTCTCTTTCCTGTTGCCTCTTCCAAGCAGATGTGTCTCTTTTCATAATGTAGGTCAGGTTGTGTCTAGGCCTCTCTGGGCCTAGACACGTGCTTTTCTTACTTGTATTTTTCTTTAATAAACCTCTAAAAATATAATACTCCTTGCAGAGAGAAACTAATTTCTACCTGCCTCAGCTTCCCCTAAATTTTAAATGTTACAGAGTGCAACCTCCTGTGAGAGAATCTTCTGCTGGAGTTCTACTGGCAGTTCTAATGGAGTGGAGAATTTTCTTCACTCAGAAGAGTGCTGACTGGACCTGTTTCCTGGTGACCCCCATTTCTTTGGCTTTCTGGTAAGTGTAAGACTGATTCCCTTTTCCTTGGCCTTTCCAGAGATATTAGCCTCCAGAAAAGCCCATCATCTTGAGACTCCTTTCCCTTGGCAGGGACCTTTGAACTCCTGCCTTGCTCAAAAGGAGGCTAGAGCAGCTATCTCTCTCTCTTTTCCTTTGCTTTCTCTCTTCCTTAATATATATTTCCCTCTTTATTGAAAAATAAATTACCATAAAATCCATTCTGACTTTAGCAATTCATTTGGGATTTGGTAATTAAATCCCTGGTGACCAACTAAAATATTATTCAGTTCAACCATAAATTTAACAATCATAAATATAGTTTTAGATTTTTTGATAACTTCTTTTGTGATATTTTTTTAAAAAGTTTTATAGTCTATTTCAGTGCCAACTCACTTCCATTTGTATCCCTACTATCATCCCAACCATAAAATTATTACTTATAAGAATAAAGAAGAAAAAGCACTTAATTCATCTAGCCATAGTTGCCTACCAAAGAAGGAAATTAATTTTCTATCTCTTCATTGGGAAAACTTTGGTCCTGTAGCATATTCAAGATTTTGATACTGTATTTTCTATTTATGTTGTTGTCATTGGGTATGTGGTTTTTCTGTTTATTTTGTTCTATATTATTTCATATGTACTTTCCCCTCATATGCTTCTGAATTCTTTGTTTGTGTTTTCTAGTAGTTTAGTGATATTTTATTCAATTCTTTAATCAAAATTGTTTAGTTATCTCAATGAATATGTGCTGTTTGTGAGCCTTTCTTTTTGTCTGACTTCATTTGGTATATGCCTTGTCATGAAATCTCTAGGTCAAAGGTAATTAATATTTTATTAAGCTTCTTAAGTTAATTCAAAATCAATTTACAGAATTATTTAATCATTTCACATATTCTTTCTGTGGCTCTCCCTAAGCCAGAAGTGACCAGTTTTTTTGCCTTCTTTTCTGATTTGCCCAATATGTAATAAAACCTCAGTTATTTGATTTTTAATTTCTCTTATTATTAAAGATTTGGAGAATTCTTTCACATGACAGTTAATAGTTTGTAATTCTTCTTTTAAGGTTGGTTTATTCTTATCCCTTCATCAGTTCTTCATTGAGTAACTGCTCATGGTCCTCTAGTGGTAGTTCTCTGTATATCTTATAGCTATCAGAGATATTTGAGGCAAATTTTTCCCACCTAATAATCAATTTTCTTTTTTCACTCTAGTTATATTGATTTTGTTTATGCAACCCCCACCCAATTTTCTGTAATTTAAAGTAATTATTTTATCTTTTTGTATTTCCTCTCTTAGTTTATTTGGTTAAGAATGACCTGTGGAGCCATAGTGATGAAAGGTACCTGACTTGGTCCTCTTCAATTTTTTTTCATTTTGTAAGCTTTAATATTCATGTCATAGATTGATTTTTATTAGTTATGGTATATAATATAATATGTTGATCTAAACCTACTTTCTGCCAAACTACTGTCCAGTATTTTTGTTCAATTATTGCCAAATGGAGAGTTCTTTCTCAAATAAATTATATTCTCACTTTTATTGAACTCTGGGTAATTGAACTTGACTTTTTCTTATTTATCCTTATCTAGTCTATTTAGTAGTTTTTTTGATTTCCATTTTTAATCAGTAACGTGTATTTTAATAATTACTGTTATATATATTAGGTTCTTAAGGTGGCATTCCTTCTTTGTTCCTTCTTTTTAAACATTTTATTTAATTGATTAACTAAGAAATTTTTTCCATGGTTACATGATTCATGTTCTTTCCCACCCCTCTTTCCACCCCCTCCCATAGTCAATGCTCAATTCCACTGGGTTTTACATGTGTCATTGATCAAGACCTATTTCCTTATTATTGATATCTGCACTAGGATGATTGTTTAGATTCTACATCCCCAATCATATCCCCATTGAACCATGTGATCAAGCAGTTGTTTTTATTCTCTGTTTCTACTCACACAGTTCTTTCTCTGAATGTGGATAGTGCACTTTCTCATAAGTCCCTCAGAATTGTCCTGGATCATTTCATTGCTGTTATTAGAGAAGTCCACTTTTGTTCCTTTTTTAATTACATTATTTTCTTTGAAATTATTTGCCTTTTATTCCTTCAAGTAAATTTGTATGCTACTTTGAAACATAGAATTTTTTTAGACAAAACTGAGAGATATAAGTTATATGAATAAAGAGGTGATTTAGTGGCCAATGTAAAAAAATAATCCTTAAACATTTTATATTAAATTGTAGAATGGTCTCCAGTGATGTGCCGAAGGGATCCATGTTTGGTCCTATGTTATTTAACATCAGTACCAATGGTGAGCAAAGGCAAAGACAGGATGATTATGAAAGCTGCATATGAAACAAACCTGGGTGGAGACACTAACATATCTTATCCCCTAGGATCCAAAAATAATCTCATCAGGCCACAAAATAAGGTCAAATATAATAACATTATGTTTTGTACTAACTGGTATAAAGTCATATATTTAGAAAACCAACTTCACTATTCATTTTAAAAAGATTTTGTGGTTTTAGTGTATTAAAATCTAGTTGTAATATCTGTAGGAATTAAAATTAGATCTCAATAATAAAATGATATATTTTAGGAGATTTATTAGTGATCATTAGAAATCAAGGAATAAAGAAGATACAAAGTAAAGACCACATGTCCATGGCTTAGCAGTAAGATCAAATGCCTGTCTTACTACTACCAAGCTCTGGAAAGGAAGTAAAGAGGACAAAGTAGGACCTCCCACTCATTTTATTTCCTGTCTACAGGAAGTATGTAATGCCAGGAAATCCCCTGTCTACACAAAGTACATAATGACAGGAAGTTGGTGGGCTCCTGGGAAATGTAGTTCTTTTTTCAGGTAATGGATTTTCAATTATAGATTCCCTCCTGATGATTATTGGGAGACTAGTCTCCCCAAGTGATCATTAAACATAATCAGTTTTTTTTAAATTACAATAATTTGGTGATAAAAGGAAAAGAGGACAAAATCGATGATTGCTAGGCGCATTGAGAAAAATCCAGTAGGGGGAAGTCCCCTTTGGAATAAGAGGATACATAAGAAACAAATGCATTCAACCCAACACAGTTCAAATCACCACATTCCAAAGTTCACTCTAGATCTTCTGGTGCAGTATGTGGTCTGTGGAGGCATCTTCATGGTTCCTTCTCCAAACAGCTGGATTTGGAGAGGTAGCATGTTTCTTAACCCAAAATTACTCTCAAATAAATTTAACCTTTGCATTTTAGAATAATAATATATTCCCCCCTGAAAAGGGTGTTGAAAAACACAGGGATCACTTAGGGATGCATGTTGAGTTATGAGGTATATTAATCAATTGGCAAGAGGAATCTAAAACATCAAAACAAAATCCAAATAAAAGAGAAAAACATTATTTCTGGATGAAATATAAACTATTAAAGTCTTATGTGTAAAAATTCTAAGTAAAAGAAAAATAAATTTATAACAGCTCCTTGAATCAGGGCTCAATTAAAGTAACTTCTATCCCACAAGTTTGTAGGAAAAATGCAGTAATTTTTCACTTACCCATTTGCAGCCAAGACTACAGAAAGTTTTGTCACACAATGAAAGACAGAATAGGGACTAGATTATAGGAGCCAGGAGTCAAATTTGAGATACTTGGTAGAATGTGGGACAAGGAAAGACCTGCCTCTGGCATATGTCAAAACAGCCACAACCTCAAACCCCAAACAAATTCAAGTCCTCTTATCTTGGCTCAAAATTTTATCAATCCCATTGGGATTGATTGGTCTCTTTGACCTTGTGCTTGATTGGCTCTATGCAGTTTAGCTTTCTGCTTCTTTATCACTGTGCAATGGATTTTTTTTAAATTTTCTTCTCCTGGAATCAGACAGAATTATTAAGCAAATTCCCATAATTTTTGTAAACAACCAATGGCATCATTTTATAGTCTAAATCTTTTTGGGTATGCATTAATATTATGGTAAATATATTTTAAACATATGACTGCAAAATTTAAAAAAATTAAAGAAAAAATCTCAATATTGTTGACATGTGCATTAAATACAAAAAGCAAAGAAAAAACAAAACTCAGATACTATTTGCACATGCAAGGAAAAACAATAATAAAAAAGAGTTTTAAAAATAAAAAATATATATATATATAGCTTACAATCATTGACTCGCTGTCAGTTAAGAAAAGTTAGAATACAAAGGTTCCTCACCCCAAAAATGAGATCCATTTCTTCCTACAAACCTGGCCATGATCCACTGTGAGTGCAAGCAAATGATTTTCACAAAGTAACAGTTTTTTATAAAGAACAATACTACAACAGGTAATGCACATTCAAGAAGTATCAAAAACCCCAAAGTTATAATAGCCCATTTAATGACAATGGCAAACAAACCCATGAATCTGATGTTTGACATTTAAAGCTAATGGATAATTGTCCCAGGTTTTTCAGGTGTAGTAAATCTGTCAACCTTGGTTGAAATATTTTAAACAAAGTAAAATTTATTTGGGTCTAGAATATTATTAAGAAATCTAGATTGTTCTGATGGAAATAAATTAAACTGAAGAGTTGCAAATAAGAGATGCTCCCTCTTGGGAGCCATCCAGGGGTAACATGCCCTGGGATCAACTTCCTAGCTCCTTTGGTATGAGACTATTATGTCCCATCCATTCACATTTTTACAAACAGGAAGGAGGGGATTATAATTGTACCTTAGCTACTAAAATGGACCTCTTGTTACAAATAACTCAGAGATAGGCAAAATAATCAGTCAGAGTTGTTGAAAAAAATTTTTTTTAATCGTGTTTAAAGACACTTTAAAATCAATTTGAGATATTTAACTTATTAAATTTATCAAAGGTTGCTATACAATTGTAACCAGTTTTGATGAAATCCTCCATCATCTATGTGACAATTTACAAAGCCAAAATGGAAGAAATAATTGTTTTTATATAGGCTTATTCAATAATATTTCTTCAGTATATTTATGGGGGAAAGTAACAGAATATATCAGTAGCTAAAAGACAGTAGATTAAACTGATTTAGTGTAACAGAATTAGTATTGAATACATTAACATATGAACTTAAAACAACAAAATTAAATTTTAAAGACAATTAATAACATACAATAAAAACAACAAAAATGCAGAGACTTTCATAAAACAATGTAGTCTTAAATTTTTCCCCTCCAGTCTCTTTAAAGTTCTTTTCTATATCATCTAGATTCCTTTTGTCAGATTTTTTTTTTGGATCTCCCATAGTGAGGGAGAATTCCTCATTGAATATGATTAGGAGGAATCCCAAATTGGATGAATCTGAGAGACTGGGCAGGCCCAAATGGCAAAACCTTGTAGAGAGATGAGTTTCCTATCCTAAATATTAGGCAAGATAAATGAAAGGATTAGTGCACTCATGAAAAAACATCCTAAAGCTAGAAGCTGTTTGAAATAGGTAATGTCTTCTTTTTCACAGAATGAGCCATGCTTGTAATTTACTTCCTGTTTGGAAGAGTAACTTCCTTCTTCCCTTCCCCCTTGAGGTAAAACAGCCACATGGAGAGGGAGTTAGGAGGCTAATCGTTGCCTAAGAAAATAAAACCCCAGTTTTTACCAGCTAGTTTGTGATTCTGAAGACTACCAGCAGCTACCAGCAGCCCAACAGGACTGGGGCTGGGGCCAGAGATCAGGAGGCTTCAGGAGTAGGAGCAGGCATTATCAGCAATATCAATGCCAGAGGCAGCAGCGGGGAACTGAAAATTCCATTTGCAATGATAAAGACAGAAGAACAGTCAACAGACATTTATTAAGCACCTACTATATTATAGGCACTATTCCAAGAGCTGGGGACTCAAAGAAAGATGAAACCCAGTTTATGCTCTCAAGGACCTCACAATTTAATGGGGAAGTCATTCCTCACAATTTAATGGGGAAGTCATTATGAAAGTAACTATGTACAGATAAAATATATACCAGATAAACTGGAGGTAGTCTCAGAAGAAAGGCACTACAAACTAGATAAAGCCTCATTGCAAATGGAAAATTTTCATCTTTCTTAAAAGCCCTAGATCTGAACCCCACAATCTAGTAACATAAATTTAGGCTATTTATAGCCAGGTTTGATATGATACCTTCCTTAAGAAGCTTATGTATATTCTTTCTCATTCCAACTTGCATCTACTTCTAGTCCAATTCTAGATACCTGACATTTCTAAATTTCTTGGGGTTTCTAACTTCTCTCAACTCAAGTTAAACTCCCAATTGAGCATTCTGGGATCAAAGCTAAAAATAACTATCTTGGTTCCCAGCCTCTATTGAAGTAGATGTTTTCCCTTTTTTTTTAAACTATCTGTCTTCTCTAAGATCTTAGAGTTCCCTCTTTTGATCTATTACATATCATCATAGAGTAGTGAGAAGAAAAGTGGATTACAAATCAAGAGACATGAGTTCTAGTGTTCAATTTCTCATTATCATGATTCTCACACACACACAAAACATCACAAGAGCGAATTCTTTTGAGTCTAGGTTTACTCACTTTCTCTTATAAGGACAGCAATGCCTAATCTGCTCTGCCATAAATAAAATAAGAAAATGCAAAGAAATGAAAACAAACTAGTGCTTAGGGAACTTAAACACTACAGAGGTAGACAAATGGGTGGGTGGATGGATAATTAGATGGAGAGTAGGAGGAAGGGAGAGGGAGAGAGAGGAGGAATGGGAGAAGCAAAACAAGAGTCTTTGCCTTCAAAGAGCTACTATCCTAATGGAAGAATAAAACATATGAATAAAAGAATGGAAAAGGGGGAATGGGGAGCAGGGAATATACCCATACAAGATGTGGGGGAAAGACCAAGAGGTTGTCTAGGGGTATCATGGGCTGGTCTAGGTGTGAAGAAAACATGATAGTGAGCATTAGTCATTCCCCAAATGGAGGTTCAGAGAGAAACTCGCCAATCACACACTAAAGCATGTATAAACTAGTTATATGTATAGTAGATATTTATATTTGTCAATGTGTGCATGATTACAAAATTAGTGAACAAAATTAACATAAATAATTTCTAAATGAAAAATTACAGATTATTGTTTTCTGCAAAATGATAAAGACTAGAAATTTAATTTGGTCATGGGTCTTGCTATGCTTCTCTATGATTTTAGCAGCTCAGTCAGTAGTCATTCATAGGCCATAGGAGCTTGAATATCAAAAAAGTCTGTACCTCAGCAATTGTCAGGTACACCTCAGAATTAACTTTAATCAGAGAACTGCATTTATGTATCTCTGTAAGCAAAAAACCCCATCAACAGTAAGGAAACTTTCAATGTGTTTACAATAGCAAGTTGGAGGTGGATCAAGCACATAAATAAACCCAATGTGATAAATTAAAGATGAGTTTAGGATAGGAAAATACTTTGAAAAACATAACACACTCAATGATTATTTGTATTTTCCTGTAGGTTTCAAGAATGCAATTCATCTCAGACAGGTAACTTGAATTCCTTAAGGGAAATTCAGTGTTCCCTATTTCCTTATTAATTTGGGGCATGATATCCATGTTAGCTCTCAGAGTTGTATCCTTTCTCATCCAGAAGTTATTCTCTTTAACAGAGAAAATGTAAGTAAAATAAAGCCTTCTGAAACTTTACCTTCTTTCTGTTGTAACATCATTTTAACACTGAATACAAGCATTGGTGTTTTTCCTTCACTGATCTTCCATTTCCCCATAATACAACACACACACACACACACACACACACACACTTGTCCTTAGCTTTCCTGGTCAGTTTCAGTTCATTCTGTGCTTGAGTACTTCTGACACTTTTTACTCTCTCATGCCACACTTTCCTATTCATTTTTTTTTACTATCTTTTGCCTTTATTTTTCTGTACATGTATTTTAAAAATCTAAGTATGGAGACAAATTCCCTATATATTCATATCAGCCTCATTTGATACCTCCATTTTCTCCTCATTGGAATTAACATTGAACCAACCCTTCTGGTTATACCAGTGGTATAGAAACTCACAACTGTGACCAAGTTGGAAATGCTTCAAGAACAGTGGACATATGTCTGTTATTTAAGGCTAGCCCAGACAAGTTCAGAGAGGTTCCTAGATAATAGAGTATTCATCTACAGAAAACTCTCTTAGATTCCCTGCTAAGTTTTATAGGGATTACAATGTGCACAAGTAGAGGAAATATTTTTTTAAAATGTCATTGGTTCTGAGTGACAGGAGAAGTAGGGGAAATACCATTGTTATGGGGCATTGTTTTCACAAAAATGAAATCATGGATCCTTGGAGGATTGAAATCAGTTCAGAACTGGCATACATTTAAGATTATATAGTCAGCCTTACATGATTTTATGTATTTTGAAGAATTGGACCAGTAGAACTCCTCTGCCCCACTCAATTTATAACCAAATTAAAATCTCAATTCAGAGGCAGAGAAATTTCTTCATATTTGTTGTGAAGCAGAAGTTTATATAAGAGACCACACATTATTTCCCTACTTTTTTCTCATACGAAACTGGCATAGCTAATAATCGCCACATGTAATTTCAAGATCATGTCATGAGATAAAGCTTTCAGGCCATAGTTTTTGGTGTCAATATTATGGCAGCGATTCTTTTATATCATGACCCAAATCACATCACAGAAGCACAGTTCCTATATGTGGCAACACTCTTTAAGAAAACACAAATTACCCATGAGTTGAGTACTCAACTCATGCTGTAATACCAGCTTTATAAAAGAGAAGAGCCTTCCATTATCTGTCCCTGGACCATAAATCTTAGGAGGGCACCATGATCTCAAAAGAGGGGGGGGGGGCATCCCACCAAGTTGGAAATAAAAGGATGTGAGTCTTGACCATTTTTATATCTTTGTGAGCTTGAGTGAATAACATGACCTTAAAGAGTCTCAATTTCCTCATATCTATTAAGGGGGCTAGACTAGATTATCTGATATTCTGTTTTCCTCAAATGGAGTGGGCTTAAGCTGACCCAGGAAAAAGATCAGCAGCTGAATTGAAAGAGGGATCAAGGAGGAAAAAAAAACTAAATTAATTCCTCTCAAGAAATGAACAAAAAATTCATTCTTTTTTCAGATAATGAGGGAAATTTTTGGTAATACATTTTTTCCCTATACTAACTGAAAGAATATATTTCAAGGCTGTTTGTTTTAAGTTCATGTCATCCTTAAGTTATATACAAAAGAAGAAATTATTTCTTTTTCAACGTGGACCCATCTTTATCACCAGATATCTGGCCTTGGAAATGTTCGGTCTTGACCTGATGAGGAGGGAGAAGAATATGAATAACTTTTTTCCTCCTGATGCTACGGTACTTTGCTACAAGGAAGAAAGGAATAAACAAACAACTAGGATGAATGTCTGACAGTTGCTACTCCATCAACCTTGAAATTACTCACATCCAAAAGGGTATGAACAACAGAGATAAAGCCTCTGAAATAGGAACCAGTTCAATGGAAGCCTGCTTGTATAAGCTCTTTTCAATTTTTAATTTAATTTATTATTATTTTTTTGCCATATGCCATCTCTAGCTAAGTGAGCTGGACAGCCTCCAAATGCAGTGTGGAGCTTAGTAACTATGAAAGACAATAAGCTGAACACAGGTTGCCTTCAAATAGGCTTGCCTTATATCACCAGTATTAATGTTAGTGTCATTATGGAGAGAGACTGACAAGTAGATGGTAGTAAAGTGGTAGATCTACAAATACAAAGTGACTATGCTGAGTATTGAAATATACAATGTGCCATAGTTCCTGATCTCCAACATTAAGAAATGGAAAAAGACTTTATTTGCCATGTAGCCCAACTATATCATTTTTTTTCAGGGACAGAAAATGAGGCCCAAAGAGGTCATATAACTTTCCTAAGATCTCACAGTTAGTTAAATAGCAGAACCAAATGCTTTCACTTCAAATGTAGTATTCTTTTCCCTGTACCATGTGATTAATGAAATGGAAGAGCTCTGAAAAAGTTATCTCTACATCATCTTTCTTTATACTTGTATTTTAAATGAATTGCTATAGAAGCCTATTTAAAGGGATCTTTTGACAGTCTTTGGGAAAGTGAGATTCATGTTACAATACTAATTATCTACTTTAATTGTTTATAATGCCTGTCATGAGAATCACACTTTGAAGTTTCCATTGGCTTTATGTACATTATATCATTTGATCTTAACTATGATAGTCTATTAAATAAAAATAGCTGAAAAGTAAATAGTACTTGATATGTTGTTTCCTTTGTTCCTTAAAATAACCCTAGGAAATAGATACTGTGTAACCAGTAAGGGTTTTGAGGCCATTTCTTGGGAAATAACTTTGTTTATTAATGAGGACATGCCATTTGCATTAGCAAAGAATGGATTTTTTCATTAGTTTCATTCCTTGAAAAAGAGACCAAGTAAATCCTGCCTCTTGCTTATAAAAGGAGTTATGCCTTCTTTCTGATTGATTTCATCAGTCTTTGGACTTCCCTTAAAGTCTCCATTGGTGGATATTTCAAAACAGGAGGTAGAAATAAGATAAAAATAGATACAAGATCTAGATTGAAAAAAAAAAGAGACATCATAAATAAATTAGCAGAACAGGGAATAAATTACAAATCACATTTATAGAAAAGAGAAATTTTTGAATAAACAAGAGATGGGAAATCATTATGAGATGTAAAATGCATAATTATGAGAACATTAAATTGAAAAGTTTTTGCACAAATAAAACAAATGTTGCCAAGATTAGAAGGAAAGCAGAAAATTGGGACAATGTTTTCACAGGCAGCTGTAGTGACCCACAAATGATTTCCAGAGCTGGCATCTGACATGTAGCCTCTCAGACCAAGGTCTCATATCTAAAATACATATAGGACTTTGTTAAATTCATAAGAATAAGAGGCATACCCCAATTGGTAAATGGGCACAAATGATATGAATGGACAGTTTCTGAATAAAGAAATCAAAACCATATAGGTATATGAAAAAATGTTCTAAATCACTACTGACTAGGAAAATACAAACAAAACAGTTCTGAGGGGTCATCTCATGGCTAAAATGACAAATATTGAAGGGGATGTGGGAAAGCAGGCACACTAATACACTGTTTATGGAACTGTGAATTGATTGATTCATTCTGGAAAAAAAAATTGGAATTAGATCCATAGAGCTATGAAACTATGGACACTCTTAGACTCAGCAAGACAATAGTTGGGTCTATGTCCCAAGGAGATCAGAGAAAAAGGAAAAGAACTTCTATATTCCAAAATATTTATAGCAGCTCTCTTTGTGGTGGAAAAGAACTGGAAATCAGTTGGGAAATGGCCAAATAAATTATGGCATATGATTAAGATGGAATACTACTGCACCATAACAAATGATGAACATACTAATTAAAAAAAACTAAGGAAGAACCACATAAGATAATGTAAGGGTTACATTTAGGGGTTGAGACTGAATATAATAATTATTGGTCACCAAGGATTTTATTTATAAAATCCTAAATGAAACACTCAAGTCAGAATGGAGTTTTATGTGATTTAATTACAGCAGGAGGAAGGAATTGAGAGAGAGAGAGAGGGAGAGAGGGAAAGGAGTTAACTCAAAACTGCTCTGGCTCAGGCTGAGCCAAGGTGGGAGTTTAAGGCCTTGGAGAGTCAAGGGAAAGAAGGGAGTCAGTCCTTATCACTCACATGACCGATCTGAAGGAAAGCTGTCTGTGGGGCTCCTCCAAGCTCCCGGATCGAACTAATGTCTAACCCTTTCCAAAGGAAGTGACGAGAACTTCAAAGGTAGTTCTTTACATCACTTCCTGCATCTCACATGTACCAATGGTGGCTCAAGCTTGGCTTAGGACAGCCCAGGGGAACAGTTAGTTGTTTCTGATTTGTCATTAGCTAGCACATGCCCGTGTAGTGTGGGTGTGCACATTCCTGGTGTTAGATCAAGCAAGATGGAGAAAATCTAAAAATCACAATCCCCCCTGATGATGATGATTGGGAGACTAATCTCCTCAATTGATCACTAAACATATAAGTGTCCTGCACCCCAAAAATTTCTAACTGCAGGTGTATACAAAATTTTACCCTCTAAGAAGAAAACTATAAGAGAGAGAGAAAGCAAAACCAATATTATGCTGAGCACATTGACAAAAAGCAATTGGGGGCAGTTCCCTTTGGCATAAGAGTGTACATTCAAAATAAATGTTCAATAAACTGCACCCCAAGGTTCATTCTAGATCTTCCTGTAGTGTAAGGGTTTAGGTATCTTTCTGCAAACAGTTCATTCTCTGGATTTAGGAGTTAGCAAGCTTCTTCTCTGAAGATCTTCCTCAAACAAAAATTTAAATCTTGGATTTATGAAAATACAATCCCCCCTGAAGAAGGTGTTGAAAATACCCAGTTCAGCTTAGGATACAAAGTTTAGTTATGGGGGTGTGTGAGTCAATTTAAAAAAAATGAAAACAAAAACAAAAGAAAGAAAAAAATAATGAAAGAAAAAGTAAATCCTTTTAATTGTTCTCTTTTCCTCTTATCCTCAAATTGTTGTAATTTCAATGTTGTTATATTTACAAGATCCAGTGGAGAGACTAGTCTTCCTCGGGCCTCGGGGGGATGGGGGCGAGAAGTAAAATGGAGATTTGAACCCTAGACTTCAATCCTCAGAAGTCCTTGGTATTTCCCAGAATTCCCTATAATCTCACCTGAGTCTCCACCTGGGCAAGATCACAATGAGTATTTAACTGGCTCTCTGCCTCACACACACCTCTCTACTCAGCCATTGCAATGGTGTAGTAAGTAAGCTAAGCGTGGGCATTCTGAATTGGCTAATCAGCCATGGGCATGTGGTTTATTTTCTTTATTCCTTGATTTTCTAATAATCCTTAATAAACCTCACAAAATATAATATTTTTATTACTAGAGACTAATTTAAGTTTTACAATAATAAAGAATGAAATGAGTAGAATCAAGGGAACAGTACATACAGCTGCAGATTTAATATTTGAGGAATAACTTGTGGATGTTCACCTCCAGAGAATGAACTGAGAAATGAAAACACAAAAGATATAGCCTATATATATGTGTATATATGTGTGTGTGTGTGTGTGTGTGTGTGTGTGTGTGTGTGTGTGTGTGTATCTGTTTGCCAGATGATGCCTTCTGTGGTGTGGATAGGAAAGAAAGTGGCTGAGATACTTAGAAGTAAATTCTATTAATACATTTTTTAAAAAAAGAGGACGTAGACTTAGAGACCTCAACTTCTCCCTCATTACTTCATCACAGGGCAGGTGTCTTTTTGCCTTATCCCAGAAGATTCACCCCTCTCCCCAGTATGTGGTTGCTCTAGCATACTATTAAAATGGGTTAAAATTCATCATGGCTGATCAGTCCTGCCTATAAATCTTCTAAGATCGTATCAAAAGAAAGAAGGTCCCAACCCAGTTTGGTATCCTGGGGGGGGCTAGGGTGGGGAATGATGGGAGCAACTGGAAACCTGGAGGCAGATTATTTCAGCCTGAACTTAGTGGGAAATTATTTTACTTAAATATCACAATTCAATATTCATTTTCTTCAACTACAAGTAGTATTGCCATTTTACAAATGATAAATCTAAGAGTTAAAGGAATTAAGTGATTTTTAGGTGCCTGGGAAGCATCAGAAACAGGATTTTGACCCTTTCTTGTATTGTGGATTCATTTGGAAATCTGGTTAAACCCCATCTCAGAATAGTGTCTTCAAATTCATAAAATAAATTCATAGGATTAAAAAGGAAACCAATTATATTGAAATGACTATTAGTGATTTTTAAATTCACAGATCCCAGATTAAGAAGTCCTCCCCTGAGTCTAGCACTTTATCCATCTTATTATACTTCCTTTCCAGGCAGACATGTATTATCTTTGTTTTACACATAAGAAATTGAAGAGCCATTAAATTACTTATACCTAGATTTAAAATTTTGAGCCAGAAAAGAGTTTGGAGTTCACCCAGACTGGAATTTCTCAAACTATGTTCTATGGACTCCTGAAGGTCTGCAAAGGAATCCAATCAGGTACTCCATAGAAAACAGTTGTAGAGGCAGACAAGCACATCTGTCTACTTTATCATCTGTGTTGTCACCAACTGCCAAGTACTATTGCAGCTGCAGCCCCCATCTAGAGAGGTGGAAAGCACAGGAGCCAGGTCAACCAGGAGTCCAGAAATACACCACCTCTTTTTGGTTTTATTACCTATCCTAATTAAAACTTCTGCCATGATGAAGGGACTAAGCAAGAGGATAAGGTCTAAACTGGACCAGTTTGAATGATCACAGCCTCCAAAACATGGGATAACAACTACTAAATTCAACCCTGAATCTCTACTCTGGTCTGATATTTTTGCCAATGCAGCTTCAGAACTTGTTATAAAAGCAGAAATAAGAATAAAAAAGTTGCCAAATACTCCCTATTCCTCCTAGGCCCTTTAAGAGCTACTTTCAGTTTCAACTTGACAGAGAAAATATAGAAAAAAAAGTTGAAGAATTAAATAAAAGTCTAAATTTCCAAACAGCTTTCCTAGAGTTCTACCATATCCCTCACTCTATGTGCTTATCCCTTACCCTATGTTCTATAGCAACTACTGTTTCTTTGTTGCCCTACCTGGGGCCTTGTTACTGTCCTTTCCATTAGTTTCTTCACAAATTCTCAATCTTCTCTCATGGACTTCACCATTTCAATTTCTTCTTGGGCCAACATCCTTAACTTCTTTTCTTGTTTATTTATTCCATACTCCCTTCTGCCTATCTGTTCCTTCCATAAGTTGTTCTGTGGGTAAAACAACCTTATGTCTTGGATATTCCAGGACAATCCTGTTTTGAAGTATTCTCTCATTCACAAATCAGAGAGTAAAAAAGGAATATATGTGCCCTCAATTTTTTATAACAAAAAATATGTTCATTACAGATATTGGAAAATTGAGGATATAAAATGGAGGGAAGACATCCTCATTTTCTCAATGTCTATATTTTCATCTGCTCACGATCTCTTTCTGCAATAGACCTAGTATTGGTCTTTCTTGCTTTTACTTCACCACTCATTTATGGCGATTTTTCTCTTTAGTTAGGTATCTCCTTCTTTTCCTGTTCTTTTTTTTTTTTTAATATATTTTATTTGATCATTTCCAAGCATTATTCGTTAAAGACATAGATCATTTTCTTTTCCTCCCCCCCACCCCCCATAGCCGACGCGTAAGTCCACTGGGCATTAGATGTTTTCTTGATTTGAACCCATTGCTTTGTTGATAGTATTTGCATTAGAGTGTTCATTTAAAGTCTATCCTCTGTCATGTCCCCTCAACCTCTGTATTCAGGCAGTTGCTTTTTCTCGGTGTTTCCACTCCCATAGTTTATCCTTTGCTTATGAATGGTGTTTTTTTTCTCCTGGATCCCTGAAAGTTGTTCAGGGACATTACACCGCCCCTAATGGAGAAGTCCATTACGTTCGATTATACCACAGTGTATTAGTCTCTGTGTACAATGTTCTCCTGGTTCTGCTCCTCTCGCTCTGCATCACTTCCTGGAGGTTGTTCCAGTCTCCATGGAACTTCTCCACTTTATTATTCCTTTGAGCACAATAGTATTCCATCACCAACATATACCACAGTTTGTTCAGCCATTCCCCAATTGATGGGCATCCCCTCGTTTTCCAGTTTTGGGCCACCACAAAGAGTGCAGCTATGAATATTTTTGTACAAGTCTTTGTGTCCATTATCTCTTTGGGGTACAGACCCAGCAGTGCTATGGCTGGGTCAAAGGGTAGATATTCTTTTGTCGCCCTTTGGGCATAGTTCCAAATTGCCCTCCAGAATGGTTGGATCAGTTCACAACTCCACCAGCAATGAATTAATGTCCCTACTTTGCCACATCCCCTCCAGCATTCATTACTTTCCTTTGCTGTTATGTTAGCCAATCTGCTAGGTGTGAGGTGATACCTCAGAGTTGTTTTGATTTGCATCTCTCTGATTATAAGAGATGTAGAACACTTCTTCATGTGCTTGTTAATAGTTTTGATTTCTTTATCTGAGAACTGCCTATCCATTTCCCTTGCCCATTTATCAATTGGAGAATGGCTTGATTTTTTGTACAATTGATTTAGCTCATTATAAATATGAGTAATTAAACCTTTGTCAGAGGTTTCTATGAAGATTTTTTCCCAATTTGTTGTTTCCCTTCTGATTTTAGTTATATTGGTTTTGTTTGTACAAAAGCTTTTTAGTTTGATGTAGTCAAAATTATTTATTTTACATTTTGTGATTCTTTCTATATCTTGCTTGGTTTTAAAGCCTTTCCCCTCCCAAAGGTCTGACATGTATACTATTCTGTGTTTACCCAATTTACTTATGGTTTCCTTCTTTATGTTTAAGTCACTCACCCATTTTGAATTTATCTTGGTGTAGGGTGTGAGGTGTTGATCTATTCCTAGTCTCTCCCACACTGTCTTCCAATTTTCCCAGCAGTTTTTATCGAATAGTGGATTTTTGTCCCAAAAGCTGGGATCTTTGGGTTTATCGTATACTGTCTTGCTGAGGTCGTTTTCCCCCAGTCTATTCCACTGATCTTCCTTTCTGTTTCTTAGCCAGTACCAAATTGTTTTGATGACTGCTGCTTTGTAATATAGTTTGAGGTCTGGGACTGCAAGGCCCCCATCATATGTGTTTTTTTTCATTATTTCCCTGGATATCCTTGATCTTTTGTTCTTCCAAATGAACTTTGTTATGGTTTTTTCTAAATCAGTGAAGAAGTATTTTGGTAGTTCAATGGGTATGGCACTAAATAGATAAATAAGTTTGGGTAGGATGGTCATTTTTATTATATTGGCTCGTCCTATCCATGAGCAGTTAATGTTTTTCCAATTGTTCAAGTCTAGTTTTAGTTGTGTGGCGAGTGTTTTGTAGTTGTGTTCATATAGTTCCTGTGTTTGTCTTGGGAGATAGATTCCTAGGTATTTTATTTTGTCTAAGGTGATTTTGAATGGGATTTCTCTTTCTAGTTCTTGCTGCTGAGCTGTGTTGGAGATATATAGAAAAGCTGATGATTTATGTGGGTTTATTTTGTATCCTGCAACTTTGCTAAAGTTGTTGATTATTTCAATTAGCTTTTTGGTTGAATCTCTAGGATTCTTTAAGTAGACCATCATGTCATCCGCAAAGAGTGATAACTTGGTCTCCTCCTTGCCTATTCTGATACCTTCAATTTCTTTATCTTCTCTAATTGCTACTGCTAGTGTTTCTAGTACAATGTCAAATAGTAGAGGTGATAATGGGCATCCTTGTTTCACTCCTGATCTTATTGGGAATGCATCTAGTTTATCCCCATTGCAGATGATATTAGCTGTTGGTTTTAGATATATACTGTTTATTATTTTTAGGAATGACCCTTCTATTCCTATGCTTTCTAGTGTTTTTAATAGGAATGGGTGTTGTATTTTATCAAAGGCTTTTTCTGCATCTATTGAGATAATCATGTGGTTCTTGCTAGTTTGCTTGTTGATGTGGTCAATTATGTGGATGGTTTTCCTAATGTTGAACCAGCCCTGCATCCCTGGTATGAATCCTACTTGATCATGGTGAATGATCCTTCTGATCACTTGCTGGAGTCTTTTTGCTAGTATCCTATTTAAAATTTTTGCATCTATATTCATTAGGGAGATTGGTCTATAGTTTTCTTTCTCTGTTTTTGACCTGCCTGGTTTTGGAATCAGTACCATGTTTGTGTCGTAAAAGGAGTTTGGTAGAACTCCCTCTTTGCTTATTATGTCAAATAGTTTGTATAGTATTGGGGTTAACTGTTCTCTGAATGTTTGATAGAATTCACAGGTGAATCCATCAGGCCCTGGGGATTTTTTCTTAGGAAGTTCTTTGATGGCTTGATGGATTTCAATTTCTGATATGGGATTATTTAAGAATTCTATTTCCTCTTCTGTTAGTCTAGGCAGTTTGTATTTTTGTATATATTCATCCATTTCTCCTAAATTGGTGTATTTATTGCCATATAATTGGGCAAAGTAATTTCTAATGATTGCCTTAATTTCCTCCTCATTGGAGGTGCTGTCCCCCTTTTCATCTTTAATGCTGTGAATTTGCTTTTCTTCCTTCCTTTTTTTAATTAGATTGACCAGTACTTTGTCTATTTTGTTTGTTTTTTCAAAGTACCAGCTTCTTGTCTTATTTATTAAATCAATAGTTCTATCACTTTCGATTTTATTAATTTCTCCCTTAATTTTTAGGATTTCTAATTTGGTTTTCTGCTGGGGGTTTTTAATTTGATCGCTTTCGAGTTTTTTCAATTGCATTTCCAATTGATTGATCTCTGCTCTCCCTTGTTTGTTAATATGAGCTTTCAGGGATATGAATTTGCCTCTGATTACCGCTTTGGCTGCATCCCAAAAGGTTTGAAAGGATGTTTCGCCATTGTCATTTTCCTTGATGAAATTATTAATTGTTTCTATGATTTCTTCTTTAGCTAAACGGTTTTGGAGTATCATATTGTTTAATTTCCAATTGGTTTTAGATTTGGTTTTCCATGTACCATTACTAATCATTATTTTTATTGCCTTGTGATCTGAGAAGGCTGCATTCATTATTTCTGCTTTTTTGCATTTGTGTGCTATGTTTCTGTGACCTAATGTATGGTCAATTTTTGTGAATGTGCCATGTGGTGCTGAGAAGAAGGTGTATTCCTTTTTATCCCTATTTATTTTTCTCCATATGTCTATTAATTCTAATTTTTCTAAGATTTCATTCACTTCTTTTACCTCTTTCTTATTTATTTTTTGATTTGATTTATCTAAATTTGATAATGGTTGGTTTAGGTCTCCCACTAGTATGGTTTTATTGTCTATTTCTTCCTTCAATTCTCCTAGTTTCTCCATTAGAAATTTGGGTGCTATATTATTTGGTGCATACATGTTGATTAATGATATTTCCTCATTGTCTAGAGTCCCTTTTAACAAAATATAATTACCTTCCCTATCCCTTTTGATCAGGTCTATTTTTGCATTGGCTTTATCAGATATCATGATTACCACTCCTGCCTTCTTTCTATCAGTTGAGGCCCAGAAGGTCTTACTCCATCCTTTAATTCTGACCTTGTGGGTGTCAATCCGCCTCATGTGTGTTTCTTGAAGACAACATATGGTAGGGTTTTGGATTCTAATCCATTCTGCTATTCGTCTACGTTTTATGGGTGAGTTCATCCCATTCACGTTCAAAGTTATGATTGTCATTTGTGGACTCCCTGGCATTTTGATTGCCTTCCCTAATTCTAACCTTTTCTTCTTCGGCTCTACCTTTTAGTCCAGTGATTTACTTTGAATCAGTCCCCCTTGTCCCCTCCCTTGATGTTTCCCTTTTTAGTCCCTCCCTTTTTGTTCCCTCCCCCTCCCCCCCTCTCTTTCCCTCCCTTTTTGTTCTCCCTCTCCCCCTCCCCCCCTTGGTTTTCCCTTCTCCTTACCCTTGTTGGGTAAGATAGAATTCAAGATCCCAATGGATCTGGATGTTTTTCCCTCTCAGAGTTGATTTCCCTGAGATTGAGGTTTAAGTAAACCCCCCCCCCTCTCTTCCTCTCCTTCTTATAGGAGTTTTCTTCCCCTCCCCTTCCCCTGTGAATCTTTGTGTGAGAACCATTATTCTATTTGGTCTTTCTTTACCCCCTATTTATACATTACATTTTCCCCACATATTAGTATACATAGGTTGATATAAATGTAGTCCTTATAGAAGAGAGTTTGAGTAAAAGAAGATAACATTTTTCCCCTTTCCTTAATATTTACCTTTTCAGGTATTCCTTGCTCTTTGATTTTCGGTATCAAACTTTCCACAGAGCTCTGGTCTTTTCTTTGCAAAAAGTTGGAAGTCTTCTATTTTGTTGAATGCCCATACTTTCCCTTGGAAGTATATAGTCAGTTTTGCTGGGTAGCTGATTCTTGGTTGGAGACCCAGCTCTCTTGCCTTTCTGAAGATCATGTTCCATGCCTTACGATCATTCAGCGTAGAACTTGCAAGGTCTTGTGTGACCCTGATTGGCATTCCTTTATATCTAAATTGTCTTTTTCTGGCTTCCTGTAGGATTTTTTCTTTTGTTTGATAGCTTTGGAATTTGGCAATTACATTCCTGGGAGTTGTCTTTTGGGGGTTTAGTGTAGAAGGTGTTCTGTGAGCTCTGTCAGTGGATGTATTGCCCCCTTGTTCTAGAATCTCTGGGCAATTTTCTTTGATTATATCTTGTATCACCATGTCCAGTTTGGTGTTTATTTCTGGCTTTTCTGGGAGTCCAATTATTCTTAAATTTTCTCTTCTCCCCCTGTTTTCCAGATCTATCACCTTGTCGGTGAGATATTTTATGTTCTCTTCTAATTTCTTGGTGTTTTGGCTTTGCTTTATTAGTTCTTGCTTTAAAGCCTGGTTTTCTTTTACAGTTTGGTCAAACTGGTTTTGTAGATCCGTGAATTTCTTTTGCATCATTTCCCACTTTTCCTCCCAGAGGGCTTCCATCTTTTTGGTCCTTTCTGATTCAAATTCTTCATGGGTTTGTGGAGAGTTTCTATTTCCTTTGGAAGATTTTGGAGAATTTTCTTGTATATCTTCTTCTATCTGCTCTGTATTTTGTATTTTGGCTCCATAGAATGTGTCCAGAGTCGCCCCTTTCTTCTTATTTTTCTTGGTATTTTGGGGCTTCGGTGCTTCTGTGGAGTTTGTCATCTCTGAACGTGGAGGATTGGCTTTTCTTGTCTTTGTCTGGTGATCAGAGGCTTTAGTCCTGGGCAGATGTTGGTTCTAAGAGCGTTCCCTGGGTTAAACTGAATATGCCTCACTGGAACTGGAATGGAAGGGTCGGACCACGAGGCCACACTCTCCCCCTGGCTCGATTTCCGGAAGTTGCCTTCAGAATCGCTGGCCGTGAGGCTGTTTCGTCGGCCTGCGGGGGGATGGGCTGCCGCTTCCCCAAGCTCCGAGAGCACAGACTTTCACTGAGACTTGGATAGCAGGATCCAGCCCGTGAGGCTGTCTTGCCCGCCCTGAGGGTTGCTGTTGTTTTGACCAGCTCTCTGCAGCGGAAGCCCCAGGCAGTAACTTTCACCCGGACTGGGACTTGGGTAGAAGACCCTGAGGGTTGTTGTTCCTCAGACCCTGCTCTCTGAGCCCGGCGCGGCTGCCGCTTCCGGGAGCCTTGGACTCTGCGCTCCTACCCCTGAGGTCCGAGGGATCACGGGTTCTGGCTTTTAAGAGGAGCTGTACCTTTTGAACCGGGTCCAGGTCCAGGAGGAGGGTTCCCAGGGTCTGTGCTGTTGATCGTTTTGAATTTCGGCGCCTTAGGAGCTTCTAGTTTGAGATCGGTCGGGAAGGGTTTTCCGGAGATCTGAACTTCAGCTTTCTCTAAGTCGCCATCTTAACCGGAAGTCCCTTTTCCTGTTCTTCCCAAATATATTTGGCTAAATAGTGGCAAAGACAAATGTCAAAAGGATGGCTGGGTGGATAGATGGATGGATGAATAAATGAAAAATATCTACATACCTTTTCCCAGGAATAATGGCAGAATTGCCTTGATAGATTTTCATGGAGCAAGAGATAGAAATCAGGGCTTTGGAACATGTTCATATACATAAGCAGTGCAGATGGCAAGATACTTACACAAGTGACACTGGTTTCTTTGTGAGCAGCTAGTAATCAGGCTAACATCACCAAACAACATAGGGGTGCCAAAGCTATGTAGACTAACCTATGAGGAACTAGAAGGTGCATTTGTCTGAAGGTCCTAGTTAAAAGGATCTTCTGACATATAAGCAGGTGCTTTATTATATCAGTTGTCTGCAAATTTTGCAAAACTAAGAATACATATAGAAGAGGAAATGCCTCATTTTACATTAATCTATTGTTAGATATTTAAATCAGGTAGTCTTGAATACACATTCTATAGGATTTGTCTAGTCATAGGTTTTAGCTGGAGGAATTCAAACTACTGCTTCTTGGAGAGAACACATTATTTCCTGTGGGTGATAGTACTGCTAATCAAATGGAGTTGCAAACTAGGCAAGTAAATTTATTCATTTCAACAAATAAATTATTCTTAAATGATTAATAAAAGTGTCTTATAGTATTATTTGCTATAGTTTGATTCAAGAATATATGGATTCCATCTCAGATATTAATTAATTTCATGACCTTAAATAAACAAGTAAAACACACACACACATGCACATATACAAAACCCTCTCCAAACCTCAATTTCATCATTTATAAAATTGGTGGATGGAGTCAATGACCCCCAAGTTTCCTTCTAATTCTAAATCTTTGTCCTTAACTTTAATAAAGAATCTTTTCTAAAATTAACTCCACTGAAGTAGATCTATTGGGGATGTTGTACAGTATTAAAAACCCATTAAAATACCCCCAAATCCCTTATATTCATAGAAAGAACATATGCATCATTATGGTATGTATATCAGTCCACATAGATAAAAATAATTTGTCGGAAATGGATTCTTATTATAGGATTTAGAGCTAGAAAGGAATTTAGAGATCTTTTTTCCAACATTCTCATTTGACATATGAGGAAATAAACCTAGCAACTTGTATAGGATAAATTACTAAAATCAGCAAAATCTAGTATGCAGACCTAGGACTTAAAGAAATTTATTTAGAATATTTTTCCATGATTATATGATTCATGATCACCCCCCACCCCCCGGCCACTCTGCTTTCTCCTCCTCTCACCCAAAGCCGATGAGCAGTTCCTCTAGTTTATACATGTATCATTGTTCACAACCTAATTCCCTGTTATTCATATTTGCAGTAGAGTTATTCTTTAACATCAAAACACTAATCACATCCCTATTGCACTATGTGGTTGATCATATATTTTTTCTAATGCATTTCAGATTCCACAGTTCTTTCTCTGGATGTAGATGTCATTCTTTCTCACAAGTTCCTCTGGACTGTCTTGGATCATTGTATTGCAACTGGTAGAGAAGTCCATTACATTCGATTGTTCCACAGTGTATCTGTCTCTGTGTACAATGTTCTCCTCAGATCCAGGATTTTTAACACCAAATACAGAGTTCTTTCCATAGTATCAGTCTCCCTGCCATTTATATCCTGTTACTACTCCAAACAGGAACTGAATGATTCCCCATCATCTTTCAGCTCAAATCTCAATTCAACCATGACCCTGAAGACCATATTATTATCTAAATGCATCCCCCAATGCCCCCCTCACTGGTCACTAAAGCCAATAAAACCAGCTACCAGGAAGATATCTCTTGCCATAGAATATGATAGTAGAATGTCATATAAGGAAGTATGCTTAGAGATAATCTAATTCAAAATTACTCATTTTATAGATAATAAATCTGAGACCACACTGGTGAAGATCAAGATCACATGGCCATGTGGCAGCAGAGTTGGTACTAGAATGCAGGTGTCCTGTATCTCTATCAGATACTCTTCAAATAGATTCTTTCTATATGTTTTCCGCCAAACAGAATATATAAAATGTATCCAGGGACCAGTTTAGAATATATTATAAAACATTTTTTTCTCTTTAAACTGGTGAATCTAGTTTTTTCTCAGTTCAATGAAGAAATCCTGTCATTCGTACTGCTTGAAACCTCAATCTACTTCTACTTGGCAGTATCATATACAAACTCTACTTATACTTGGGCAAAGTCATGGAGAGAAACAGTTCACTGCTAATTCCCTTTTATGTTGCATCTCCCAGGGTTAACACTGAGTCAAGGAGATAGTGGGAAGATTGCTATAAGATCAGATTTGGAGCAGAAATCCATCTCACAGTTAATTTTCTAAAATGCCCCAATTCTTTCATAGCTTTCTATGAGTTCTCCTTTCATTTATAAGTAGAGCTACATATAAGTTTGATTATCATATTAAGAAATCCAGTTTCTTTGACATGGCATTTTGTATTTTTTTCCTTTAAACTCTTATTTTACTGTGTATTGGTTTCAAAGAAAAAGAGCAGTAAGGACTAGGCAGTGGGGGTTGAGTGACTTGCCCAGGGTCACACAGCTAGAAAGTGTCTGAGTTCGCATTGTCTGAGGAACCTAGGACCTCCTGTATCTAGGCCTGGCTCTCAATTCACTGAGCCACCCAGCTGCCAGATTTTTAAAAAGTATTTTTACAACAGTTTTCTCCTTAGAGGCTGGATAAATGTTTATCAAATTGAAATTTCTATGAAGGTAAAAGTGCTTAACACTGGTGGGGCAAGCACAACCATTTTATAGATGGGAAAACTAAGATCAAGATCCAGCACAGCAATGATACCAGAATCATATTTTTTTCTTTTTTAGCTTTTATCATCTTCCCTTCAAAAGAATTACTACTTTAAAACCTGATAAAGAGAATTAATTCACTCATCTAATTCAAATATCTGACACCAGGAGATTTAATTAGTATTCTCTTAGAGCTGCAGCAACTGAGACATTTAATAGCCTGTATTTAGAGATTCCCACTGTTGAAATGAATTGTCCTTTTATCCCTTAGGTTTGAAAGATGTAGGGACAAGTGATCCAACCTTTTCTTTAATGGAAGGAAAACAATGAGATTTGAAGCTACTGTTCTGTGTTGGAAATAGTGATTGAGATTCCTATGGCACAACTAATTAAAAATGTCTATTGGACAGTTGGTGATGGAAGACTGGAATCTGAGAGAAATTAAGGTCAGATCGATCTAAGAGTCATCTAGAGAACAGAACCTGGTTATAGTTCCACTCTCTGATTCTCCTGATCAGCCTTTGCAGAGGGAAGGGCACTATTTTAAGACTATTGTGGATGCAAATGAGATGTTCTGCTATAGAACAGGAGCCAGGAGAAGGAAATGATATATTCAATGGAAACACAGTGCAGAGGAATTTCCAATTGTGCCAGATCTTTCAGATTTTCATAGACTCTGGTTGAAAAGGGGCCTCTGAAGTCAGGAAAGCATAATTACATAACTTTAGAAATGGCGCTCAACTCATTCCTTTATCTTGGAGTGTTGTGTCAGAAATATTAGATGATAGCAGAAGCTAGTACAGAAGACCAGAGCAGAGACCACAAAAAAGGGAGATTTTTCCTAAAAAAAAAAGGAAAGATGGTTTGGTTTGAGAGTCAGAAAATCTCTGCTCTGAAAAAAAAATAAAACAGACAAGAGTTGGGATGTAATCATTGTACATCATGGTACCCAGTAAACTCAATTTAAAACAACTATTTAGACCTCAAAGAAGATATTGTTCTTGTTGCTTAATTTTGATTTGTTAAACAATTCTCTTTTCATTTCCAGCCTACACACTGCCAACACATCTGTATCCAAATCTGTTAACAACCTTACGTGAAACCCAAGGCATGTCTTCACTACTTTTAATTAATGGAAACAGGATAGTTAACAGCAGTAATGAGTGATTTCTTGGGGCTTATTCCTATCAGAATTTCTACTTAATAGTTATATCAGTACTCACCTATTTTTAGAATTTAGCAGCAGCCAGCCCTGGAATAACTAGGTCCCAAAATTGGCCATTATCTAGTATTGTGAATAAAGACTAATCTGTCATTGAGCCCAAGTGCTAGCTATAGGATATGGCTAATTTGAAATTTAGTTTTACATGCATTTTTACCTTTTGTAGGTGTAATGTGTCACCAGTCCCTTGAGCACCAAGGCCAGATCCCTGGCTGAGAGTAGCTGGCAAGCACTTCTTTCTGCTTTATGAAATTGTCAGACAGTATCTATCTCTCTGTCCCTACTCTGCTTCTGAATTACTATAAGCCACCATGTTTTGAAACTAGATCCATGACTGGGTTGTGTATCCTGGCATTAAGAAATGATGCAATGGCACAAATACATGCACATGTACATTGTATAAAGAAAAAATTAAATATGGACTATTTAGATTCACTCAGTTACATATCTGGATTAAAAGAAGACTAACTAGTTAACCTATTATTTTCAAGACATCTTTCTTTACTCATGACTATGTTTGTACAGTGCTTTACAGTTTGCAGTGCCCTCATGTGTCATGCCACTTGATCCTTATAACAATTTGATAAAGTAGATAGAGCAAATATTATCCCCATATTACTGAGGAGGAAGCTGATGCTCAGAAAGGTTACATTTTTCTCATTTAGGAGGTGATCTCATCAGATTACTGTGTTCAGTTATCTGAATGTGTATATGACTCTCAGATCTATCCCTCTGAGCTTAGTCATTCCCAAATCCCAGTTTTTATCATCAACTCTCCAGTGGACATTTTCAACTAATTGTGTCATAGTTGTCTCAAACTCACCATTTCCAATACAGAATTCATTATCATTTCCCAAAGACTCATCCCTTATGAGAAATTTCACCTTATTTTTAAATACCCCACCAGCATCCCTTTTACACAGGTTTGCAACATCCATATCATCCTGAACTCCTTTTTCCCATGCCACATCTTTTAGATGTGTTCTCTCCATTCACAGAGCCAACACTTCTTCAGGCCCTCATCCATCATTATTTCTAATCTGGACTTCTGCCTTAGCTTCTTTTTTGTTCTCCCAGCTTCATGTCTCTCCCCTCTAATCACATTTCCACATAGCTGCCAAAATTATTCTTCTAAGGGCCAGGGCTACACAGGGTTGTCAATATTACATCCTTAATAAGTAAGGGTGTTTTAAAAATTATTCCCAAGATCAAGTACAAACTCATCTATCATTAAAGTTATTCACTTCTTCCTTTTTTTTTTTGCCTCATCCATTACTCTACCAAACTGGTCTACTTAACTATTTCTTATACATAACATTCCATCTCCTGTCTTTTGTTAGTGCCTTTGCACTAACTATTCCTCATGCCTGGAAGCCTCCCCCTCCTCAACTTTATGTCTTAACATTCTTGGCTTTCATTAATACTCCACCTTTAAGAGGTCTTTCTTGGTCCTCCTCACCCCTTTTTCCCTATAAGTTAGCATTGTTTTTATTAATGTTATACATATATATATATAATATATATCTTGTATATGCCTATGTATGTATCTATTCTCTCCCATTAAGACATCTGATCTTTAAAGGCAATGGCAGTTTCTACTTTTGTCTTTGTAATCTTGTATTTTTATTCATAGTATATCCTAAATAAACGGGTATAGATTAAGTAGTTTTCTTAAATTCACATATCTAGTAAATAGTAAAATTAAGCCAGCCATTACATTAAGATTGACATCATAAAGGAATGACCCTTTTTTCTTTATCTTTTTTGGAGTACAGATCTACCAGTCAAATCACAGGAGCAATGAGATGCACTATAAGCAATATTTGGGGCATCTGAAATTCCTTCTAGAATAATGACACCAATTGACAACTCACCTATAATGAATTAATACTCTCTTTATCTTACAGCTCCCCTAACATTTGTCCTTTCTTTTTTGGTCAACTTTGCTAGTTTAATAAGTATGAGTGGGACTTTAGAATTACCTTAATTTGTACTTCTTTAAATATTAGTTATTTTGACATATATAAGTACAAGTATATGTGTGTGTGTGTGTGTGAGAGAGAGAGAGAGAGAAGGAGAGAGAGAGAGAGAGAGAGAGAGAGAGAGAGAGAGAGAGAGAGAGAGAGAGAGAGAGAGAGAGAGAGAGAGCCTGAGTTTCTTTCCTTGGAAACTGCCTATTTTTAGACTTAGACAATTTATCATTTGGGAAAGAACATTTATAAATCTGAATTATTTTATAGTATATCTTAGAAATTAGTTCTTTATCAAAGAAACTCATTGCAAAGATCACCCCCCCATTTAGCTGTATTTCTTCTAATCATAGCTATATTTGGATTTATTTGTATAGACACCTTTTAATTTAATGTAATCAAGATTTGGCCATCTTATCTTCTATGATTCTTTTATTTGGTCATATACTACTCCCCTATCCAAAGAATTGAAAGGTAATTTCTTTATTACTCATGTAATTTGTTTATTATGTGACCTTTTCCTTTCTAGAACATGTCTATATCTGAAGCTTATCTCAATATATGGGCTAAGGCATTGCTCTAAACCTAATTTATGCTTTATTGCTTTCCATTTCTTCTAGCATAATTTGTCAAATAATGAATACTTGATCTATTATCTGGAGTCTTTGAATTCATAGACAACTGTGTCTGTTGGCTTCTGTATGCTATGTATCTAAACTGTTTCACTGATCTGCTTTGCTTTTTTTATTAACACCAGTGCCAAATTATTCAAGTAATTACTGCATTGTAGTATAATTTGGGATCTGGCACTGCTAGGGCTCCTTCCTTCCCACTCTTTTCATTATATGCTTGAGAATCTTGACCTTTTGTTTCTCAGGAATCTCTTTTTAATTTTTTTCTTGCTCTATAAAGTAATCCTTCAATAGTTTGATTGCTATGACATTGAATAAGTAGGTTAATTTAGATACTATTATCATTTTATTATATTGGCTTGACTTAAGACTGAGCAATTAATATTTCTCCAATTATTTAAGCCTATGTTATTATAAAGACTGATTCGTAATTGCATTCAAAATGTTCCTGCATATATCTTGGTAGGTATGCTTCCAAATACTTTATTCATTCTGTATTTATTTTTAATGAAATTTAGCTTTCTCTCTCTTACTGTGTTTTGGTACTGATATTCAGAAATGCTGATGATTTTCACAGATTTCATGATTTCATAAATGTTTTATATCTTGGAACTTTGCTAAATTATTGTTTCTATCTATTTTAATTGACTATAGCTTTCTCAAATGAAAGTATTACATCATCTATGAAATGCAATAATTTTGTTGTGTTTTTTTTTCCATTTGCTTACTTCTTCAAATTCTTTTCCTTAGCTTTTTACTCTGGATAGCATCTACAGCATTCAGAGTCACACAGGTAGGAAGTGTTTGAGGCCATATTTGAACCTAGGACCTCTTTTCTCCAGGCCTAGCTCTCTATCCACCGAGTCACTTAGCTGCTCCTCCAGTATCTTTGCCAAGAACACCCCAAATAAAGTCATGAAGAATGACTGAAATAACTGAGCAAAAAAATATGCTAGACCCAGATTAAGGAAAGGCCCTTTGTCTTCTAGTATTTTTAACAGAAATGTGTGTTGTGTTTTGTCAAAAGTTTTTTCTGCCCATATGGAAATGATCACAAGATCTTCACTGTTCTTATAATTAATATAATGATTGGAGTTTTCCTAATATTGAACCACCTCTATATGCTTGGTATACGTTCATACCTAGTCATATTGTATAATCTCTTTGATTGTTCATTTCACAGGCTGTGATTTATTTCAGAAAATGGTCAAAGAAAAGCTGCCACTTTCCTGGGCATCCACTAAACGAACTTTTAAGTCAACTTAAATACAAGTTCCATCTGGACAGAATGTCTAGTAAATGTCTCTGGGCTAATGCCTTCACTGAGCTGCTTGCCATGTGACTTATTACTACTCTCAAAGAAACTAGCTTTTGCTAAGAATGATAGTGTGGCATAGTGGGTAAAGGGATAAACTTGGAGTTAGGAAAACCTAGATTCAAATCCATTGCTGAAATTTACTAAGTCTGTGGCCATGGGCAAATTTCATAATCTCTCTGAGCCTCAGATATATCTAAGCCTAAATTACAAGCCAATCATGTTCTACCTCTGCGAAGGGAGACCCCATTGCATAAGCTTAGTACAAAGACCTGAAAGAGCCAGCCTCCTTCAAAAGCTCATTCTCCCATTTTCCATGTCTTCTCTTTTATTAAATTACTTCATAATTATCCTGTAGCTCTTCCATGTTTGTGTCTTTTGTTTGCAAATCACATGTAACCTCCCTGATGCCAAAAAGTAAACCTTTTATTATTTTTATATTTTTTATTCTTTTTATACTTCTCATAAACCTTCATTAAGTACATCACACAGAATAGGTGCTCATATTTATTGAATGAATAAATAGGGCAATACAAACTTTCAATTAATGAATTCCTGCTTTGGATTTCCATCTCTAAATAGAAATAGTAAATATTTTATGTCTACTATAGGGACAGAAAAACTTTTTACAAAAGTGAGGTGGGGTTAACCAATCATTTTCATCTTTGTTCCTATTAGTGTTCTAAGTTGGATTTTATTCTTTTTTTTAGTTTCTAGTGCAGTAAGATGAGTCTAATTTATACTTCTCTTCTGGGCTGCCTCTCTCCTTACAGAGTAACAAACTCCCTGGGTAATCTGGTATCAGGCAATGAATGTGTCAGCTCTAGAGGTAGAATTGAGCTAATTAGTGTAACCATCATTCCAGCTGCAAACCTTTATGGTAACCTTTCTTAGTAACTGCCTGTTTTCTTCTTTAAAAGGACAATGAAATAACCTGCCCTCTTCTTTTTTCCTCTCCCTTTTCATGTTGATTTTGTGCTCAGTTGCTTAGTGCTCACAATAATTCTATTAATACCAACTAGGATTTGTCTAAGGATCACAGAATATTTCCTAAATATTGACACAAGTAACCTTTTGGGGAAGTTACTTTAAAGTCAACGGAAAGGTGTGAACTTAAGATCTACCCACATCTTTAAAATGAATGTGTCATATATATGAGAGGAGGAAGAGAGAAGGGAGAAAAGTGAATATTTTGAAGAGAGTTACTCTATATTTCCCCTTTTTCACAGAGGACTAGAAGAATTAAGAAGGGCTGTATCTCAGAGAGAACTTGACTAAGGTATTATACAGCATGAGAAGGGTGGGTGGGATTTTAAAAACTTGAGTCTTCTCCTTTACAAGACCTTCAAGGGCACTAAAGTGTAATAGACATGGAATCAGACACAGAAAGAAAAGAACTAAGGGATTATTAAATCTCAGCTACTCATTTTTTTCAGATGAATAAAATGAGGTCTAGAGAGATTACATGATTTTTCATAGGTCACAAAGGTAGAGCAGAATAAGGAACACCTCTATAAACTTTATTAGTATCCTCTGACCCTGCGCCCCTTCTAATTGGAAGATAAAATGAAGAACTCCTCTAAAAGCTTTCATTAAAGGAAAGCACCCTGAACAACCATCTCTTCACTTCCCACCTGTCTTTTGGATTTCTCCATCATGCCCACGTGCCTGGTTCTCTCTCCCCTTCCTCTTTTCAGTTGTCATTTGTGTTTTGTAGTTCTCCTTTATATTGTAAGTTTCTTGAGGACACAACTGTCTTTTATTGTAGTTGTATCACCACAACTTAGCACAGTGCCTAGTTTCTCTTTACTATTCAGTTGTGCTGACTATACTTGACTCTATTTGGGGTTTTCTTGGGAAAGATACTAGAATGACTTGCCATTTCTATCTCTAGCTCATTTTACAGATGATAAAACTGAGGCAGAGTTAAGTGACTTGCCCAGGCTCACCCACCTAGTGTCTGAGAATAGAGTTGAATTCAGGAAAAATAGTCTTCCTGATTCACTACCCAGTGTTCTATCCACTGTGCCACCCAGTTGCTCTGTTAATCCCTAGAAGGAGCTTAATAAATCTTTATTGATTAACTATGAGACAAAGAAGATTGCTAGGAGCAGCTTCCTTGAACTGTGATTCAAAATCAAAATGCATCATCCAGATTTTATTGTAGTGAAAATAAGGAGCATCTTGTCTGGCTCAGATGCTACACTTAGAATTTTTCCCATCTTCTGTGAGGCAAAAAGAAGAGTAAAATATTCAATGTGCATTGTGGAACCACTTTTAGTTGACCTGGGACAGTGGAAGGAGAATCCCCATGGATACCCTGTAGCAATAGACTCTTTGAGAGCACTAACTCTGGATGAGTAGGGAGCACAGGATGGGAAGTCTATAAAAAAAATATTCATCATGAAAAATATCTGAAGATGAAGGCAACATTCTACACAAATAGTTTTCATGCAGTGGAGTGAGAAGTGGCAATCCCTTTTAGGCTGGGACTCATAGGGTGGAAACACTCTGGTGGATCAACATAGGTCAAGTCTCACTCTGAGTTTCAGTTTTTCAGGTATAAAATTTGAGTTTGATCACTATGCTCTAAGGCAGGAGTTTTAGCCTCTTTTGTGTTATAGATCCTTTTGGTAGTCTGCAGAGCCTATGGGTCTCCTTTCAGAATAATGTTTTTAATACATAAAATCAAACATATTGGATTATAAATGAAAACAATTACATTGAATTGATGCTATCAGGATATTTTTTTTTAAACCCAGGTATTTTTCACAGGTTAAGAACCCCTGTTGGAGATACCTATCCCCACTGTATTCCCTCCATTTTTACCTGTAGTCACTTGAACAGGAGAGGAAGTTTGATGTAGAGACCTTGACTTGGAGTCAGGACGACCTAACACTTACTAGCTCTTTGATCCTGACCAAATCACTTCACCTCATTGTAAGATGAGCCATCCTACTCAGTCCTTTACTCTAACCTCTGACTTTCTCACACGTTTATTCTGTCCCTCATAATTCCTTTCTCTGATTCCAGTTCCTTCCTCCCAGAACCTCCATTCTAAGGAAAGTTTTCAGGTCAGTTACATTTTCATTATTCTCCAGACTATCCTCCTGAGTTTCTACACTGTCTCCACCATGCCTCTAGGTAGGTCCCTTGCCTGCTTTCCCCTTTACAGGTTTCTTTATGTGCCTAGTAAAATCTTTACTTCACTTCAGAAATTAAATATAATATAGGTCCTTTTTGTACTTTAAGTTATATTTAAATAAGGAGCTTGAAGGTGTGGTACTGTAGAACCTCAGAAGGCGCTTATCGTGAATTCTTCCCCTCACACTCCACCCAATATTGTCACTTGATGGGTGTAGATGTGTTTGTGAGTACAGAGTTTGCTTGAAGTTCAAGACTGGTTCACTCTAGAATCCCAGTGAATTTATTCAAGTGCAGAGAATACTTTATGCATATACTGTTTTCCTTTTTAGTAACATATAACTCACTATAGCCACCATGTCCTCTGCCATTGAATAACATATTTGGAACCCTTGCTTCTCACATGCAGTGATTTTCAACATGTATCAACAATCTGCCTTAGATATACACCCCTAAAATACTTCCGTGGATTTATAATCAATTATAACTCATCCCAGCTGTCCCCCATGAGAGCAATAATTATAGAATTCTTTTAGCTTCTTAATCATTTCCCCACCATGTTTCTTACTTTCTAACCATCAGTTTGTATTTTCCTAAACTTATTCTGAATTAGTGAGGATTTATTTAATCTATTATCATGCATTGCATAAATAAGCAAAATGGTACTCTACCCCTCTCCCTACCAAAACCTTAATCTCCACCCTGGCTCTGATAGGTGAGCTTTCAACTTACCTTACGCAGATTGGGGTCTCCATGCCATTTCTTAACCTTTTCTTGAGCATGTTGCCTACACTCTATTATCCTCATCTCCATTCAACTATAACATCAAATACTATACTATAACATTAGTAGCTATTGTAGATGAGATTTTACCATATCTATGCTGACTAGATCTAGATTTCTATACTACTTTCTGGCTATTTCCATACTAGACCAAAGTACAGGTATCCTCTGAGCTCCCTCTGTATAGCTTCCCTTTATGTGTCACCTTCCCACTTTAGAATGTAAACTCTTTGATCATCTTGCTTGCCTTTATTTTTCTCCTCCACATTTAAAAAAATCACCAATATATAGTAAATGCTTATAGCCTCTCATAAGACCATATTATTCTAAACACCTGATAGTACCTTAGATATTTCTTCATATGGGCCTGTGTTACATACAAAAGAGTGGTTTGCCTTAAACTGTGACCACGAAAATATGGTTTCAAATAAAAAATATAGTGGTTGCCACAGGAAAATTCCCAAATATTAATTAAATTAGTTAAATTAAATTAAATTAAAATAATTAATTAAAAATAATAATTAAAAATTTAAATTAAAAAAATTAATTAAATATACCCAAGTCAGTTGGGTTTTATAGATATTTTAATTAATACAAATTAAGGAATTAATGAAAGGGAGGGAGAGAGTAAGAGGAAATAATGAGAAAAGGGCTAGGCCAGCCTAGGCCAACCTAGGCTTAAGCCTTAAGAGAGAGATCAGTCAGTCTTTAATCACTCACCACAAGATCTTTCCAAGCAAAACTCTAGTGTTCAGAGACACCAAACTGTAACAGTTAAAATTTAGGGGGGAAGCTGAGGCAGGGTAGAAATTTGTTTCTCTCTGCAAGGAGTATTATATATTTAGAGGTTTATTAAAGTTTAAGGATGAAAGAAAATACAAGTAAGAAAATCACGTGTCTAGACCAGAGAGAGGCCTAGACAACCTCACCTACATCATGAAAAGAGACACATCTGCTTGGAAGGGGCAATAGGAAAAAGAAAAGAGAGAGGCCCAGAAGCCTTTCTAATCAGGTTAAATACCTCCATCTCGATCTCGGCCCCGGTGAGAATTAAGTGATATTACAAAGCATTCTAGGGAAGTGGAGCAAGTACTTCTGGGGATTGAAGTTCTGTATTCAAGTCTCAATTTTTACACCTCCAATTCAGCTTTGGCAAGCTGACCCCCTTCAGAGGCCTTTCTGACCTCCTTTTAAAGAGAATTTTCTCCTATGTCACCTCCCCTAAGTTCTCACATCTACCAATCACAGTAGACATTTTCACAGGACTGACCATTCTTAATTCACATCTTCTTTAGTTCTCAACTTCTCTGGGTAGACTAAAACTTCTGAGTAAGTTCACACCTCTTTGCCCCTTGCATGTTTGCAAGTTGCCTGACCTTTTAGTGATTAATTTGACCTTCATAGGTACTTAGCACCTTTCAGTATTAGATCTAAAAATAGACTTAGCTTAAGGGCTTTTGACTCAGTATAAGTATGAGTTAAGTACTTTTTCATTGTTCAGTAAGGAGTTTACAACTTTATCTTCCCCTTAAGGTATGCCCAAGTATGGGTGGAGTAATGTAAAGTTCTCACATTCCTGATCAAGTACCTGCATTGTTTAAAATGGGGAATGGTCTTAACTAAAAGTTCTAAGGTAGAGTCTGAGAAATTTTAAGATTCACACCTGGCAGCTTGAACTCATTGAGAACAGGTAGTGACTCTGTATTATCTCCATAATTATTTTGGATTTCAATTCCCTTTAGCCATTTTTGTACTATTCCTAGTGTAAAGAATATTCCTCATGGTAAAGGAAAAAATATAAACAAGAATTTTATAGATTTGTCTTTTTTGATTGTTTGTTATCATTGCCCTATTTACCCCAAATAGGGGTCCTACCCTTTCTTTGTTCTTCATCTTGCTGCTAAAAAAACATTCTTTCCTTTGTTATTTTTTGCATTCCCTGTAATTCTTAGCTCATTCTGAGTTTGAGCTCCTGACAATGAAGATGATGTCATTCTTTTGACTTCAGATTAGATTATTTTCTCCTATACCTGACTTTATAATCTAAATTTGTTAATGAGTTCTTTCTACATTTGTATCTGTCTCTTTAGATAGTCCTCATTCTTCAAGCTAACCATTCATCTTGATGTTAATTCATCCACCTCAAAGCCACTGTTCCTTATAGAATGTGAAACTATGTAGCTTCCTATCACTGCTCTACATTTTTCTGTTACCCTTTTATCTATTAGGAACTTTAAAATATTGTAGTTAATTCTTATAAAGAGTTTGATCATTATTGCTTCTGAAAACACCTTTTTTTTTTAATTTTATGGTCAGAATCATAGCAGGAATAAGTGTTGCCTTTGTCACATCTTTCCATCTTATGAAGGAAAGACACCATTCATTTCCTATAAATTAGTTTCCATTTTAGGTGTGATCCCTAGATTGCTACTTCCTTCTATTTTATATGAATCATAATAAAGGGAATGGGTTCTTTCTACAAATAGTTTTATTTTTTAAATAAACTTAGTCCCTTAGCCCTGACTCATCTCCATGCTTGGGATTTTAACTCATTTCCCATAAGTGTATTAACATGTATATGTTGCCTCTGTTTCCCATGTCTCTTACCATTTTGCTTATTTATGCAACTCATGCTAATAGATTAAATACTCACTAATTCAGAATAAGTTTAGGGAAAGGCAAATTGAATTAAAGTAAAGGTAGAATTAAAGAATAGCTTTAAAAGAAATATAGTTTTATTATTTTTGAGTAACACAGTGACCTTAACTAGGCTAATAACATTACCTAATAAGTTTCCGTAGGATAATCTCCTTTAATGAAATGGTAGCCAAGAAATGATTTGTATATAAATGAGTATTTCTGAGGTACTTGAAGATAGTTTGTTCTCAGGTACCTAGACTTTACCATCTACAATCTTATTTACACTTTTCATTTGCTTAACAAAATCTTTTTCCTAGGATTGTACAGAAGTAAATTCCAGCTCTTTGCCCAGTCCAAATGATCACAAATTCAAATAGAGTCAAATTAGTAAAGATTTCTGAGTAAGTAATGAAGATTACAGAGAAAAGGTAGGAGGCAACAAAATGGTTCATCCAGAGACATTATGGTACATACTGTATCCACTCTTAAATAATTAACTCCAGTCTCCCCTGCAGATCTCTACCAAAGTTCTATTTTATAGGAGAGTAGAAGATGGCAGAGGAAGGAAGGGAAAGGGAGCTGAAGAGAGGAGAAAAGGGTGGGGAAAAAAGAGGAATTCTTTATGAACCAGACTTCAAACCAACAGAGGAGTATTCTCTTGTCCATCTCACAGAAGGTTTTACAAAGTTTTTTTAAGAGAACAAATCACTTTTGAACACAAATACTTTCTTGGCTAAAGGTTACACCCACATTCAAAACATGGTATTTTACTGCAGAGTGCCCATTCTTGGAAGGGGGAAAACTTATGTGATCTGAAAGTCATGTAGAGCTTCATTAAGTAGTTTTTAAAACAGATCACAACTTTTTATACTAAAAGATACTCATCTTTTGATAAATAGGATAGAATAGAATAGAAATAGAATAAATAGGATGAGTTTAGTATGTAGTAGAAGAGCTAGTGGCAAGGAAGTTAGGATTAACATCATCCTTATAAGAGAATTGTGTAATATTAGATTTCTATGGCAAGTATTTCTTATGTTTCTAGATAATATAGACTGATTGATTCATCCAAATATGAATAATAACACCCTGTGTTCTAGCATGTTTCTTTTGGACATATATACAGCATATATTATGTTATGGAGACATATTCAGTGTGGATATAAGAATGATAATAAGAATGTGGCTAGAGGTATTGGCACATCTAAGGGAAGGCATTACATGTGCATATTGTTAATGGCATGCACATATTCTTGTCATAAATGTGCATTGATTCATAGCCTTAGTGCCACTGGAGAAAAATTCCCATTGACTCTTCCCATTAGAACCATGCTCTACAAACACTTATTTGTGTTATTTTGTACATATAGTAATAAATAGCTGCTGTTTATATACCATGAAAAGTTATTGCTCATCCTTTGTTTTTTATGAAGATGACCAATGACATCCCAAATTGATGTCTTCGTGACTCTTACACATGACAAATTGTATTTAAGTGATGCAGAATTGCACAAAGAATGAAAATGATGAAAGGAAAGTAAATTGAAGAGAATAATCAAAGCATCACAACCCTAATAAGCACCTGATAAAACCAAGAGAGAAAGAGAGAAAGGAAGAAAGGAAGGAAGGAAGGAAGGAAGGAAGGAAGGAAGGAAGGAAGGAAGGAAGGAAGGAAGGAAGGAAGGAAGGAAGGAAGGAAGGAAGGAAGGAAGGAAGGAAGGAAGGAAGGAAGGAAGGAAGGAAGGAAGGAAGGAAAAAAGAAAGGAAAGAAGAAAAAGTTTTTTGTTTGGTTTTCTATAACACATTCTTTGGTTTTGTTTGTCTAATCTTTCTTTGGCTAAGCAGTTCTCTGAAACTAGGTCAGGACCTCCAAAAAGATCTTCCTTCTCACCTGATATCCAGCAACCTCTAACTCTGCCTTACTTCTTTTCCATTGATCAGTGATTCAGGCATTAAGCTGAGGTAGAAAACAACACCACATTTTCAATTTTTGCTTAGTATGCTACAGTGTTGCCTAAGTAGGTACTAGACATCTGTTGAATATATCTCCTAATGGGTTAGAGTGTTTTGACAGTGACTGAGTATGTAAATACTGATGAAATCTGTGCTAGCAAACAACTCTCACCCTAAATGCCTGTATTTGGCTGTGTATGCATCAGTGCTCTAAGTACAGTCATCTCAGACATATCTTGCACCAATAGTATTCACAGCTTGTGCTTAAGGTGTATCTAACTTACAAAAAAAGGAGCTTTTGTATTTTTGGTAGGAGGGCTGTTTGTCAGTAACCAGACCATTAATTACAATATGTGCACATTTTCCTTTCCTATATACTGCTATGTAGCTCTAAATTATGAAATTCTAAGATCTCAGAAGAATCTAAATCACACAGAACCTCAAAATCAGTGGAAAGACCCAACGTAGTCATAAATAGATCATAACATGTTATTAATGATGAATGCTTCAAGGACATCACTTGAAAAAAATGGAGTGTCTCAGTTATGTGATACAAATGAGCAACAATGCAAAGATGCATCTCTTGATTTTTCAGTACTTCAGAGATATAAAAGCACCAAGGGAAGGCCCCTAGCTCATTTGATGGATCGTCTTAGAGAGTTTACTGAAAGACATGAAGAGTGATTACACAGAAAAAAAAAAAAAACAGGACCCATGATTACTGGAATAGTATATCAGAGATTAGATCACTGGATCACAGGATCACAGATTTCAAGCTCAAAGACATCTTTAGAATAATCTAGTCCAACCCCCTCAAATGTAAGGCTGTTAGATGGCATGGTGGATAGAACATTGGACATGGAAGCAAGATCTAAGTTTAAATCCTGACTCAGACACATTTTAAATGTGTGACCCTTGGCAAGTCACTCAATATATTTGTCTTAATTTTCGCATTTCAAAAAAAGATGCTATTATTAGGATCAAATAATACAATACTTGTGAAATGTTTGTAAAACTAAGATGTTATATTTTATTTGTATTTATTTTTACATATATTTGCTTTTCTCATATTGTTATAATATTTTAGTAATCTATTTATTTTTAGTGACTACTAGTTAAATATCTCTAGCAGTATGCTTTATAAGCCTTGTTCATGTCTTTCAGCAGATCCCCTAGGAAATTCATCCAATGAGCTGGTAGGCTCTGATTCTTTTAATAGCTCTAAAGTGCTTATACATCCCAACCATGCATTTCTCCTCAAAATTAAGCAAAACTGACTCCTCTAGAACTTTGGATTAGCATCGCTTGATAAAAAGAAAGATGAAATGTCATTAATAAATGAGCAGGAAAGATGAATTCTATATAAGTGTGATTGTCACTTTTGTTGTTATTGTTGGTTCGTACACTGTTTCAGAAAGTCTAATTATGAATTAAAGTCAGAGTTCTTCCTGACAAAAAGTTTTACTGTAATAACATGTATATATATATATATATATATATATATATATATATATATGCACACTCACATTGGTTCAAATCATTAAGCCACTTTGGGGACATATAAGGGTTAAAGATGAATCATTGCCTAATGTCAGTGACTGCTGGAGCCATGACTTACAAAGGTATCATCACTTTAAGAACTTGGAGAAGGCATGGTTACCATGTAGGTCCAACCAGTTTAAAAGAAGGCAGCAGTTGCCAACGAGCTATCCAAAAGTAGAATGAGACAATTAAGGAGGCTATTTTTTCTCTTTCTTTTGAGTTGTTTAAATAAAAACAGGATGATGCTTGTCAGACACAGTGCAGAGATCATTCCTTTTCAGGTATAAGTTGGACTAGTTAGACTCTAAAAACCTTTCCACTTTTGAAATTCTGTAACTCCCTAGGCAATGACTTTACCATTCCTTAATCATTTATTTTTCTCAGTGGCTTTCTGCTGGCCCCATCAGACTTCTTTATTGCCAGACTTTGTTGAGACTCTTTCCAGTTAATCAAGAACTCTTGATCCTGATTTCGTTGGTTTAAATTCATGAGATAGTAGCCTGATTTTCATAGAGTCATGGAACTTAAGAGCTGGGAGAGAGCTCAGCAGTTATCTAGTCCAACACACACAGGAAAAGAATCCTTGATATATAGTAACTAACAAGAACAATAAATAAAATTCCATAGAACTCATCTGTCCTACATATAATAATAATTTTACTCTGGCCATTTGGCTAGTAACTATAGGCTTTGATCCATAGAGCTGATCTTTTGTGTTCTGCAATCTCAGTGTACCTTGGACAGACCAGTTCATGTGGCAAGCAGCATTTTAGATGTATTATTATATTTCACATTGGTTATATATTTTCTTGCCCTTCATCCTCTTCCCATTTCAATAATCTCCTTCAAGTGCAAAGGTAAAGTCCTATCCATGTGTTCACTATTAAATTGGATTATCACAGAAGGGATATGAGTAACCTGGAGCTATTTTTGATTTCTCTTTAAAAGTCAATAGTCTCTTAGATCCATAAGGAAATACCACTGCCTTCTTATCTTGAAGCTGTCCAAGAGATATAAGAAGTTCTACCTTTTATGCCATATCAAACACTTCTGGGTACATGTTGTATTAGTTAAAGAGAGTTGGAGAGAACATCAAATCAAGTAAAGTGTTCTGAGTTCAGTATTATATTCTTGAGGAAAAGGTCCCAAGAAATAACTGTGGAATGCTGAAGGCATTTGAATGGGTTCATATTCTACTTCTGGTACTAGGTTTAGTTGATTGTCTATAGGCAAGCTGTTCAACTTCCCTGGGTCTCAGTTTTCTCATCTGTAAAATTAGAATAATAATACCTATAGTTTCTATTGTACCTATAGTTCCAACCTCACAAGGTTATTGTGAGACAAATAAGATCATATAATCAAAACATTTTGTGAACTTAAAGCACTGTATAAAGAGCCATTTTGATTATCATTATATTCAATGGAAAGTTTTCTGTGCAGAACCTATGATTTCCCTCGTATTGGTTACTACAACAAAGTTTAGTGGAAGAGACACTATCTCTAGAGTAGGTTCAAATCCTGCCTCTGATGCTAATGCATTTATGATCTTTGACAAATCACTGAATCTCTTGGGGCTTCAGTTTCCACACTTGTAAAATGAAGTGGTTGTACTATGTAAAAATGGAGATTTGAACCCCGGACTTCAATCCCCAGAAGTTCTTGGCCACTTCCTAGAATGTTTTGTAATTTCACTGAGATCCTCACCTGGACAAGATCAAAATTTCTATTTAACTGGATGTAAAAGCCTACTGAGCTCTTCCTACTTCCACTTCCAAGCAGACACATCTCTCATGATGTAAGTGAAATTGAATGGGCCTTTCAGCACTCGTAGGCACGTGCTTTCTTATTTTATATTTTCTCTATTTCTTAATCTTTAAATAAACCTCATAAACATATAATACTTCTAGCAGTAAAACTAAATTTAACTATTACATTTTGGCATAATCACTTCAGGAAAATGAAATACCCTCAATCTTCTGATCAGCCTTTAATATCTAGTGCCTAGTTTGTTTGTTTTTTAAGTTTCTCTGGCCAAGGTTTTTTACCCTCACCAAGCTATTGCTGATTCAGCTCCTTCCAGCCATTACATAGCTCACAGGCTCCTGGTTCCCGGCCCTGCCTGCCTGTGTTCCCGCCTCTGCTCCAGACCTGTTTGCTGTTTGCCACTCACCTGGCCCCAGCCCCAGATCGTTCTGCCTGCCTGTTTCCCCAGACCCCAGAGGCTCCTGCTCCTGGTCTTTCTCTCGCTCACCTGGCCCAGCTGATCCCCACACCTCTGGCCTCTGACCCAGATGGCTCATTACCCAGGCTGCTGGTAGCAGACCCAATTTCTTACAACTGGTAAAAAAATGGGTAATTTTCCCTTAGGCTAAGAGTAGCCTAATATTATTAGCCTGAACTGGGGGCAGGGGATCACAGGAGGGGAGAAAGAAAGGGAAAGAGGGAAGAGACTTTTCCAAACAGGAACTTAAAAGTATGACATAATTCATCTTTTGAGTGCACTGGTCCTTTTATTTATCTCACTTGAGATTCAGGAGAGAATTCATCTCCCTGCAACTCTTTGCCATTTGTTGAGATTCCAAAAACTCACTATGGGAGGGCAGCTGGGTGGCTCAGTGGACTGAGAGCCAGGCCTAGAGATGGGAAGTCCTGGGTTGGAATCTGGCCTCAGACACTTGCTGGAGGTGTGGCCCTGAGCGGGTCACTTAAACGCCATTGCCTAGGCCTTACCAATCTTCTGCCTTCTGACAATAGGCATCTAAATGGATAAAAAACCAAGAAACTTTAAAGAGACTAGAGGTTATATTTTAAGGCATTTCAGACTCCAATGAAAATCTCTGTATTCTATTGCATTTTACTGTTTGCTTTGTTTAAGATTTAACTTTGTGATTTTAAGTTCATATATTACTGCATTCAATATTATTCTGTTACACTGAATCATTTTAATGTACTGAGTTTTAACTACTGTTATATTCTGTTGCTTTTCCCCTATAACCATACTGAACAAACATTGAATAAGCCCATATAAAAAATAGCTTTTTTATTTTTGACTTTGTAAATTGTCACATAGAAGATAATGGACTCCATCAGAAAAAGTAGTACAACAACCTTTGGAAAATTTAATGAGCTTTACTATGTTTCTAATTATCTCAAATTGATTTTAAGGGTTCTTTAGACATGATTTTTAGAATTTTTTTTTTAACAACCTCTGGTCATTTTTGCCTGCCCCTGCCATGAGGTAAAGCCCATTCTACAGCTGAAGTGAAATACATTTTATAACCCCCAACCTTCCCACATTTCTAAAAATGTGAATGGAAATTGGGTAGTTAATCTCAGGGCATTTGTACCCCTAAAAAACCTCCAAAAAGGAGCATCTCTCATTTATACTCTTCAGCTCATTTTACTTCCACCAGAATGATCTCTAGATTTATTGATGATGTTCTAAACCCAAATTGAGTTTTACTTTGTTTAAAAATGTATTTGCCATGGTTGAAATATTTGCTACATTTGTAAAAAATTGTGACAAATATCCATCAGTTCATAGGTTTTTAAAAAATGCCATACAGAAACTTAAGTGAAATATGATAATGTGTTTGTTTGCTATTGTAATTAATTGGGCTATTGAGAATTTTGGGGATATTGATAACTATACATTTGTACTACTGTTCAATTCATTTGCTCATACTCACAGTGGATCATGGCCAGGTATGAAGAGGAAATGGATCTCATTTTTGGTGAGAAAGCCTTGCATTTTATATTTTCTTGGCTGACACAATGTGTCAATGATTATAAGCTACATTTTTGAATTTTTAAACCTTTTATTATATTTCCTTGCATGTGCAATATACTATTTCAGTTTTTTTAATTTTTTTCTCTCCTTTTTATATTTGAAGCACATGTCACCAGCATTAAGATTTTCTTTAACTTTTTGATTTTGCAGTAATATAAGTTGATGATACATTTCCTATAATGTCGATGCATGCCCCCAAAGCTTGAGACTATAAAAATGATGCCACTAATTGTTTAAGAAAATTATGGGACTTTACTTAATAATTCTGTCAGATTCCAGGACAAGATATACACAAAAGAGCCATTGCACAGGGCCAAAGATAAACCAATCCAGGATGGATTGATGTACTTCTAAGCCAATAGAAAGGTCGTGATCTTAGTGTGAAGACTCAAGGTTGCTATGTTTAACATTGTTAGGACATAGGCCTTCCTTGTGTCCCCATACTTGGCTCCTACTTGGTTCCTATAATCTGGTCCCTTTTCTATCTTTTATAGTGTGGTAACTTTCTGTAGTCATGGCTACTGATTGGGTAAATGCTTACTTGCTTGGATCATTTTATTGGGTCCTGATTCAAGGACCTGTTATAGATTTATTTTTCCTTGACTTAGAATTTTTACACATAAGACTTTGATCGTCTATATTTTCATCCAGTAATTTTTTTTTATTTGGATTTTCCTGATGTCTTTTTAATTTCTCTTGCCAATTGATTCATATACCTTATAATTCAGCCATGCATCCCTAAGTGTTCTTGTATTTTTCAATCACCCTCAAGATGGGGAACTGTAAAAAATATTATTATTTAAATTGCAAAGTTTAAATTCCTTTTAAGAAGAATTTTAGGTAAAGAAAGATGCTACCTCTCTGAATCCAGAAACATCCATTGGAGAAGACACCATGAAGAAGCCTCCAGACCACAAGTGGCACAAGATCAAGAATGAACTTTGGGTGTGGTTGATTGAACATTTATTTGTATCTATACTTTCATGCCAAAGGGGACTGCCCCCTAACTGGCTTTTTGTCAATGCATCTAACAATTATTGTTTTTTTCCCTCTTATCCTCAAATTATTGTAATCTTTAAGTTGATTATGTTTTCATGATCCTTTGGGAAAAACCTTTTTCCCAGAGGATCATACGGTGAAATGTAAAAATGGAGATTTGAACCACGGACTTCAATCCCCAGAAGTCCTTGGCCACTTCCCAAAATGCTTTGTAATCTCCCTGAGATCCTCACCTGGGCAAGATAAAAATTTCTATTTAACTGGCTGTAAAAGCCTACTGAGCTCTTCCTACTTCCACTTCCAAGCAGACGCATCTCTCATGATGTAAATGAAATTGAATGGGCCTTTTGGCCCTCCTAGGCATGTGCTTTCTTATTTTGTATTTTCTCTATTTCTTAATCTTTAAATAAACCTCATAAAAATATAATACTTCTGGCAGTAAAACTAATTTTTACCTGCTACAACTAGAAAGACTCAAAGACTCCTTTTAGCTCTTAAAATCCCTGGGTAAAAATCTCCTCTATCAATGGAGAGCAGTGCCTATTTTAAAATGAACAATCTTAAAGAATCTTGGGCACAAAAAGGTTAGTATTGTTTGGCAGGGGTCATACAATAATGATATCTTTATCATTTCTATTATTATTAATGATACGGTCATATTCTATAATTTTCATTGGCTAATAATATCAGTAAATTCTGGAAGACAGCTATAGCCATAAAAGGTCAGTTGACTTGAATACTGATCTAGTCATTTAAAACATATTACCTGGTTTCTATCTCCTGTATACCTGTATACCCTATTCAGGTATCCTGTTTTGTTCTCTACTCATAGAACCTCCTAAAACCTGGATCTCAAGTATTTGTCCCACATGCAAGTAAAGACATAAAGTTAAGACCTAAGAAGCTCAGACTGCAACATTGCAGAGTGAAAGCACAAAGTATAGACAATAGCACAGTCGGTAGGTGCAATGTTTACCTATCATGTGCATTCTGGTAAGTCAGTGAATGCCACTGTGCTTCGATTTTCTCATATGTAAAGCAGGGATTATTATATATACACTACCTTCCTCACTAGGTAGTTGTAAGTAAAACACTTAATGTTATCTACAGCAAATAGCAGTAAATATTACTAATTATTTAAGTAATAATTATTGATTAATATGGTCATAATTAACTCTCAGTAATTAAGGTTGAGCTAACGGAACAGAATTTTTATTTGCAAACTTTTGGGCAGGCAAAGGAAGAAATCTTGCTGTATGCTCATAATGGATGATTATAAATGCCATCTACTATTTAAAGTGTTCCATTTGCCCATTTGCCTGGAGGTGACATATCATGGTCACAATAATCATATGCTCAGTCATTTGAAAAACACTGACCAAGCCCAAGCAATGGACTTTGGCTTCCTATCAGACAGACTTTTGGTTAGGAGCCTAAGGAGTTATAAGACTTAGTTCATGAAGTAATGGATTGGTTCTGAAAGATTACAGTTAAAGCATACCTCTTTCCTTGTGATTACCAAACACAAAAGACAAAAATTAAAAGTAGCATATACAGTCAGTTACAATTACTCACTTAAATTTGCTAAACTGTTAGGTGTTTTGTTTTGTTTTATTTTATGAGAAGCTACTATATTGGGGGAGAAATTGTTTTTTTGGGGGGAATTGAATGCAAATTCATAAAATACATAAATCAGAATTATATAAAGAAGTAACTCTCTATCTAAAGGGTTAATTGGACACTAGGACATGGAATCTAATTCTACATTTTGAAAAATGATTCATAATTACCAAAATTTGTTATAAAACCTAAGGAAAAGGTATTGTTTAATGACATTTAATACCACCCAGAATTCAAAGCAGAAGAAAATCAGAAAGTCTAGGACTAGTGTACAGGGCTCCTGGGCAAAGATAGTAACTATATTAATTATTAGCTATATTAACTAGCTATATTAATTATTGGAACCTTGTGGATATAACATCCATATAATATCTACTTAGTTCAACCATTAAAATAACTCTCTTCTGATCACTATTGAATAAAACTTCATGGAGTGTCCATGAGCTCTCCTTGTGTATCCAAACTAGACTGCCACCAGTACCTGGAAACATCAAAAGCCTCATTGGAAAGCAGCAAGAATGGTTCAAATGCCGGTGGTGTACAAATGCCAATCTGGCACAGAGTATGTAAATGTGGCATAAGGAGAAGGGAAAAAAGGGACACTAAACTACAATGAAGGTGTATATATCTATAAAATTAAAATATGGGTGCATAAAATATGCAGAAAATTGGACATAATTAGTTACCTTTTCCCCTATGTTTTATGACCATTTTGGTAAGATATATATGTGTACATATATAATGTGCATTTTTAATATTTTTGCCCATTATCTATTTATTTGTTGTATATTTATATGTACAAATGTTTGTATTTATGTATATATTTTGTATATATATTTATATACCATCTATATCTATATTGTATGCTAGATATGAGTTCTGGGAGTCATCTGCAAAGAGATGACCTCCGAATTAATGAAAGCAGGTGAGTCCAAGAAAAAATATATAAAGTTGTAAAGATAAGAGATTATAGTCTAATAGAGGGACTTCAAAATTTTAGATACTGGAGGTACTCAACTAGTTATAGGTGATGGTGAGGTCAAGGTTATTGTTATTCCTATGAGTAACTAAGGTAGATTGTAGACAGAGAATATAGGAAGTCAGTATGTTGGTGCAGCAAATAGAGAAAAAATTTAAAAGAACTTTTTCCAGACAACAGATGTGAGGGAAAGTGTAAAGGGTGAATATTATGGTTAAGACTGAAAAAAGTCTAAATTTAAATAGTCGCCAAGGGAAATCCCAAATAATAAAATACCCAAGTCAGCTGCCAAAATTTTATGGTGTTTTAATTACAACAGGAGGAAGAAAATATTAGAGGGAGAGAGAGGGAGAGAAGGAAAGAGGCAGAGCAGGAAAGGAGTTTAACTCAGAACCACTCTGGCTCAGGCTGAGCAAAAGTGGACGTTAAGGCCTTGAAGAGCCAAGGCAGGGAAAGGGATCAGTTCTTATCACTCACGTGACCAGTCTGAAGGAAAACAGTCTGCCGGCTCCTCCAACCTCAGGCTGCAGGATCCAACTGAACTCTAGCCCTCCTCACAGGAAGTCCCGAGAACTCTAGAACCTGTTCTCTACCTCACTTCCTGTGTCTTACATGTGCCAATGGTGGTTCAAGTTTGACTTAGGACCACCCAGAAGTCTGTCCTTTTTTTGCACATGTCTGTTGAAGGCCATATTCTCAAATAATTAAATCTTGAGTTTGCTGCAGCCCTTCCTAATCTTGTTACACTGAGTAGGGTGGAGTATGTAGTTTTCAAGACCTAATTCTGTTATTCCAAGTACATCTATTGTTATTGATCAGGAAATAGCTAAATCTGATCTTCTAAAGAATGGTTTGAATAGGGTGGAATAGTTTTGAAATTCACAAAAGAGAACAGAAAATAAAAAATAAATAAATTGGAGAAAGGTAACAATCTGAGAAAAGAAGGAGGAAAGACAGGGAATGGAGAAATAAGCATGAAGTAGAATGAGAATGAGGAAGTGTAGAACAGGATAGGTTAAGTATCTTTGCTAAAAAAAAAAAACCAAATAGGGTAATGAAGCATCAGACATGACCAAACAACTACTGGCATAGAGAAAGGACTTAATCAATGCTTGTTGAATGACTGTTATTTTGTGCTCACACTAATATCTCTTTATATTTTAACCATTAAGTGTTTATTTCATATGTGGGTTCTGTTTCTTCAACCAATTGTGAACTCATTTTAGGCAGGGGACAAATCAAATAGGCAGCTAGGTGGGACAGTGCAAAGAGCACTGGGCTTGGAGTCAGGAAGATCTATGTTCAAATCCAGTCTCAGATATTAACTGTATGACTTTGGGTTAGCCATTCAACCTGGTTGCTTCAGTTTCCTCACCAGTAAAATGGGAATACTAATAACACCTACTTCCAGGGTTGTTGTGAGAACCAAATGAGATAATAACTATGAAGCCCTTAGCACATGTCTGGAATATAGTAAGTGCTATATTAATGTTAGCTATTATTATTATAATTTTTATTATATTTGTATAACAGCCATAGAATCTTGCAAAATGTAAGGCACACAAAGGAGATTAAAATACTTCTTGTTAATTTATTGGGGAGAAAGAAGAAATTGATAGGTTTTCTTTTTTATATTGGGAAATGAATTGTCATTTCATTGGAACACTCAATAAATTCCAAATGAATGAAGATTGGCAGTTCCTCTGCAATTTAAAATCTTAGAGAGTTACCTGAGTAGTTGGAAAACTGAGGGATTAAATGACTGACCTAGAATCACACAACCAGCATGTTTTAAAAGCAGGAATTGAACCTTATTTTTCTTGAATCTATATCTCAATTTACTGTCATATTAATCAATAGTGATATCTAAATGTGTGTCCTACCTTTAAAAAATCCAGGTGGAGGAAAGAATTTAAATTAAAAAGTTATTACTTACATAATTAAAATGGAAGTTTTCCAGATTCACTGAAGTACTGGAGCACACACAGAGAAGTATGTATGTGTATAATAATAAGTACTTGTTTGAGAAACTTAAAGGTAAAATTTTGAAGCACTGCCCACTAATGATCAGTAATCAAAAGTCTCTGACATTTCAAAATTGAATTGACCTACTCCAGCACTCAATTTGTTTTTTTTTCCCTGACTAGTTCCCTTCTTTGCTAATTCATCTGCAAACTTTATCATCTAATTCTTCCAAATTACTGCTTTGATCAGGTGACTACTCTTCTTAAGAATCCACAGTGTCTTTTCCTATTATGCAAGATCACATATTGTGCTGTTTTCTATGATCTTGCCTTATTCTTTCTACCCAGTCTTATTTTCATATTTTATAGGAATCATACCCTCCGTTCTAGTGAGTTTGGCATCCTTACTGTTCCCTGTGTCATTCTTATCATTTCTGTATCTTTACTCAGATCATTGACCTTCTACCTTATCCTGCAGTTTTTCTGTCCCAGTTTCAAGTTCATATACCTTATCCCATTCCAATTGCCTCTTTAAGTTCTACATAACCATTAAGGTCCAATTTACATCTGACTACCTATAAATTGTAAGTACAAGGATTATATTTTGTTTGTCTTTGAATCTTCTCACCAGGATTCATCATAGTATATTAAACAGAAGAAGTAATTAATGTTTGTTGAATAAATGAATTAATGAAAGGTCAAATAGTAGAAAAAGGCTTAGACATTTTTTTAAAAACTCAGATTTTAGAGTGAATGAATTACCAGTCATGGGAACCTTTATCATTGAATATTTCACAGAAAATAATAATGTTGATAGCTCCACTTTTAAGGTACCTTAAGAAAAATACTGCTTTAAAGGTCCCTCTATTCTCCAGATTCTCTGTCTGAACTGATCAGTACTGGGAGGTTGTATGTGGCCATTCACACCTTTTTTAATCCTAATGCCTCTATCATTATCACATTTTTTTCTACAGTTTGCTTGTTGTTCCCTGGCTATTCTTGGATTTCATTTTCTAGAAGGTGAGGGGGATCCTTATCCCTCCTTAAGGTTGTGTAGTAGTCCACCTCCTAACAATTGTGTGACTGACCACTTTCACCAGTTCTCTCGGTACTTGATTTTCTAAAAGTCTTCCTTAATTTTCTCTTTATCATAAAAATACATTTTCTTTTTGTAGAGAGGATACTTACACAGTCCTCCTGTAGTAATTTCTACACTGGATCATGGAGAGGCATCTGCTTAGAAAGGAAGATGCAGTTTGTTTTAACATCACACACATATCTTAAATATTTGGAATATAATGCTGTTCTTCTTTCTAATATGACTGTTTGCCACTCAAGATGCAAGCTTAAGTAGTACTTGTCAAATTTCTCCAAGATCCAATCCTGACTGGACTCTACTGATTCCCTCTTTAGTGTATCCGTGCAATGGAGATCACTGTATATCTACAGAATGCATTTCTACACCATGTAATGTAGTTTAAGGATTCTGGTCAACTGCCAAAGGTTATTTAGGCTTACGGGAAAGGATCCAATTATTTGGATAAGGAAATAAGAAAAAGGCTTGAGGTGGGAGAGTGCAAAGAGGAGGAGGATAAGGGATATATCAGCTTATTACATACAAATATTTTTCACTTAGTGCCCAATATGCATACACAGACGTACATATTATCCTCAATGAATTTATAATCAAACTGTAAAGATAGTATGTGGAATTATGGAATCAGAGGATTGAGAACTGGGATGAGCTTGATCCCTAAAGTTTCAATGCAATTTTAAACTTTAATAACTTAAAACTTTTAGCATGCCCTCTGTGGTGTAACATCTCTGCCCCACTCCCTAATTTATAGATGAGGAAATGGAACCCCAGAAAGTGAGTCAAGGTCACATGATTCATCTTTTTAATAGTTCTCTCTCTTCTTCTCTCGCTCTGTCATTCCTCTACTTATATTAGATATCAGATCTTGATCAAAGAAATTTGACTCAAAGAATTCTTCCCAGTAAACTTCCATCTCTCACTTATTCTAACTGCACCGATTTTGTTCATACAACAGTTTTCATTTCATTTAACCAACATTTTCTATTTTATGAGGAAATATTTTAAGGGTCTGCTATGTGCCAGGCTCCATGATAGGGTCTAGGGATACAAAGATATAAAAGAAACAGTTACTGCCATCAAAGAATATTCTATAGAAGACAACTTATACACATAAGAATCTGTAAAATAATGATTACACAGTAATTGGGAGGTCATAACAGTGACTGGAAGGATCAGGAAAGGTTTTTGTAAAATCATAGCTATTGATCTAAGCTTATCTTTTGTGATTTCCTCTTTGCCTTGTCTACTCGAGAAGCTTCCTCCTACTCATAATTGGGAAAGATTTAATTTTGTGTGTGTGTGTGATTGTGGCAAGCCCTCTTGTATTGAGCTTGCATATCCTTTTTTGAGCTGAGTGGTATATGGTATGTGGTATTGTGGAACATATTTTTAACATGTTGGTCCAAGAATAATTGCTGCCAAAGAATACCATCCAGTTTTCCTAGCTGTTCTTGTGAAATAAGCAGATCTTCCCCATGTAATTTATGCTCCTAAGGTTACTGAACATTGACTCAGTTGGATTTAAACATTCAGGCAGTAAGTAGGTGCACTAGGTTTGGATGAAGGCCCTTTGACTCCAAATTTGAAGTTCTTTCCATGGCACCATGATACCAAAGAAGATACGTGAAAATATAAGATAGCAAAGGGCTTTGGCAGTGCTGTCCTAGCCCTCAAAGTGAGAATATAAAGCAGGTATGAGAGACCCAAATCCTATGGTTTAGGAAGCAGTAGGTGGTCATACCTAGTGATCAGTTGTCCAGAGTAACTTAAGTAAAGAGATGGATCAAAAGTCAAAATAATGATAATGAGGAGGATGAAGAGGATGATGATGGTGACACCCTTATTTTGCACCTATGTGCCAGACACTGAGCTAATTATTTTACAAATATTATCTCATTGGATCTTCACAACAACTCTATTATTATTTCCATTTTAAGTTAGGGAAACTGAGGCAAATAGAGGCTAAGTGATTTACCCAAGATCGCATTACAAAACAGTGTCTGACAACAGATTTGAACGGAGGTCTTCCTAACTCCAAGACCAGTGGGTTACCCATTATACCTTGCTATCTCCCAAGACCCCAATATTTAAAAATTCTAAGATCAAGGCCACTAGTTGCTGGATTACTAATTCAATATTCTGGGAATTAATTAGTATGAATTATGCTTTATTGTGTCATGAAAAATGGGAACAAGGACGTTTTGTAGTTCCTTTCTCTCTCCCAGGTTGGATGAAGTTTCAAATTATTGACCTTCAAGCAGTTATGTAAGGTGCCTGGCAATGGGCCACAGAGTTTCCATTTAAGGACCTTTATGATAGAAAAGCATACTATCTTGGGGCATGCAGGCTCAGCTGTCTATGTTGATATCTCAGAAATGAGACCAAACATCCATTCTAATTGTCCAAGAGCACTGGTGGTATCGGGAACTTCGATGCTTCCCATCACCCTAACCAGTTCTGACGGTGACCCATTCCTCAGTGCTGACAGCCTGCAGAACAAATCCAATTGCAGCAGGGTAAAGGTGTTACATTTCTTTAAAGAAAATTGTGTGGCATTTTTAATTTCAACCATGGCTTTTAGAAGGATGTATTTTTCAGCCTGTTTCTTCAATGACATATATTACATGATTGATTACCCCATAGCACTGACAACCTTCAAGTGGGTGGGGAAGAAAATAAATAATTCTCATCCATAATACAGGTAAAATTGTCAGTAGAGTCTGACAATTACTTTAAGGAACGTTCTTCCACCCCATTTCCAGGAAAATGGGTTTTATAAATCAGTTATACAAAAGCAAAAGTTTTAGGTCTAAATTATAGTCATGTAAATCAATAAGGATTCACTATAGTAAATTATATTCTTTGAACTATGGCATTTACAGAAACACAGAAATACAGGAGGCTTCATATTGAGAGGTAGTCTTGTATAGTCGATAGAGGAATAACATTCAATTCAGGAAAAACCTTAGCTGAGGCTCTGCTTCTGACACATACTAGTTGGTTGCCTGTGGACAACTCATTTAAGCTTCATGGCCCCAGAGAGTTCTCGGTGACATAAATTAGAGTTTCTCAGTTGCATCTCTAGAGAGAAAGCTCCATATTGGGAATTCCCCAAATTGATGAAATCGCAAGTCTAGAATACTGGCCCCCACCAAGGTCTCCTACTCCCACATCTTTCTCCTGTGTTGAATTTACACCACTAGGCAATGTATTCAGGTATCTCCTTGTATGAAGTCATCAGACATCATGAAGTTATGGTCATTGAGCCAATAGGACAATCAATCAGTTTGTAGGACATCGCTGCTGCCTGTTACCAAATAGCTTGTGTGCTTGGGAGAGCTCCCACATATCCCCATTTGAGTGGATATTAAATCACTTGGGCCTACAAATTATCCTCTTGCCCCAATTCCTCTTGCTTTTTAATGGGCTCTATACAATAATGCAATCACACACAGCAGCTCAGGCAGCCTTTACAAAACAGCCCTAATCACCCTTTTCTGGTGCTGCCTTTTAATAGAAGTGGCACAAGGTGTTGTTTTCACCTCTTTAACAGCAAATTCTTTATTTTTCACAGGGGCCCATTTAGAAATGTCTATCACACATTTTAGAGCCATTACCACTCACACATTTGCTAATTGTTTTCCATTTTTCTACGTTTTTAGCCTTAGATGGTTTTTACCCATCTGTTCTAGCCAAACCCTTTCATCAAGTGAAAAGTCCATCCAAATAATTGGCCAACACCTTCTCTAAATTGTCACTCCCTTTGTATCATGGCATTCTTATTTTCCTCTTAACAGTTCATTTGAAATGTTTTTCTATGACTGCATTCTGCCAGGAGGAAAAATCATTTTCAGGGAGAGGCACTTCAGCCACACTTGTAAAAAGGAGGTGCCCCGGTAATTGCAAACCTAAGGGACATTATCTATTTGTCAGAGGCCACTCAGGATAATTTTCCCTTGCAATGGTCATCCACTTTTCTTAACTTTCTCTTGGGGGGGAGGGGATAAGTAGCAATAGATCACACTGATGGAACATTTTACAGGTTTCAAAGCTGAACCTTTGGAGTTTAAGTGCTGATTGTAAATCCTGAGTTGATCAGTCATTACCTTTGTCACTTTAAGAAAGATGCTTATGCTCTCTAAGCCTCAGTTACCTCATCTGTAAAATGAAGAACTTAGATAAGATGACTTAAAAGGTCCCTTTGAAATAATGAAGTTCTATGATGGATTTCATATCATTTCAGTTGATCTCTACCCTATATAGTAGCTAGAGCTGGCATTATTATCGTTCCTATTTTATAGATATGGGGATTGAGTCAAAGAATTTAAAGCGACTTTTCCAAGGTTAGACAGACAATAAACAGCAGATCTGAGAATCTACCACAGCTCCAAATCCAGTAATCTTTTCCCTACATCGGACGTGCTGTCTTTCAACCTCTATTTCATGCAAAACACATTGAAGGATTCAGAGAATCCCATCAATTGTGCCTAGTTATTGAATAGCTTAACAAGCTATATCTCAGCTATCATAGCCTTAAAAGGTTTACTTTGCTTCTATTTTTTCCAGTACTGTTATTGAGCCTAATATCTTCCTAATTGGCATGGCACATGTCAAACAATATTATAAATGTTCTGGGACTCAACAGAGTTATTTGAAAGTGATCTGGTAAGAAGCGAATTTGGAGAGCCTCCTCATTTAATTTATTTTCTTTGGATTTTATGCAGCACAACCTACATTAAACAAGAGAAGACCTTAGGAGAAGATATATCTCTCTGTTTTATATCATGTTCTATGTTAATACTCAGCAGATCTTTAAAAATAATTTTCTCAGCAGCCACTGAAGTATAAAGACATAAATACCCCTCATAGTTTTATATGATTTTGCAAACTAAGAGACACTTTGCACTTAAAGCTGTTCACCATCTGACTCCAACCTATATTTCTAGAGTAATTATGTCCAGGTCTTGATTAGTGCAAATGACAAATACCATGAAGTAGCTCCATTATTCAAATGTGCACTTTGTATTTCTTTGGGGCTAGAATCAATGAATTTATTCAATATAATTATAATTTCAAAATATGTCAAACTCAAATATGTGCTACCACTTGCTTCATTATTTGTACTAATTGGGACCTTGCTATATAATTTATGTCACTTAATTTATGCTCTTATGAATCTGGCCTACATCATTGTCCAAATAAGGGACATTCCATTCTCTAGCTCTTTGCCTGAGTCCATGCTGTCACCTATACCTGGAGATATTCTCTCTGCTCACTTTCACCTCTTGGAATGCCTACCTTGTTTCAATGCTCAGCTGAAATCACTTCCATTGAGGCTATTAGTTTTTAATGAACCCTTGCCACTTCACAGGTATATCATATATTCTTACCCTTGAATAAGGCAGTAGAATGTATGCTCATTGAAGGCATTTGTAGACCCAATGCCAACCACAATTTCTGGAAATTAGACATTTCATGCTTATTAGTTTGTCTGTAAAGAGTAAAAGTAAATTAAAGACAGTGGGCAGGGTGCAAGGCCAGAAGTCAGAAAGAAATGAATTCAAATCCTGATTCAGAAACCAACTAACTGATCCTGGGGAAATCACTTGGCTACTCTCAGTCTCAGTTTCTTCATGTGTAAAATGAAGAGACTGGACACAATGACCTCTAAGATCCCTTCAAGCTCTAAATCTTTGATAAGATACATTTTGTTCAACTGAGCCATATGCTTCTGAAAACCAATAAGCATGAGAAATCATGGAGTAGCTGTTTTCTGCAAACATTTCCAATGCAAAATACCAAAGAAAAGGTAATTATGTGCCCACAATAAAATGAATAAGGGTAAATCCATACGAAAGAAGACATACACTGTACAAGTTTAAAAGTCGCATCAAATAATATCAGAGAACCACAATACCTGGCAATACGTACTACAGTCCCTTAACCCATGTTATGCGCCTGAAACAATCAGCATGTGTGTGTCTGAAAGAACAACTCTGGGTGTCTCTCCTCATTCTTCCCACAACATTGACTCAAACTTAACCTCCACTGCCATTCAGTATCTTATCAGAGGTATCTGCCTGGTCACAAAAGCAAGGGGAAGCAACTGGAATGTTTTCCTTTCCAAATAAACACTGACAGAAGATTTAAAAGTACAGAATACAGTAGAGAGGCAAATATACTGATAGAGGCAAATGACTTTCCGTGCCTGAGGAAACCTACACAGGGCCAATTCTCTTCCCCAAAGAGTTTAATTTGAATGGGAGCCCAAGCAAAATGTCACTCTGCAACATGACAACATGACATGGATGGAATCTGTGCTGAAATGTCCAGAGAAAGAGAGGAAGAAAATCAGAGAGAAGTTATTAGGAATGTAAGGGAAAGGCTGAAGGACCAAAAATTGAAGAGATAAAATCAACTTCACCAGAAGTAATATCATCATAATGGCAGGTTCACAGACTTAATATTAAAGATCAAACATTTTTTAAAAATTAAAACAAAATGAGATCAGGTACGTTTTAAAGCCACAACAAACAGAAATGTTCTTAACCAAAATGTGATATGTACGATCACAAAAGATAAAATAGAAAAATTTTGTTACATGAAATTGAAATAGAAAAACATTAACTGCCTGATAATGAATTAAAGGAAAATAAGATGTTGTTAAATTTTATTTTATTTTATTTTTTGGAAATCTTTATTCAATTAATTAATTTAGAATTTTTTCCATGGTTACAAGATTCATGTTCTTTCCCTCCCCTTCCTTAACCCCCTCCTGTAGCTGATGCTCAATGCCACTCAGTTTTACAAGGGTCATTGATCCAAACCTATTTTCATATTATTAATATTTGCACTAGAGTGATCATTTAGAGTCTACATCCTCAATCATATTCCCATGGACCTATGTGATCAAGCAGTTGTTTTTCTTCTGTGTTTCTATTCCCACAGATCTTTCTCTGAATGTGGATAGTGCTCTTTCTCATAAGTCCCTCAGGATTGTCCTGGATCATTGCATTGCTGCTAGTAGAGAAGTCCGTTACATTCAATTGTACCACAGTATATCAGTCTCTGTGTATAATGTTCTCCTGGTTCTACTTAAGGGAAAAGAATATGTACAGTGACTTCAATAAAGTAAATGGAAAAAAAGGAAAATACAAAATTGAACATTATTTAATAACACTGAACACATTTGGCCTGTAGAAGAGATGAAGAATGCTTTTCTTGCTCTTTTTGCAAAGGCAGGGGACTGTGAGTCCTTTAACATTGCCTATATCTACCATCTTAGTTGCTGAATATTTTAGTGTTTCAAAATTCTCCCCCCTTCATTCTTTATTATGATAGAATTTACTGGGTAGGGCTTGGGGGGAGGAGAATATATTTGTAAATGACAATGCTGTTAAATGGAACATGTCGAAATTAAATTTTTTTAAACTTTAGTTCTAAGCATAAATACTTAGAAGATGGTACTACATGTGAGGATGAAGTGATCACAGATTAAACCAACCAAAGTGACTAAAAGCTCTTAAAGGATTCAAACTTGCTACTTTCTAAATGTCAACAAGATAGTTTTTGTAAAAGGCTTGATCTGGGAGCCCCTATTCAATCTGATGTCTTCTCCAATCAGGTTAATGAGATTATAGACCCTGGCCCTTTGGAATGAAATATGGACTCTATGAATGGGACTAACTTTACAGTGACTAATAACTAGGGATAATTTTTTTTCCCCTGTGGAGTTTGTTCAAGTCATGTCATTCCTTTTCCTTCCTCCTTCCCTCTCTATCTTTCTCTCTCTCTTCCTTCCTTCCTTCCTTCCTTCCTTCCTTCCTTCCTTCCTTCCTTCCTTTCTTCCTTCCTTCCTTCCTTCCTTCCTTTCTTCCTTTCTTTCTTCCTTCCTTCCTTCCTTCCTTCCTTCCTTCCTTCCTTCCTTCCTTCCTTTCTTTCTTTCTTTCTTTCTTTCTTTCTTTCTTTCTTTCTTTCTTTCTTTCTTTCTTTCTTTCTTTCTTTCTTTCTTTCTTTCTTTCTTTCTTTCTTTCTTTCTTTCCTTCCTTCCTTCCTTCCTTCCTTCCTTCCTTCCTCTTCCTTCCTTCCTTCCTTCCTTCCTTCTTTCTTCTTTCTTTCTTTCTTTCTTTCTTTCTTTCTTTCTTTCTTTCTTTCTTTCTTTCTTTCTTTCTTTCTTTCTTTCTTTCTTTCTTTCTTTCTTTCTTTCTTTCTTTCTTTCTTTCTTTCTTTCTTTCTTTCTCTCTCCTTTTTTCTCTAGAGTGCCAGTAAAAGTCTATATAAAATTAGATTTTTTACTACTTTTTATAGATACTATTATTATTCCCATTTTTCTATTGAAGAGATTGACTCTGAGAGAGACCAGGAACATATAACTAATTGTCTCAGGCAGGACTTGGACTTAGATATTCTTGCCTTCAGTTCTAACACTGGCCACTGTTTCACATAACTGCCCCAACTGAAATTCAAATAGATTTAAAAGTTAATAGCTTCTTTGAAGCCTCTATAACTCTTAAATATCATTAAGACTCTAATTTAAAAATCTGACTTGCTATAAAAGCAAGTAAGTGTTCAACTTAATTAAAATGGAATTCTAAAAAAGGATAGAATTATGATTTTTAAAGAGATAGCCCACTATCCATCACTACCATTAAATAGTAATTAATAGTATTTAGAGACCCAAAGCAAAATGGAATCCAAGAATTCTCTATATAGTCTTGTACAGTTCCTCCTTTCCAATAAAATATTTATTTATGTATGGAATGACAGTGATTGTTGCCTTAATAATAGAGTCCAAATCTCCACGATTGCAAATGGAAAGCTGCATGCGATGAGGAGTACTATATTTCACCTTTTAAATCTTTCCATACTTCCCTGCCAACTCATGGAACTGTGAATTTAGATATTCTAGGATGGCTATACTGTTCATGGCAGCAGGTGTTCCCACATCATGGCTTATTTTTTTTCTGAACTTCAAAAGCCACTAGACAGGGATGGGAGCTCTAAGCCAGCTCTCAATGTCTTCGCCTCTCTGGAGCCTGACTTAACATCAACTATTTTGACTTACATAGAGAGCTCTCACATATTCACAGCATAAATGGCCAAACTAAACACATAAGGTATTTTCTGGCAGAAGGGAGCACACCTTCTGTTGCTCTGACCTACTGCTATGCAAACTTCTCCTTTACTTTTCCTAAGCTTTTTTTTTTCTCTTGAACTTACAGAAAGGAGCATAGCAAGTTGAGAAATCTCTCCATGAATGCCCATTAGCCCATATACAAATCAATAAAAAACAATAATCTATTAACAATAAACTATTTTTAAAGTATACGATTACTGATTCAGGTGGACATTTCCCATGACCTTGACTTTCACTATAGAAACAGTGCCTAGTTAGAAAGATGGGCAGAAGGCAGTGAGGATTTTATAAAATCTAATGGGCTCCAACTTCCTTCAGAGACTGAGCTTTTTATGTGCCATAGTATGAAGTAAGTCAATGAGTCAAGTCCTAGACCCTTGGAATAATCAAATCCCTAAGGCAGTCACCTTACTTCTCTAAATAGCAACTAGCACAACCTACACAAAGCAGATGTTGCTTTTCTCATAGATACCAGAAGTAGATTCAATTGATGGTTCTGACTATAAAAATGAAGTTCAAAAAATGTCAAGGCAAGTAGTATGCATATTTTTATCTTCATTTTACATATGAGAAAAATAGAGGCTCAATCATATAAAGTGACTGAGGTATCCAAGCTAGCATCTCAATCTAGATTTCTTAATCCCATTGCAGTACTTTTTCTGCTCTGCCACACTTCCTCTCTCAAATGGCTTGAAAGTGGACATGATAGAGTGCAGAGGGGAAAAACTGTATTTGGCATTTATTTTAATCCCATTAAATCAATATTTATTACATGCTTTTTGCTTATGGCACCATTTTCATTTGGGAATCAAATTCCTAATTTGAAAATTTTAGATGAAAATGGTCTTGCTCGAAATGGGACTAAAATCCCAAAGTACACTGGTTGGAGTGAGTGTCTCTGTGGCAGAAATAGCTAGAGATTCCTCTCAGAGTTAATGATAGCTAAGTGAATCTTGTCTGCTACTGTTTCTCCTATAAGTATTGATCACGGACGTCATGAAAGGTTAAAGTCTTTGAAATTTAGTATTCGTTATCATTCTTCCATGTCAAGGGAAAGCTTTAGGGTACCTTAAGATTATGACTTAATTCACCACAACTCAGAGTTGACTGAATGTGCCTTATGACCAACACACCAAACTGGTTTTGCAAATGTCAACAATCCCCCTTTTCATTCAGTCCGCCGAGAAGCAGGTTGTAATCTCTGGGAGATTGCTCATTAGCCTGCCAGCTGAGGACCCTTATACACTTTAACACTGCTTTATTCCTCCCCAGGGAACAGAGGTACTTTCAGCAATTTTTCCTGCAAAGCCTCTGGTAAGAAGCAGGTCTCCTTGCAATTGGCAGAGCAACATTCTCTATATAACTAAGCAGGAATGATTTCAGTCATTATCAGGCAATTTGGACAAAGGGGAGGGGCAGAGCAGACAACCAGGTATATAGGAAATGAGAGATATATATCTGTTCCAAAGGATGTCTCTTCTCTGGCTTGACCAGTGCTTGGCATGACAAGGATATTGGCATTTAGGTAATCATTCTCTAGTAGGTCTAGAATTATGAAATCTCATTTTATTATCAATAAACAAAGCATCTGCAATAACTTAAACCTTTAAATATGGTCATTAACAAGGTAACCCACCATTTCAATGAATACCACTCTTGAAAAAGTCCAAACAAGAAAAACCTGTGAGGTCTTGGGCAAATTACTTTAATTCTCTAAGTCCCTATTTTCTGATCTGTAAAAAAGAGCTATTTAATTATAGTAACTCTAAGGTCCATACCACCTCTAAAAATAATTAAGTGATCTCTCAATTGTTTTGAGGAAGCACAAAAGAAAGCTGATTCAACATTAGAATTAAACCTAGAAAATGCAAGAATGATTATGAAACAGATTGAGAGAGAGCAGGAGGGGAATTTCGAGATAATTTAAGGTCTAGCTTCTAGAGAGGCAGCTGTCTGCCTCAGTTTCTCAGCTATAAAATGGGGTATTCATAGCATCTACATCCCACAGTGGATGAGATAATATTTGAAAAATGTCTAGCATAATCTTGTTATGTAATAAGTGCTTAATCAATGTTTATTTCATTCCTTCTTTACTTTAACTCATTACTTTAAACTGAGCATCAAGGAGGTTTAGCAACTAGTCCATGCAGACAAAGAAGCTTTGATTTGATCCAAGTCCTTTGTATCTAATACAACATATTTTCCACTATACCGAGGTGAAGTGTAATAAGGGCAAAAAGGAAGGAGAGAGTATAGTGGAGCAGGTCCTTGTGAGCTGGAGGAAGGGACTCCATCGGAAATGAGATGAATTTAGAGTGAAGGTTGAGCAGGAGGAAGTGAGAATGGACAGTTCATTCAGATGAAGAAAAAGCAGAGTAAAAGAATGGGACAGGAAAGGGTTAAAGAAGCCATTGAGTCTAATCCTCTCATTTTGCAAATAAGGAAAACAAAGCACAGAGAATTTGAGTGACTTGTCAAGGATCCCATAGCTAGTAAGCATCTAATGCAGAATTTTAAGCCACTTCTTTCCAACTGCATCCACTACTTTGTCATTATGGAATTATGTCCTATGTCTAATTTTCTCTTCAAAATTCTATTTCCCCAATGTGGGATTTGCCATCAAGCTATAAATTTTATTTTAGAAAGCTGTTTTCCAATTTTTAAAAATTTATTTTTTTTCCTATTTTTCCTATTTCTTTTTTATTTCTTCCTATGTGTCTACAATATTTTGGGGTTTAAGCAGCTTAGTATGCTTAATCATATCTGGCAATGTAGATTAACAAATTTATTTTTTAAATGAATGTTCAATTAATAATAATAACAGCTAACATTTGCAAAGCACTTTAAGAGATGCAAAACAATTTTCATATTGTTTTATTTAATATCACAAAACAATACTTTATATAAAATAATTATGTATAAATCATTAAGGCAGCTCTAGGTAGCACAGTGGACAGAGCTCCCAACTTGGAAGTAAGAGAACTCATCTTCCTGAGTTCAAATCTGGCCTTAGACACATTAGCTATGTGATCCTGGGCAAGTTACTTAATCATGCTTGCCTCAGTTTCCTAATTTAGAAAATGAATGGAGAAGGAAATGGCAAACCACTCCAGTCTCTTTGCCAAGAAAATCTTAAATAGAATCATGAAGAGTCAGACACAGGGGTAAACAATTGTACAACAACAACATAAATCACCATCAGGCTCTAATTACTAAAAACTGCTAAATATTTTAGAGCAAAATATTAAAAATTTCCAAAGACAGGTATAATTCAGTCCCTTTTTCACTTCTTTAATACCCATTAACCTAATTCAAAAGCCACACAGTAGAAAACAAGGAAATACGTATTTATTAAGCACCTACTAAATGCCAAATGCTTTACAAATAACTCACTTTATCCTCTCACAACAACCCTAGGAGGTAGGTACTAATGTTATGTGATGTAGGGTTTTCTTGGCTCCAGCCACAGTGCCTTCTCCCCTGTACCACTCAGCTGCATCTCTTGGATTTTGTATCAGCATCTTTGTTCATATGCCAGCTCTGACAATTTCTTTGGATTTGAATTTCCTCATCTAAAAAAAGGGGTGGTTGGACTATATGGTTTCTAAGATATCAATCAGCTTTAAAATTCATGTTCCTATGAATTTAGGCATAACCTCTTCCCTGAAGACTTTCTTGATCCCCACAATTGTATTTTTTCTCCCCAGAATTCCTTGCATTTAGTTATCTGTGCATATATTTAATCCCCCATTAAAATGTAATCTCCTTGGGCTTGTTTTTATATCTCCTATGAGTAGCACACTGCCACCTAAATGCTTAAAGAATGTTTGTGGTCGTGGCCGCATTTTGTTGCACAACTTACCTGGAAGGTTTAATTAGGATCAGAAGTCATCGAAGGCAGATACAAGAATCTAGCTCTGGATTAGCTATTCTAAATCTTTGAGCTATTTTCTTGTAGTTATCTTTCCAGTTAACTTTTATTTACTTCCTTTTGAAAAGTAATAATTTAAAGTACCATCATAATTATCATTATCATCATAACCACTAATACTTTTTTTAGTGATTGTAAGTTTGCAAAGCATTTTGGAGGCTCATTTGTTTCTCACAGCAATCTTTTGAGGTAGGTTCAACTTGCATTTCTGCCTTTTTATAAACGCTCCAAAAGATTTCAATTTTCCTGTAGTAGGAAAGGGGAAAGGAAGAAAAGATACATTTAATAAATGCCTACTGTGGGCTGGGCATTGTGCTAATTGCCTTATATGTTATTTAATCCTTACATAATTCTGGAAGGTAGATGCTATTATTATCGGCATTTTCCAGTTGAGGAAACTGGGCAGATGGTCATTGACTTGCCCAGTTTACACAAGTAGCAAGTCTCTGAGACTAGATTTGAACTATGGTCACTCAGTCAACAAAGACAGAAGCGGTCTTCAAATCCAGGTCTTTTGTGGTTCCAAAACCAGTGTTCTTTCTACTCTAGCTTACTGCCTGTAAAAATGATAGATATAGCCATTCAGATGGATTTTGTACAGACTAAATGAAATAGTACCCATAGGTAATAAGCTTAAAGAATCTTTTGTTCAGATAAAATATAAATGGTTTTAAAAAGAATTCAGGAGGATCTGTGCAAGAGAGATTCACAAGGAATTAGCAGGGGATATAATAGTATTTTAAGTATATCCCTAACCTTTTAAAGTCCACATGACAGACGGCAAATGTCAAGCTTCTTCATCAAATATCCCTTTGAACCTATTAGGAAAGAGAATTATAGGCTGGGTTGGATCAGTATTTTCGTCTACTTTGGCATTTCTTACATTCTAAGAAGAAGGATATACAAAGTATAGAGAATAGCATAAGGAAGTTTGAAAGAGTGGTAAATATTGTTCAAATCTAAAAAAAGGAAAAGAATGGATTCTCTAGTCTATAATGAATGGCTAAGTGACAAATTGAAAGGTCTCTAGTGGGGGACCCCAGAAATCACTATTCAATCATTTTCTGTTTAACAATATTAAATTATAGTATTATCATCTCTTGGATGAATGTATAGCTGGTATTCAAATCAAATTTGTATATAACACAAATCTTGAAGGTATAATATTCTGGATGACATTCAGTATTCAAAATCATTTTGATATGCTAGGACATTAAGTTGAATCTAATAAAATGAAATATGATACAGATAAATCTAAAGTCTAATAGTTGAGTTAAAATATTTTGAATTGAATTGTTTTTACTCCCACATATTGGTGTTCCCTCTCTTGCCATCCCTTTTTATTGTCTCTAAAAAATTAAAATATTATATTTCAAGTATAGGCACCCTAAGGATTGAACTTTACTATTATTATTATTTCTTTTCTCTGCTCTAAATAACATTTCATTTTAAAGGGATCTTGTGATAGACTTGTTAAGATAACACAGATCACTATGTTGAGACATACATAAAGCACCCTCCAGGGAATATTTAATGCAGCTTTTTGAATTATAGGATCAAGGCTAATAATAGCAATTTCCATTTATATGTGGTATCTCTTCTCTAAGAAGCTCAAATTACATTCCAATCCTGATAAACTTATGGGTGATTTCAAGATTACATTAAAGACCCAGGCCTACAAATATAATTCAAATTATTTCATTTACTGAAGGATTGGAAGAGGTGTCACAGCTGGAAATTTTATGACCCCTTTGTTAATTGTAGAATAAAGAAATAAACTCTCCTGCATTGTAAGGATTCAATCAGAAGCCTTTTTTTTTTTTGTATGAGAAAGCCAAAAAGATGGACTATTTCTTTTCATCTTGTGTCTTTGCTTTCCAATCCTTTTTGTTCTTCCTCCATGCAGACTAGAATGATATATGTTACTAATGTGACCACACACACACACACACACACACACACACACACACACACACACACAGAAGCAAAGACGAAAGATAGATTATCTTTCTCTAGGTCCAAATACAAAGACCAGCCAGAGTTTGTATCCCTCTGACAGCCTACAGGAATCCAAAGTCACCTTTCAGCTATGAAGAAGCACTGAAGAAGGACTTCAGTGAAAATGAATGGGTTAGGTGTCTTAATTAAAATTCCTTCCAGCCTTATGACTCTACAAGATAAAACGTGAAAAACAGTATGAAAGCTAATGCATGCAAATGAAGAAAAAACAGGTGGCATGAGCACAGCACTCATTACCATTCTGATGATGTTTGTTTTCTTGGGTATAAAGTAGAGGGGAAATTCCCAGAAATGTATCATGAATGATTTGGAAGTAAAGTGAAAGATGAAGTCTCCTGGACAAAAGCAGGGCAGCATTTTCAGATGTGACAAAATATCACTAATTTGGATTGATAAGGGTTTGAGCCAGACTGAATTAGTATAAGATATATAATGTGATTTTAAAAAATATATTGTTTTATTGGTTTTAGACTCCTGGAATAACCAAAATTAAATTAACAATGCATTGCCAAATGGATGACACATTTTAATGAATGGTTAAAAATGTTAATATCATAAGGAAACTCAAAGTTCTTTTAGGCTATTGAAATCCATAGATATGAAATTACTAGCCTAAGATCCCACTAATAGTAAGAAATAATTGAGATATAAACTTGGACCTTTTATCTTCAAGTCCAAATGATGTCCTATAGGGAGTGTTTGCATAGTGGTTAGAGAAAAAGTTGTCTTTGGAGTCAAGACATTCTGATTTTAAATATTTCCTTCCTTTAAATAATTCCTTCCTTATTTTAAATACTTCCTAGACATGTACTAGCTATTTGATCAAGGGAGTCACTTTACTATAGTATTCTAGGCTCTAAGAATCAGATTAGTTGCTGAATTACTGGAGAGAATTTCCAGAGACCAAATCACAGTTATAATTTCTTTAAAACTTTAAGATTTACTTATAATAAGCATAAGAATAATTACTTATAAATGGATACTTACAAAACACTTAAGAATTTTTCTAAGTGCCCTAATAATCCTTTACACTACAAACTTTAGGATTGATGCTTTTTTTTTTTTTACTGGAGTAAAGAACTGTTGGCTGAGGTTCTGTCTGAAATATCATAAATTCTAAACTCTCCAGGACCAATTTGAGCCACATGACAAACTGACTCGCTAACTAGTTCTTTGAAGCATTTCAGCATATTTCAAAATGGAAGGGTAACATTCGAACACTAGTATGCATTATTCTTCATGCTTGTTTCTGACCACCTGTATGAGAAACACCAACATATATAGAAGGTTGAGATGAGCAAGGGCTATGTCTAAATGTTAAATTGTTGGAAGATGTCTGACCTGGTTTAAGTAATACCTTTGAAGATGCTCTCCTTAAAACTCTTACAACTATTATTACTACTACTATTCAGAAAATATTTAATAAAATGAGAAAATAGGGGGAAGCTGGGTGGCTCAGTGGATTGAGAGTCAGGCCTGGAGATGGGAAGTCCTGGGT